>NC_089510.1:77027356-77331151 GCF_036850995.1 Saccopteryx leptura | reverse complement strand
TTTTTGTTTTTTTTTTTTACTTTAAAATAAGATACGTGCAGTGTGCATAGGGATTTGTTCATAGTTTTTTTTATAGTCCGGCCCTCCAATGGTCTGAGGGACAGTGAACTGGCCCCCTGTGTAAAAAGTTTGGGGACCCCTGATTTAGACCATCCTGTGTTTACCTTCGTTCCCTGAGTTCCCAAGGCCTGTGCAGGCTTTTCCTGAGCTTGTCAGGTTGTTGGGCAAACAAGTGTGTTAGGCTTGCTTGCTTGTATTTTGCCTGATTGGTGCACGAGCACAGGGTGCATGAGCCATGTGTGTGTAGTCTATGTAAGGCTGAGGATACTTGCCTTCAGGGTGGCATATTGCAAATTGTAGATTTCTGCCTGATTGGGAGGGGCCATTGTTTGCTTTTGTTTCCCAGGGAAGCGAACCCCCCCCCCCCATCTGTTTACTGGAAAGTCTGGGAGAGAGAAAAGTGGGGGAAGCAGTTTTCCCTGACTGCTTGCTTGCTCATCTGCCCTTGCAAGACTCTAATAAATGGAATGGCCCACCGTTTTCTGGCTCCACGGTTCCTTTACTGTCTGCCTGAATCCAATGAGAACCTGCCTGGCCACAGCCACAGGCCTTACATGGGTTCAGTTCATGGCCACATCCTGATGTATTAAAAGAAAATTTTTTTTGTCTACACCACTTTGCCACTATGGGTCAAGCAAATTGTGTTTAACTTATAAAGAATAGAATATTTCATAATACCTAGAGTTTTCAAGCAAAGAAATAATCAAAATCCTTTATTTCATCACTTTGAAAATGATAGAAGAGTAATCTTGTTTGTAAAATGTTGAACCAACCCAGGGTTCAGGAATTACACCATGATTGAAGAAAAAGGAAGTTAGAATTTAAACGGCGCCTAGTGTGGGAGCAGCGTTTCCTTACTCCTTCTTTTCAAATAAGTACACTGTTGGGGGGACCCAAATCTGTCAAAATGCCTCCACAGAGTAGTGTTCAATTCATGATGGGTGGATATATGAATAAATAACCATTTGGTTGATGAACCCAATAAAATGAACAAGAGCTATCATGTAAAGCCTGGAAGGAAATTGCCTTTATATAGCTCACTTTCTGCTTTATTAAAGATTAACTCATTTTTATCTATATATGACATGTCTGGACAAGAAAACTGATTCCTTTTGTTCTACATTTTAAAGACAAGCGAAGAGCACAAACAGCAAACAAATGAAAGCAAAAGAAAAAACAAAACAAGACAAAACAAAAGCCTGACACATCCACGCGTCAACAAACTAAAATAATGTATTGTTGATTGGTAGTCCCTCAGGGAAAAGTAGCTAAACCACCTCTTGAAGAAGGACACTTAAATGTTTCCAGGTGGCTTTTATTCTGTCAGAACTCATTATGTGAATGAGGACACATATTTACAGGCTGCTAATGCCGAGCTGATGAGAAACCATATCTGAATTATTTCAAAGTGCCCTGGGAGCCCCGGAGTAGCTGAAGCATCTCTGCTCACATGTCATTCTCAATCAATTGCAGCTGTTACCTGCGCTGTCATTCCCCATGTTCAGGAACTCGGACGGGAACCTGAATCAGCTTCAGTTTTCTTGCACTCGAAATTGGGCAAAACAGTCAAGAACAAAATAAAATAGTCAATATTAGTAATGTGATGGTTTTCCTTTTAAAGCTATGAGGTAACACAGTAATATATTTTGGACCAGTTACTCAAGAGTGAAAGTTGATTTCTATCTTAATTTTTTTCGTGGCTGTTTCTGACAATGTAGGCCTCCCCCTTCAATGAGGATTTCATTTTTTGAATACTTGCTAAAATGAATATTCATAGATTTTTGCCATCTGTAAGCTGTTTAATAAACTAAGGAGATGTAGACTCAGTCCTAGTTTATTTTCTTAATATTAAATATCACTCATTTTTATTATGCAGGCTCCTCTGAAGAACTAAACTGTTGGATGGCTGTTAGGAACTCGATACATTTAAACCATGTAACCTCTTTGATTTTCAGTTTCTCCATGTAGTCTATAAAATAAAAGGTTGAACTAAGGAATCTCCAGGGTCTCTTCTAGTATTAGTTCTGTTATTTATGATTTTATGATTTCAATTTGGTTTTCATCCAAATTGGTGAGAACTTCTGTAACAGATCAAACCTGAGGGATAGTTGTGCATTTTTCTCAGTTTAACAGCTGTAGAACTGAGCGAGCATGACAAAGCATATCTCTAGGCACACTCTGTGACCCCTCTCTTTCAGACATTTGTCTCATTTGATTAGAGGGTGGTTCTCAAAGGTGGTCCCTGGACCAGCACCATCAGCATCATCAGGGGACTTGTTAGAAATGCACATTCTCAGGGACAGGCCCCAACCTACTGAATCAGACACTCTGGAGGGCAAACCCTACTTTCTGAGTTTTAGCAAGCCCTCTCTGTGTTGCTGATGCACCTTAAAGTTTGATGACATTACTTATGAATTTAAAGTTGCAGGTTCAAATTCTGGAGTAGCTACTAATTTAATTCTGTTTCCTGACCTTAACCCGTAATATTACAAATGACCTCCGTTTTTTATCAGAGAGATTCTGATACACCCCTAGGCTGGATGTAACTCATAGAGATCTTGAGCTGATCATTGAGACTGAAAATGTTTTCACTAAGCCTTCAAGGGCATCTATGGCTCTCATCACCAACTCTACACAAAGGAAAAGTTTTCTTTCATGAATTCTGAGTGACACCTGTCTCTGTTTAGGTCTGTTTGCTTACTGTATGCATTTACTCATTCTTGTTCATTCCCATCTCCACAGCTTGCCTCACAACTGTTTTCCCTACTGCCTAAAATAAGTTTTGGATTTTCTAACAATCCAAATCATTAAAACTTGAAGACAATTACTATCTCTGAGAAGTTTTTCCTTAATCTGATCTCATGAGCATACCTCTCATTAAAAAAAATCTCTCTCTTTAATACTCTTAAGTTGTATCACCTGGTACAGCATTCCTCAAGTGAAGTTATACAACCCAATCACCTAAAAGTGGTTTTGGAAAATACAGGTTTCTGCATGCCATTACCACCAGCCTACTGAGTCGGAATCTTTTGGGTACAGAATCGGTGCCTTGAACTGAGTTCTCAGGAGATCCATGTGCAGTTAGAACTAGGTCAGCAAACCTATTCTGTAAGAGGTCATGTGGTAAATATTTTGGTTTAGTGAGCTGTAAGATTTCTCTCACAAGTACTTAATCAAGCTCTATTCTCAACTTGGCTGTTATAGCACAGAAGCAACCATAAAAAAATATCTAAACAGGCCCTGGCCGGTTGGCTCAGCGGTAGAGCGTCAGCCTGGCGGGTGGGGGACCCGGGTTTGATTCCCGGCCAGGGCACATAGGAGAAGCACCCATTTGCTTCTCTACCCCCCCCCCCCTCCTCTCTGTCTCTCTCTTCCCCTCCCGCAGCCAAGGCTCCATTGGAGCAAAGATGGCCCGGGCGCTGGGGATGGCTCCCTGGCCTCTGCCCCAGGCGCTAGAGTGGCTCTGGTCGCGGCAGAGCGACGGCCCGGAGGGGCAGAGCATCGCCCCCTGGTGGGCAGCGCATCGCCCCCTGGTGGGCAGAGCGTAGCCCCTGGTGGGCGTGCCAGGTGGATCCCGGTGGGGCGCATGCGGGAGTCTGTCTGACTGTCTCTCCCCGTTTCCAGCTTCAGAAAAAAAAAAAAAGAAAAGAAAAAAAAATCTAAACAAATTAATATGTTTGTATTCCAATAAAACTATATAAAAATAGGGGCCAGGAGCTATAGTTTTCTGAGTTGTTATTTAATCTGATAAAAATGAACTACAGTGTCTAAAAGCACTCAGTAGGTGCTTTTGGAATGAACTAATAAATAAAGGAATTCAAAGTAATGTAGTTGGTGGAACATTTTTCATTTAAAATAGACAATGATTACAAAGGTCTTGGCTAAAATCCTGCTGACACATGGAAACTCTTGGTGGCTGGGGGAGAATGACAATGGGAAGCCTGGAGTATACATCTTAATTCTAATTAAGTCAGTTCATTTCTTGGTTTTCCATTTACAAATTATATTCTACCTAATTGACTTCCTGACAAAGGGTTGGTTGAGGAGTAATTTGTTTAATGTTTTAAAAATGCTGCATAGAAGCTAAGTGTTATTGCAGAAAGAGGTTTCTAAGGAAGAACCCAGAATAAGCAGCACTAAAACTGTGCTTTTTGATTCCCGAACAAAACCTTCAGTTAAATGTCTCCTGGAAAGTGGCAGTTTGCCCCCAACTCAAATGTCACTCTGCTTTCCCATTTTACTCAGGAAAACCTCAAATATATTGTGTGGGTGATATTGAAAGACGTCAGGATCAAAGTGTATTTAAAGTTGCTAAGAGGAAGCAGATGTTCTCTTTAGCTGAGCAAAAGATGCTCAGAGTTTCCAGTGAAATATAAACTTCTTGAAGGCCCCATGGGATCATGCCTTAAAATGTCCTGCTTTTGTTTATGCCTCCCATATGCAAAACGGTGGTGAAATGTGTTGTTCTAGGAGAAACAGAGGAAAGTTAATGAGCTAGAAACAATAAGGAACTCCATACTTGGAAAAAAAATTAGAACAGATTTTATCCTTAAAAAAAAAAAAACTAGGACAAGATTAGAATAGTTATTTCTTTCAATTCTGATCTTTATATATATCTTTAAACATCTATCTCTGAATTATCTGGGTAGTGGGCTGGACTATCAATTAGTTTTCTTATAGCCTCTCTGTTCTCATATTTTTTCAAGAAGTAAGTAAAGAATTTTTTTTCTGATCACCTATAGATTGTACTTTTTCACTATAGCTGGGAAACAAGAAATAGTTGCAGTGGAGAGAATCGGTGGTGGCTTTTAAACTAAATGAAGTCAAGTGTGAAACTAGTGCTTTGAAGAGTGTTTTGAATGAATACAATATAATTCTCAGCCAGAAAAAGTGTAGAGACTTGTATTTCTCTAATCAGAGTGGCATCAATTAGTTGACCCTGTAGAGAAATGCTAAACAAATATAATATTTTGTGTATTTTTTAATTGAATAAAAACTTGAGAAGGAGGGAAATCCAAGGAGCCTGGCAGTATCCTACAGGTTCAAGACCAGCCTAAAGTTGAAAAGGGAAGTGGAAAAACAACTGGAATATCGTAGTTACTGATTTACTGTGGAAGGGTTGACTAAATTAAGGCCATACTCTAGAATGGTGAACTTGTTTTTCCTGTTTATACTTTCTAGATAAATTAATGAGGGTTTAACTGGTTATTCTTGAAACACAGCTATAACGACTATAGCTATTTAAGCATACCATCAATGAATTTTGTTTTTCATACATCTTGTTAAAATTTATTTAGGCAAAGATCCTGGTGCCATCATTGGGAACTAAGGCAGATATGAAGAGGTCTAGAGAAAGAGAGGAAAGCAATAGGGCATTTATCCCAGGGATTTTAAGGAAGGCAAGCTTGTCTTCATTTTGCAAGATAGAGGGAGGAAAGTTTAGGATATGCAGAATATCGATTATATCTAATTAATACAAAGTCATCCCAGACTACAAGTAGCTAAAAATCACACTGGATCGCATTCCTATGTCCAGACTTGGCATAGAGAGAATGTGCACAGGAAAGAGGCCTTCCAAAGACACATCTAAGGGCCTGGGGTGGAATTAAAGACTTGTCTCTGAAGCTGTAGGGTCTATGGGCTTGTCTTTCCATCTCACCTCCAGGAATTGGACGGATTACTCCACCTTGTCAAGGAAAGTGTCACAGAGCCAAGAAATGTTAGAGCTGTGAGGCAACCACACTCACTCTGTTCCATTTTTGTAGATGAAGAAATTGAGATTCAAAAAAAGAGAATTTCTTCCCCCAACACCATTTTTTTAAATCAAACATTTATATAGAGTTTTTAAAAGTTTATAGAGCAATTCTACTTTTGTTGTTCTCATTTGCTCTCTACAACAACCCTGCATTGTAAAAGTTGCTGTAATAATACATCCATTTTCTAGACGAGAATCGGAGTCCAGGGAGATGAAATGAAATGTTGTCCTTGCCTTCTCCCTTTCTTTGTCCCTTCTATCTGCTCAATCACTCAGTCCAGTGGAGACTCTTAAATATCACTTGAATCTTTTCATATTTGGACATTTCCACCACCTGTTTATAGACTGAACTGCCTTGTATTTCTCTCTTGATCACAGCAATAGCTCATGATTGACCCACTTACTATCAGGTTTGACCGTGACCCCAATGCTATCTCCAAATATTATAAAACAAAGATATGACTACATTGCTGCTTAGTTTAAAACCTTCAATAAGCCCCAGAGTGCATTTTATCTATGCATGGCATAAAAGGGTCCTTTAGGTCTTCTGCTTATGTGTTTAGCATCAGGACTCTCCTCCTCTATTGCAGCCATAGACTGTTTTCCATGTTATAGTTCTCGAGGGTCAGCTGATAACAGGAGAGCAACTCATAGTAGCAGTGAGAACATCTCTTTCAGCTTGAAGATTCAGTCTTCAATTCACTTGAATCTCTATTAGCTAGCATAGTGCCAAATATTTGGTAGATAATGAACAAAGGTTTGCAGAATGAATGAGTAAGGGAAAGATGAGTTGCTTTAATTCTACTCAAAGACAAAGTTGCATTTTCTCATTACTGATGGCAAGGGGCATGATTTACTTTCCCTAAGATGCTTGACATATAATATGGTCAAAATGGAGGTCTTATTTAAGTCTAAGTTTGACAAGTGTTACTTTTCTTTTCAATATAAAACATTTTAATGTATGTCTGTTGTTATATTGCAGATGAAGATTCCATTCCAGCCATTATGTGAGGTGTGAAAAGAAGAATAATTTTTTCACTAGCCTCTGTCCGGTCATGTTGATGTGGACGTTTACCTTCAGCAATGATGACTGAGTTCTGTTTTCTGGTGAGCATATTAATGCTATGTTAACATTTCTCTCCTTTCATCTTTCCAGGAGAGGAGTTTATCAATTTCTTAATTGACTTCCAATGTGTTTAAAAAAATAGCAGTAATAAACACATGCAAATTAATGTTTGCTTAATTTAAAGATTGAACAGAAACATCTTTTGGGTTGAACAGGAGTTGGGCTTACCGTGCCCATATCATTTGTTCTATTTCCTTTTTTTTTTTGCATTAACTTAATTTTTTTGTGTATCAAAATCTTGAAAAATTTGCATCTGCAAATTATAACAGTAGTTTTTCTCCTTGCTGATTGTGGGGCTGCTGTGTTAGGCTTGCTCGCAGGGTTACCAGCTGCAAGCACTTTGCCTGATCGGTGCAGGGGTGCGTAGCAGCACCACGTGTGTATGGCCGCTATAAGGTTATGGGTGCTTGAGCGCGAGAGAGATTGGGGATTGTGGATGGCAGGCTGCCTGCCTACTACTGTGAGGGGCCACTCTTGCTGTTTTGTGCAGGAAAAGAGGTTTCCTGTGCCTGTGTGCTCATCCGCCATTGTGAGGCTTCATTAACTGGTAATGGCCCAATGCTTTCCAGCTCCGCAGTTTCTCTACCGTCTGCCCAAATCCAGTGTGGACCTGCCTGGCCTTATCCACCAGCATTACATTGATCTCATACCTTTTATTTTATTTTATTTTTGATTGGCATTGATAAATCTCTCACAAGCATTTTTATTTTTACCCTCAAAATGTTGGCTTAGAATATTCCTCTTTAGATGGTACTTTCAAAAGTAACGGAGGTGACAGTGACAGGGAAGAAGGAAACGGAACGTGCCCCTGGCAGTTTTGGAGGGCATGACTTGACCAGCGGTGCTGAGTGCAGAACGCTGTTACAACCCTGCCCTTCAGCCTGGGCCTTGCCGATCCCTTGGGAGGGTTCTCTGACTGGAGTGGTGGTGTGAAGGACAAGGATGGGTGGCGATGAGCCTGGGCACAGAGTCTATGGCTGCCGCAGACGGTGTGTTTTATGAGGTAGCCTGGATTATGACAGCAGAGTCCAAGTATCAAGTGTGGCCCCATTTCTTGATGAGTAATAGTACGGATGGCACAAAGAAACTACTAGCGCTACTCATGTCATGCTCATTCCTGGGCTAATTCTGACAGAGCAAAATACGTCAAGTATTTTGTCATAACTACGTGGTCATTGTTGTCTATTGCTTAAATTTGCATTTCTGAATCTAAATTTACTGCCTTGCTTAAAACCAAGCCATAGCCAGATTGTATTCTACACCGTGCCATTAGCCCTAAATATTTAATGGAATCTTAATGTATATACATCCCCAGGATGCCTGCTGCTGCCTGGGTCTCTCACCATAGTGCCCTCAAATAAATACCAATACCAGTACTCTCAATTCCTGGGTCTTCCCTTTGCATCTTCCTGTCTGCTTCCCAGAGCAGCCGGGTCGGTCATCCCAGTCCTTGCTCATCTCGAGTAATTCGATGTCTCTGCTAGTTCCTCCTGGCCTCTCACCGCCCGTATTCCTGAACATCCATCATGACTCCTGCCCAAGTTAGCCTAAATTCTGAAGGTCCTAAAATGCTATTAATGTGCTTTGTTGGTCCATTGATATGTAGGTGACAAATATGTGTCAAATGAATTTGTCCCCAGAGGGCAGAAAATAATATGTCCTGGAAGCAAGGAAACCTCTGGAAGCCTTAGGCAGGAATTAAGTTTTCGGCAGCCCATGAGCTTTCTAGTCCTACTTTTAATGCCCAGGCTTTTCTTGCCTGTCACAGGCTTGCTGCTATCAAAAGCCTTGTTGTTATATGTCAGAGCTTTAAACTCAAGGTTAGCAGCAGGAGTAGAGTGATAGTCTACAGATAAATTGAGCTTGGTCCCCTTGGGTGTGAGAATGAGGCAGGACATCAGTGTCAGGGCTGTCTACAAAGCACCTGTCTGAAGGGGTATAGAGGTGGTCTGAGAAGCAATGACTGATGACTGTGTATAATGGGCCCTGCCAGTGACACTATGGCAGGAGGGTCACCAGGCAACTGGATTGTGGAGTGATGTGTCCATGTTCTGAGTAGAACAGTTTCTGAGGTGGGTTCAGGAGGCACTTTGATTTAGATTCTTGGGGAAGAGGCAAGCCTATCACTATAGATGTCCATATCTGAAAGCTTCAGGAGAGAACTAAAGAGGAGGGAGGGAACACGCCTTTGAATATTTTCATTTTGCACTTAACTTTGCCATCAAATTACTGTACAAATTCTACAGATGGAAGTAAGAAACTTAAGTTATATTTTCCAGTTCAACTTTTCTGAAAGTGAATTCCAAGAACTGCCTGCACCAGTATGTCCCGGGGTACTTACAACAATGCAAATTTCTGCTCCACCTGAGACTTATTGAATGGGAATAAAAAGGACTCATCTGTGAATCCATTCTGGTCTATGTACTTTGAAAGTTTGAGTACAAATTTTGAGGACCATTTAGTTTTGTTCCACCAGGGCAAGTTTCTGAACACCATAAATATTTATCCGGCATCCAGAATGGGCTCTGTTTAGAACAATAAAGAAAACAACGACCAAGTTTTAAAACATTTTTGGGTGTGGGGAAATGCTTATACTTTATAAATATACTTTTGGCCTTTAGGAGTTAGAAAGGGGGGTAACCCCTAATTTTCCTGAGGGGAGGGCAAAACCAGGCAGGGTAGATGGTGAAAGAAGATTCGTCGGGAGCATCCTGGCAAACAAGGAGGTGCCGAAGGTCTTTAAAAAGTGGGGAGACAACCAACCTGGTATTTATCTTTTGGGTTTTATTGTTCAGGCTTGCAAGTGATAAACTTCAAACCAACTGGTTTAAGATAGAATTTATAACTCGGGATTATTTGAAGGTTGTATAGAGCTACTTCTATCAGAAATTATTGTGTATGAAATTTGTCATTGAGGAATTCAGTTGCATTAAGATTGGAGGCTTACAAAGAGAATGGAACACACAGGTGGGACCCAGGGTCCCAAGAATAGGGCCAGGGGTCCACCGAATGACAGAAAGAGTCTCACACAGTTGAGGAGTGATTAGATATGCGTGGCACAATCTGGTAGACACTAGCTATCAGTTGCAATTTAAACTATTTTAACTAATAGTACGTATTAACAATTTGGCTCAATAGTCACACTAGCACATTTCACATGCTCAATAGCTAGGTATGTGTGGCTATCACACTGGATCCTGCAGATGTAAAACAATTCTGTCAATGTAGGAAATTCAACAGAACAGCATGAGTCTAGGACTATCTTTGGTGAGGATAGAAAACAGAAATGTTTTATCTCCTGGTAGACACTGGCCAGGGCAGGGTGGGGAGTGTGCCTGGGGAATCAAAGGGAGCCCCAGTGCTGAAAGGATAGAAGAGACCTTAAGCATCCCTGCAGTGCCATTCCAGTGTGTCTGGGCCAGTCGCCAAGGGGAATCTCGAGGCTGTCCTGACTCTGAGTATCTGCTTCCTTATTTGGACGGGCAGTGGAGGGGAGTAAACTGACATAGTGGCCCACCAGGGAAGGTGTCCGTCAGTATAACTGGTGGCTTACCCTGTTAAGTTACTAATGAGGAACTGGACTTCCATATTTTGGTTAGAGAAGCTAAGTCCCTCTGGAGGTCCTATAAATGCTCCTCTATCCAAAGAATGCAGATTTGGGAAAGACAGAAAGGAAGGTGCTTACTTCATTCAAGCAACCCTGGTGGAGAGTCCAGGTTCTAAGACTGAGTTGGGTTTAGTAAGCCAGACCCACCAGACCAAGAGAAGAGAGTTCCGGGGCACGTGGAGCTGCCAGAATTCTCCGCAGTGACTGAGTGTGGAAAGAAGAGTGGAAGAAATATAACAGCGTGAGCCAGATGTTCTGTAAAAGAAATAGTTCTCTTTGTTTTGGTTCAGTCTCCGTTCTCCCTAGCACTGTGAGCACATCTGGAGAGGGCTGAGCTGGGGGGGTTGAGGCAGGGGTGGGGGCGTAGCACCAGAGAGTCAAAGGCAGTCTTTCCCCAGCTCACTGAGGCCTTTTCTTCTCTGGCCAAGCTTGTCTGACAGTCTCATTCTGTATGAGTTCTTTCCCAAGACGCTCTTCATTTCCTGAGGCAAACAGTCTCCTGGCAGCCCCACCCTCCCAAGCAGCCAGACGCAGCTAAATATCAGTAGCAAACAACGCAGCTGGGACTCTTGCTAGGATAAGATTTTCTGGCAGCCTACCATGTGCCAGGAACGTTCAGGGATGCTGTTTAGTTGATTTCTCATAATGAACCTATGAGAGAGAAATTGTAATCTCTGTTCTATAAAGAACCACACTGACATTCTGGGAAGTTGAATAACTTGCTTCAGGTCCCTGAACAGTATTTTTGAAAAGAGGACCTAGGTATATTTGATATCAAAGCCCACTTACATTTCTGCTACTAAACTGCATTGTCAACTGGGCCTAACAGTCTTAGTAATTCAAGGCCTGGCTCTTTCTATTGTAGGGTTTTATGCTAGTAGGAAGGATGGATGATGGGCAGCAAGATATGATGGTTTTTCTTCTTCTTATTATTATTATTCATTTTAGAGAAGAGGAGAGAGAGAGAGAGAGAGAGAGAGAGAGAGAGTGTTGAGCAGGAAGCATCAACTCCCATATGTGCCTTGACCAGGAGAGCCCAGGGTTTCAAACTGGTGACCTCTGCATTCCGTCCAGGTCAATGCTTTATCACTGTGCCACCATAGCTCAGGCCATGATGTTTAATTTTATATGCCAACTTGACTGGGCCATGGGGTGCCCAGAAATTTGGTCAATCACTATTCTGAGTGTTTCTGCCAAGGTGTTTTTAAATTAGATTAACATTTTAACCAGTGTAACATTTTAATTAGTATAAAGCAGACTGTTCTCTATAATTTGGTGGGCCTCACCCAATCAGTTGAAGTTTCAAATAGACGAAAAGACTGGCCTCTTAAGTAACAGAAAATTCACCAGCAAACTGTCTTCAGACATCATCTGTAACATTGGCTTTCCTGGGACTATAGCCTACAGATTTGGACTTCCTAGCTTCTATTATGTGAGCCAATTCTTTATAATAAATCTTGTTTTATATAAACATGTATATCCTATTGGTACTGTTTCTCTGGAGAGCTCTTATACACGAGGAATGGAGGGAGACTAATGCTCCTCCATATTGAATAAGATCCTGGAGGTTGGGTCTTGACAGATGCACCTACCTTAGTTGTAGTTGTTATTGATATTCCTTAAATTGCTTAACATGAAAATGTTACACATTTGGAAATTAAAATTTAGAAATTAAAAGAATGAGAAAAAATAATTTTAAATGGGAACCAAGCATGAATCTTTTTTGCTTAGGTATCTGTTATTCCCATATAAAATATTAAGAATTTTATGAGGCTGACCTAGATTTATACAGATAAAATTCACAATGGTCCTATAAGTCAAAGGACAATCTTATGTTGTGTATATAAAAGTTCATAAAAATTTAACAGATGAGAGAGCAAGTGGAGCAGGTGAGAAATTTATCCGATTTACACATGGGTAAATGCAATACCAAACGGGACCAGGCCTCTGGTGGGGGCTGTCGGCAAGGTTCTCACAGTGGCTCCTTTTCTAGTAGTTTGCTTCTGCTTTCAACATTGTCTGGGGCCACTGGAGTGGGTCACTGACATCTTTCTGTCTCTTTGTGGGTCATCTGCAAGGAACACTATGATAATCTCTGTTGGCCATTCTGAACGCTCCAATGCCCAGGTGACTCTCTTGGAAAATATTGGGAGAAAACTATAGTTTATAATCCCATGATATTTTGATGGTTAACATTGAGCTGATGAGAACTGCAGCAGAGAAAAAAGTTAGTACCAAAAACTCAGTAGAAATTGGTAGGTTTATATGAGCTTTGCGATGTGACTTGTAAGCTTTGGAAACACAAATGCTAAGCATTCTTCAACAATGAAAGCCAATGAACTTGACAGCTCAAAGCATTGTGAACAATGCTTTAATGTCATTTTTTCTTCATAAATCTCAATGTTTAAGTTAGGGCAGCAACTCAGTCTCTATTCTTTTAGTATGTGCATGTTAAATTCTGTCCTTCTTGCTCTTCTGTTTTTCTTTATTTTGTAAAAGTGGCTTTTCCAGGTCACTCTTATTAATCCAGCTATTCTTTAGTCATTTGGATCCATAGCTTAGCCTTGGGTAAAGTATACCAAATGCCCCACATAAGCTGTGGCCCACTTAAATGAATTCCTTCCCTTAATCATATCTTGTCAATCAGTGAGGATTTAAGTTAGCCTTATAAAACAACAACAATAACAACACAGATAAAAGCTGTTAAATATTTTGAAGAGAATAAAAAAAGAAATAAAGGCTCACTTTTATATTATGAAGGAAAGAGATAATAGCAGATTTTCCTGTTTGGCTCAATACCTCACCCCACATCTCCAGAAATTGAGTTGTAAATGGTACTGATGATCTGTATTTGAAAAGTTTTAAGTGCTTTCTTGTCAAACCAGAATGGATTTTCAAATGCAATGGATTAGTGCATACTTTACAATCATTACATTAAATCAGAAGAGTGTGTATAAAGATCTAGATTGCATACATAACTAGAGGCATCTTTGATGCAAAATTCCTCATCAAGCCCCATACTCAATCCATCAACAAATTCTGTAGTTTCTGTTTTCAAGTCTACTGACCTATCTCTATTTCCACTACAACCACTTAGTTCAGTTACAATCATTTTTCTGATTATGCAATAGCCTCCTGACATGTGGCTTGGCTTTCACTCTACTTATGGTCAATCAATTGTCTGCATGATAGCATGAGTGATTGTTCAGAAACATGGACTGGTTTATACTCTAATCTCCTGTTGCAGCTTACATAACCCCTTCTCTGGTTCTTCATAACCACCCTCCAATCTTCTTCAGCCCTCAGGTCTTTAAATGTGATTCCTGCTACCACAATGCACCCCTCAAAACACACATATTCTTGCTCTCTTTCTCTCTGAGTGATGGATGAGCTCCTTCTTTTCTTTCTGATCTTAGCTTAGGTGCAATTTCCTTGGAGAAATCCTCCCTATTTGATCTGAAATAGGCCCCCAGCTGTTCTCTCCTGTGCCATGTTTATTTCTTTCCTCGATAGCACTCAGCACACTTTGTACTTATTTGGTGAAATTGTTCATGCACTTGTTTGTCTGTGTACATATACCCTAAGTTCCTCGACTACAGGACTAGGCTGCCTGGTGCCTAGAGCATAGTTGGTACCAATAAATATTTGCTGAATAAAAAATTTACAACACAGATAAATTAGGAAGTAGCTAATTATTTTAAATAAGGTACTTACCAGAAGTTTTCTTTAAGTAATGACCATACTTTGGGTTATTTAACATACTTCATTGAAATAAATATAATTTATGTGAAAAATTTTAAGTTAGCCTGTGATATAAGGTAAAGTACACATGAAATTATTTTGTGTTGAGTTGGATTCTGACATTTCTTTGTTTCAAATACTTCTATAGTTATTATATTTTTCCTGATTTGAAAAGGAAAATATATATATGTATTGATCTATAATCTATCTATCCTTACCTATCTCTCCCTACTTATCTACCTACCTATCAAACTATAACTTATTTATACACAGAAATAACTTCTCTTGTTATACAGTATTTATGAAAGTTTCTTAGTGTTGGGCAGATAAGTTTGTAAAATGTGATTTTTATGTTTGCTCACTTTGTTAAAAATGGTGCTGCCCACGTGAAACTGCTAATTACTTTCCTGCTTGGGAAGGGCTATTGTTATGCTAATGTATGCTAGAAGAGGGGTTTCATGCCAAAAAGTTTTAAGAGAAAAAGAGGAGAAGGAAGGAGCAGGGGAGAAGAGGTAGGAAGCCATTTTTAGAGAATGAGAGCAGAGAGAAGTCAGAGTGCTAAAGGAGAAAGAAGTCAAGATGGCAGAGAAAGAGAAAGAAACCAGTTTTGCAGAGTAAGAAGCCGTGTTGGTAAATGGGAACCAGAAGTGAGGGGCAAGTAGCTTTTGTGAGTTCCACTGGGACTGGTGAGGGCCCTTGATCCTAGGAAAAACTGGGTGAGTCAGTGGCTTCGGGAGCCCACCAGTTTTTGGCTCTGCTGTTTCTTTACCAGCTGCCCAAATTCACTGAGAACCTGCATGTGCCTGGCGGTGATGGATGGGCCTACTAGCCCTACACTTAGGCACTGAAGTTTTCTAAATCAAATTATATTTCTTATAATTTGTACTGTTTTATAGATACTTTAATCTTAATTTCTGATCAATTTCTATTGTGTGACTTCTCGATACTATTTCAAGCTAGTCTATAAATGTTATATATTTATACTTAAATGCACTAAAAGAGATGCTACTTAAAAAACTCAGAATTCCTTTGCAAGTAAACAGTTAATAGTCAATGAGAATAATTTTTACCTTCTGCAGCTGTTGATGTTTGGTGTATTTTCATTTTCTTGCACCGTCTTGGGTTTTCTGAGGGCAAAGTGTACCTAGCTCTCCTTTTTTTGTAGGATTTTACAATATATATAAAAAAAATGAAGGTTGAGATGAAAAATGAATAAAATGATTTTTGAGGGTTGTGTTCTCTATTACTTAGTCTTAAAAGAAAAAACCCCAAAACATCTAGCTCATATGTATGCTTAAATCATCAATCTGGGAATTTGTTTGAAGTCTAACTCCCAATCCCGTCGTAGAAAGCTCTGGCCTCTGTTGTGGATGTTGAACTGGCACAGTTTCCATGTGCATTTCTAATGCTTTCCTTGGGGTCTGAGCTGAAAGCCTCATGGATTTAGAAATAGATTAATGCTGGCATTTGGGGTATTACAGATGGATCACTGAGGAACTTTATTTCTAATAAGCACAATGCGTGGATTCCATTTGTCTTCTTTTGTGTAGTTCACAAAGGTAAAAGGGAAAATATTTGCAACTTTTCTATAAACTCAACTACAGAAATTATATGATCAAGAGTTTAAGGGTTTAGGTTCAAATATTTACATTAATAGATTTCTCATACTCAAGTAAAATAATTTTAATTCTTTGGGCTAAAATGTTTCCGTGTTTATTTGGCCAAATCTCTTACTCAGCAAATAGAGTATCAGCTAATTGTGTTTCTTCACAGGTTTGGCTGAGTTATTCAAATGAGCTGTAGTCCTACTTTAGTTTATTAGCCTAAGTATTCAAACCTGATTAATATTTGGACAGTACTTAGTTAGCAGTGAGAAAAGAAGTTTGGAAAATTAGCCCTGTCATGTTTCAGGAAGCAGTTTAAAAATGTGAAGTGGAATAATCTCTGAGCTGTCTTCATAGAGTAGCAACTAGAGAATTAGTTGAATTTAAAATATAGCATAAGTCAATTTAGGAAAGCCCTGTCTAAATACACACACATTGTGTGGTTTTGCAGAAAAAAACATAGCCATTGAAATCAGAGGATCAGGGGTCAGATGCTGGCTCCACTCTCATTACAGGCTGGTCAACCTTGGGAGAGGTAGATAACTCCTCCGCATTTCATTTTCTCAGTTGTAAAAAGGAGGATAACCATGTCAACCTCAGACTCATTACAGTGAAATGAGGAACTCAGATGAAGGCACCTAACAAAGTGACCTGCAAGATAGAAAGGCAGGAATGAAATGGGAAGTAAAGGATGGGGACTTGCAGCCTGAGAGAACCTTTGCTCTGAGGGCAGAGGTCTAGTGGCCAGTCCAGGCCTTTCTCTCTTACCCTCCACTTCAAGTTCCCTTACAATGCTTTTCCAATTATTTTCTTTTCCTCCTAGCCCCTTTTCCCTTCCAGTGACTGTTGGGCAATGAGTTGTAAAATCTGTATTTTCTGGTTTTGCTCACTCTTATTGTTAAAGATGGCCACTGCTCACGTGATGGTGCTCTCACGTGATACAGTTAATTACCTTCTTGCTTGAGAAGGGGCTTGGTTATGCTAATATGTACTGGAGGAGGGGATTGTCCTGCTGAAAGGTTTTATTTATTTATTTATTTATTTAATTATTTTTTTGTATTTTTCTGAAGCTGGAAACAGGGAGAGACAGTCAGAAAGACTCCCGCATGCGCCCGACCGGGATCCACCCGGCATGCCCACCAGGGGCGACGCTCTGCCCACCAGGGGGCGATGCTCTGCCCCTCCGGGGCGTCGCTCTGCCGTGACCAGAGCCACTCTAGCGCCTGGGGCAGAGGCCAAGGAGCCATCCCCAGCGCCCGGGCCATCTTTGCTCCAATGGAGCCTTGGCTGTGGGAGGGGAAGAGAGAGACAGAGAGGAAGGAGGGGGGGGGTGGAGAAGCAAATGGGCGCTTCTCCTATGTGCCCTGGCCAGGAATTGAACCCGGGTCCCTCGCACGCCAGGCCGACGCTCTACCACTGAGCTAACCGGCCAGGGTCCTGAAAGGTTTTAAAAGGAGGAGCTAGAAAGCTATTTTGGAGGAGGAGGAGACCATGTTGTTCCAGGGGACAGAGGCCATGTGGTTGGAGGGGAGGAGGCAGCCAAAATGGAGGCATGCAGAGGGGACTGAATGTGCCTGGTAGGCCTTTGATTCTAGAAAAAACTGGAAAGATTCTCCTGGTTGTGGAACAGGAGAATGTGTGAGTGGGTTTTGGTGCCCTGTGTGTTTGTTTTTACTCGTTGGCCGGTATGAGTCTAGAATAAAGGAAAATGGCCCACCAGTTCTTGGCTCTGTTCTTCATTACCATCTGTCCGAATCAAATGTGAACCTGCAAAAGCCAGACAGCTGTAATGGTGGCCACGGCTACTGGCACTACAGTGACTGACTCATGCTTTCCTCCTGCTGCCTTTTCTAATATAAGTCAGTGGGTCCAGCTATTTCTTTAGTATGTGGGTATGTTCCTGGTCAAATCTGCATAACAAAGGTCTGAGCAAGGAGGACAATAAACCTTCCCAATGGCTTTCATGGTGAGGGAGATATGGTGAATTCCCCATGGACGAAGCTTGCTCCTTATTTTCCTTGTCTTCCTGCTTTTTAAAAAACTCAGATCACAACAATATGACCTACTTTCTTCTTCATAAGCTGGTGGCTTTTTAGTAAGCTGGTAACTGAGAGGGTTGAGGCTAGTGCTGACCCAAAGAAACACGAGAGCCGCAATTGAAAATCGTCTGTGTAATTCTAAATGTTCTAGTAGCTACATGAAAATAAAAAGTAAAAAGGAACAGTAAAATTAACTTTAAGAGTATATTGTGCCCTGGCCGGTTGGCTCAGCGGTAGAGCGTCGGCCTGGTGTGCGGGGGACCAGGGTTCGATTCCCGGCCAGGGCACATAGGAGAAGCGCCCATTTGCTTCTCCACCCCCCCCCCCCCCTCCTTCCTCTCTGTCTCTCTCTTCCCCTCCCGCAGCCAAGGCTCCATTGGAGCAAAGATGGCCCAGGCGCTGGGGATGGCTCCTTGGCCTCTGCCCCAGGCGTTAGAGTGGCTCTGGTCGGGGCAGAGCACGCCCCGGAGGGGCAGAGCATCGCCCCCTGGTGGGCAAAGCATTGCCCCTGGTGGGCGTGCCAGGTGGATCCCAGTCGGGTGCATGCGGGAGTCTGTCTGACTGTCTCTCCCTGTTTCCAGCTTCAGAAAAATACAAAAAAAAAAAAAAAAAAAAAAAAAAAAAAAGAGTATATTGTATCTAACCCAGGATATCCAAAAAATTTATCATTTTATTCTATAATCAATATTATAAAATATAAAGATATCTTACTTTGTTTTTATTTGCACATCTTGTTTTGGGCTAGCCACATTTTAAGTGCTTAATAGCCACATGTCTCTAGTGGTTACTGCATTGCACAGGCCAGGTTGAGAATTTTAGGAATTAGCTAAATCATGGATTGAAAATTCTTCATGTCAAGAAAGGAGAACCCAGGCAGAGCTGCTGGGAAAAATTAAAGGATTTCTCAAGGAGTGAAACACCAAATTCCTCACAGGATTATTTGATGTGGGTGTTAGGCACTGGGCCCATTATTACCATAAGAAACTAATCTGAATTTTATGGAAAAAAGAATCTGGAGGCCTGGTTTGTCATAAACAAAACAAAACAAAACAAAATAAAAACAAAACAAGAAAAAACAACTTTTTAAAATTCTTTTAGTATATCATCTTTAAATTAATTTTAACAACTCTTGCAGTGCATAGCCTGACCCACGAAATCTCCCCAAAACATTTGCTAAATCAATGGAAATATTTAACAAATAGAATAAAGAATTAAAATTAGAAGAACTATTGAAAATCATTTAGTATAAACTTATATAAGGTAATGATGGTTGCTCGATAACTCAACCAATTTTAATATTTAACCCTTCTTTTTAATATTTCAGATGAGAAGTGACTTGTCCAAAGTCACACAACTAAAATCAAGTCTCTGTATACTGTCTAGGGTTTTTTTTTTTGTTTTTTTTTTTTAAACATGATTTTAACTCCTCTGATTAGATAGAATTGGAAGCTAAGCCATATCTTGTAAATAGAAGGAGTTTGAAATTTGACATCTAAATTTGAAATTTGGGAAAGCACTTACTGAGACCGAGAGAAGGATCTGTTTCTGGAGTGTGACGCTAAAGAGCTGTGCTCTTTATTTTGTTGTTGCGTTAGTATTTTTAGAACATTCCCATAAACACCTCCCTTGAGGAATATAAAGCACTTGGCATTCTAGGGAACCTCAGGATGTCTCAGTAAACACAGTTGACAACTTGACAAGACATCTTGGGAGTGTGTGCCTGAGAGGGCCCAGGTGCTTATTCAAGATTTTCTTTTTTTTTTTAAACTCTTCATTTTAACTGGTTCTTCCTTTCCTTCTTGAGCCTGAACACTTTCCTAGCACTGAAAAGGACAGTTGTCAGGATGACATTATTTCTGCCCACGCATTCTGCTGGGACCTGGACTGCCTGGTGTTCAGTCCCGACCCAGGATTCCAGATCTTCGAGGGTATGTTTGTAGAAGTGAGGGTTGTGGAGTGAGTGGCATGACTGCTGAGAGATTTGATGAAATCAAGATACCCTACAGCTTGGTCTAGTGCAGTGATGCCGACCTGAGAAGTGAGGTAGAAAAAAAATATCCCCAGGATAAAAAGAACAGGATGAAAAAATCCTGGCTAAAAAATAAGATATGGATTTTTCCTTCCCAGACAGATTGTTAAATAGGCTTTACTTGTTCAGTGGGGTCTGGTAATGAAAGTTGACAGGATATTAAGGTTATTTCAGGTTCTACTGTCTCCCAGGGTCATATAAGCCTTCTGTTATGCATGTTAATCCATCCCAGCATTCCTGCCAGGAGCTGCCTAAGTAGGACGATCGGTTTAGTACTCACACCTCCCCCTTTACAGTTTAGTTGAGAGGCAAGCCTACCAATTAGCAGAATATGCACTGAAATTCAAGCGATGCTTTTCTATTCTAAAGGCAGAGCACCAAAATTTGTGATTAATAAATGATGAAACCAACTGCCATTTTCTCAGAAATTCAAAGCCGGGAGAAGCAAGCAGTACTTCCCTTCTGTCCTTCCTTTCCTGGTGTATTTATGCACATGTGTGTATCTGTGCATGCATATAAAATTATGCCTGACCTGTGGTGGCGCAGTGGATAAAGTGTCAACCTGGAAATACTGAGGTCGCTGGTTCAAAACCCTGGGCTTGCCTGGTCAAGGCACATATGGGAGTTGATGCTTCCAGCTCCTCCCCCCTTCTCTCTCTCTGTCTCTCTCTCTCCTCTCTAAAAATAAATTAAAAAAAAAAAATTTAAAATTATACGGTGAATTTAGCATCAGAGGCTGAGAATACAGGTTGGCTCCCTGCCACGCCCTATTTGTATTCTGTCTTACATTCCCCTTTCAGGCAGACAGCTTCTTTGTTTGCAAACTCCCCACCAACTATCCAATTAGATATGAGAGGGGAACAACATCACCAAGAAAACACAGGGAATGTAATTGAATCTTGGTGAAGAGGTAATTGCGGAAGTGTGATTCTAGAACCAATTTATTAGTAATTGTGGTGTTTCCCCTGGATCATTTCTTGAAGGAAACTATAAATTTCTTGTGGGCATAAGATAACTAGAATGACCTATTCTGGTGGCTGTTATTTCAACTTTAAGCTGATTTTTTTTTTTTGTACTACTGATGACAATAGTGGCAAAAGCAAGGGCATCAGAATTCAACTGACTGTTATAGAATCCTGGCCTTGCCATTTACCAGATGTGTGACAACACGGAAGTTACTTAGCCTCCCCAAGCACCCATTTCCTCATGGTGTAGAAAGGGAGTAATTGTACCTATATCTTAGGATGCCTATAAAAATTAAATAATAGAATGTACAGTGTTTTGTTCTGTAATTGGTGACTTATTAATGGTACCTATGGTAACAAAGAAGATAAACAACATTTCAAGATTAGTTCAAATGAATTGCTGCCACTCTTTGTCTGCTTCTTGAGGGTTGGTGACATTATACCAGAGCAAGATTGCTATATACCCAAACCTAAGTGGTCAGTATGGAAGAAAAAAAATTCTCTTTCTACTCAATTTATCTTTGAGCAAAGCTATAAAAGCGAGTTCCATTCTCTTCTCTTTTGATAAAAACAAAATGTATTCACTCTAAGTGGCTATTAGAGGGTCAATCTCTGCACAGCCCATTCTATATAATAGGTACTCAAAACTCATTCGCTCTATAATGGCTTAATATTTTCTGTACAGTGACTAGTGGTGGTATAGGCTCCTAATAAACCACTACATCAACTCTTGAAGCTCTGAATCTTTGAAGCAGATGTTTTCCTAACATCCTGTAAATACTCCAATCATCTCAAACTGCTGGGATTTCACCTTTGTACTGTTTTTAGAAATGTGCTCATTGAGTAATGGGCCTGTCTAATCTGTTTGACATTTATTGGTGCTCAAAGAGTAGCAAGGTTGGGAGATGTAGCAGAGCACATTCTAAATAAATCAACTGAAGAAAGGAAGAAAGCAAACTAAATCGCAAGGGGAAATTACAGTGTCCAAATCATTTATACACTGGTGATTACCATTTCACCTGGGTCCAACTGATGTCACATAAGAGTCTCTGAAGCCCTAGGGCTCATTTATCAATCCAACTAAACCTGCTCATCCATGGTTCCACACTGAAATCGACCACTGTGGTCACAACATAAATAGTCTAGGACAGGAAGATTAATTAGTGATGAGAAGGAACATGTGGAGAAGAAATGAACTAGATTTGGAGGGTTCTGTTACCATATATGTTGTTAGCTAGCTGTGTGGCCTTCGGGGAGTCATGTTACACTCTAGGTTTCAGTTTCCTTACCAAGAATATTTATGTATATCTATAATTGTGTGTGTGACTGATTGGTTGTGAATTTCATACTTTTGAAAGGATGAGAACTCCGATTTCAAATAACATCTACTTTGGAACTCTATATAGAAAACTGATAAAAGTAAATTTATATTTTTGGGGAAGGAGACCCAGAGCGGGAAAGACTTCAACTCATATCCTATGGAAGCTCTAAATATTAATAGACTTGCATAGATACCTAGAATTCTCTGAACTGTGTGTGATTGCATGATCTGCAGGGTTTTACCAACTCTAATTTTATTATTTGTGTCTGTGGAAAATTGCCCACCAAAGATAAATGTTGAAACTATGCAAATAACTTATTAATTATGTTTTAAGTTAGCCAAATAACTTATCAAATAATTTATTAAAGTAGTTTGGTTTCAAGTCTTGGTTTAAGGTCTTGTAGTTTTTACTTATTTGAAGTCTGAATTAATACAAATGCCTCTTGTGATTTGCTTCTATCCTTTTATTATTCTTATAACAAATAGCCAAATTGTGTTGTTCATTTTAAACTGTAAGCTTCTTAGAGTACTTCCCGTTAGGATGGAGAGAGTCCCAAGAGATCATTGCTTTCATCCTAAAAATGAGAATAAATTGGATCATCTACAAAACCATAGATTTGTTTTTAATTCATCAGGGACTTAAGACATTCAAAGAAACCTAAATGAATCAAATTCCAGGAAAGACAAATTCTTCCTAGGAGAGTAGAGAGAGATCCAACAATGCCTTCATTCTGGTGGAGGAGCAAGAGGTGGAATGAATCTGAAATAGATTTGTAATCTCCCTCTCTATTTTAATATAACATCCAGCATGGGGTGTACAAATATTTTTAACAGCTTCCCAGGAGATTCTACGATGTAGCTAGGTGTTTTCAATATGCCTGCATATTGAAACAGTAAACAGTAAACAAAGAAACAGCTCATGTAAGAGACACTACACTTCAAACTAGCAATCAAAAATTTTTTTTATTTAATAAGTATTTACTGAAGACTTTCTTGTACTTAGCACTGAACAGGTGCCTGATAGATACAGAATATATATAAGGCATGGTCACTGTCCTCAAAACGCTCACCATCTAGTTGGGGGAACACAATAGGCACATGTAAAACAGTTGAGCAAAAACACAATCTGTGTATAATTAGCTCCTGAATGGAGTGGACTAATTGCATATGTATTCTATATGAATTCAGTAAAGCAGAAAATCAGCGCAAACTGGAATAGTCAGGCAGGCTTCCTCAGAAAAATTGGTATTTTTCTTCATATAAATATTCAGAAAGTACTAAGAAAATTCTTACTCTTTAGAACGGTGTTTCCCAACATGGGGCCCATGCCCCACAGGGGGGCAATTCGATAGTTAAGGGGGGCAATTTGAAAATGGACTCAACACGACTTTAACTCTTTCGCCCCGGGCCATTTAAATGCAATGCTAGATATCGGTGCCAAATTTAACAAAAAATGCAATTCTTAAATAATTGCGGTAAATAATTATTAAGTATAATTTCGTTTGACGAGACCAAAATATCAACTGGGTGATTGGCGTCGTCAAGTAAACTTTGTCCTGGGTTCACCGCGGAGCATGCCATCTGCCATGGGGAACCCCGGACATTTTAAAAACTCATAAACAACGCAGTTATTCTCACCTAATTGGCCCATCACAACTTTTGTAGTGTTTCACATCATTCAGTTGGTGTTAATTTGAAATAAGTGTCAGTCAAAACTGTTGTAAAAGCTCGTTGATTTAATAAATATACATATATATATTGTATAGATATAATTGGTAAATATTTGATTTTATTTTTATCAATATTAAACTCTTTATTAAGTACTTCTTGCATCAGGGCTAGAAAGCAATAATATTTTATAAATATTATTGGGGCTATAATAGTGCATGCACGACAATTTTAATTTTAGAAGCATAACTTTCCAGAAAATTTTGTCAAGTGGAAAAAATATAGATACCTTTTGATTTGCGATGGTAGTGTAGTAAATGTGTTATATACATTTAAATAAATATAAATTTTTAGTATACGTCTACTCTATGTCACATTGAATATATTTTAACACATATTTTAATATTAGTTTTTAATTGATCTTATTTTTATTATAGCCCATAGTAAAATGAGTGGTGCAAGCAAGAAAAAAACTCGTCAATATTCGGAGGAATATTTAAAATTTGGGTTCATACCCGCTGTTCACGATGAGCGGATTCCTTTTTGTCTTTTATGCCAGCAATGCTTAACCAATGAATCAATGAAACGAGGTCATCTTGAGGCGCATTTGAAGGCGAAACATAGTGCTCATATTAATTCAGATTTGAGTTACGTTAAAACTTTAAAGAAAAATTTTGAAAAAAGAACAACATTAAAGTCTCTATTTACTGCTCATACTTCAACTAATAATCATGTTCTTGAGGCTAGTTATCAAATTTCTTTATTCATTGCTAAAACTGGAGAAAATTACACTATAGGAGAGAATTTAATAAAACCGTCAATATCAGCATTTCTTAAAACGGTTCTTGAAAAAGATGACAAAGATGTAAAAGCTATGCCACTCAGTAACAATTCTGTTAGCAGAAGAATAGACGAAATGAGTGAGGATATTGAAAAACAACTTATTGAAAAGCTGAAAACAAGAAAATTCTCCTTGCAAATGGATGAATCAACTTTGAGGGACAGTGAGGCAGTATTGATAACTTACGTAAGATATATTGATAAAGGACATTTTGCTGAAGAAATGTTGTTCTGTAAAAGATTAGAAAGCACCACTACCTCCAAAAATATATATAATAAGCTAAAAAACTACTTAGATGTCAATGATATACCAATGAAAAATATAACATCTTGTGCTGCAGATGGTGCTCCCAATATGATGGGCAAGAAAAATGGCTGCTTAAAATTGATGAAAGATGCGAATCCAGAAATGATTCTTGTGCATTGTGTTATTCATAGGGAAAACTTGGTAGCTAAAAACATCTCGCCTGTTCTGAATGAAGTATTACATACAGTAATAAAGTGTGTTAATGCTATTAAAGCTAGTGCCAAATGTGTCTTTTCAAGCTATTTTGTGAAGAACAAAATGAAGACCATGCGAGACTTTTACTTCATACTGAAGTAAGATGGCTATCTAAAGGAAACTGTTTGAAAAGATTTATGGAACTGTTTGATACTCTTAGTGATTTTTTTAAGCGACAAACCTGAAATGAAGTTAGCAATAGATGGTAAAGCATTTGTGAGTTACTTAGCCGATATCTTTGAAAAACTAAATATATTAAATAAGCAACTTCAAGGAACAAATAAAACTCTTGTCGATGCAAAAGCAAAGATATTTGGTTTCATTACCAACATTGAGTTATGTCAGAAACATATTAACAACAAAAACTTTAAACAGTTTCATTGGCTCCAAAAATGTGAAGTAACTGATACCGCTTTACTTGTTATTGTCAATCATTTGAATATTCTATGGCTGATTTAAAAGAAAGATTTTCTGATTTAAAACAAATTGATTTCCCAACATGGATGATGCAGCCAATGTTAGTGGATTTGTCTGATATATCAAATATGCAATATCAAGAAGAACTCGCAGAATTGCAAAATGATGAGTCAGTTAAAGCTTTATTTAATATCAAAGGAGCGATGGCATGGCTTTGTGAGGAAACAGAAATCAAATACCCAAATTCAACCAAATGTGCAAGAAAACTATTGCTACTGTTTCCATCTTCATTTTTAGCTGAATCTGGATTTAGTGCTGTAAATGATTTACTGGTAAAAAAAAGAAATCGCCTGGATATAACACAATGTGGAGACTTGAGACTAAAGCTAACCAAATTGGAACCTAATATAAAATCTCTGTGCAGCAAGCATCAAGCACAAGGATCACACTAAATTAGAATAATAAATTAATATAGAAAAATCTGTATTAAAATTATTTGGAATTTAAATTTCTGTTTTTCATTATATGTTTTGAAATTTTACTTACTGTGTTTTGTTAACAATTTCATAGTGATTTCTTCCTAGAACCTATCATTTATGTTTATTAAGTGAACAAATCAATTTTTTAATGTTAAAAATTATGTATGTTACATAGGGGGGACATAAAAATTTTAGAAAGGTTAAGGTGGGGCATGGCACAAAAAAGGTTGGGAAACACTGCTTTAGAACCTTGTATTCTTCATCTTAAGATGGATCAATGGAAAACTTGAGAACTAGTTTACATAGTACACTTAATGTTAATGATTTTTTTAAAAGTGTTTTAATAGCCAATTTACTAGTCTTTTCAATGTTTGGAAATTCTGTTGTTGGCAAGTAAAATTTTTTTTCTCTCTTAACATAGTTATCATTGTTTTATTAGGGATGAAAAGAAAGGGGCATCTAACATCTAAAATTAATTTTTAAGTATTTTATTTTTTTGAAACTTAAAGTGTTGCCATAAGCACCTTACCTTATTTTTAACATGTGCCTTTATGAAGGGGAAATAATCTACGTTTTCTTGATTTATTTTATGTAAGCAGTGCTTTGGGAAAAGTTACTGCTTCTTTGAGACCTGTCTAGCTTTTGAATAAGCTCTTAGGGCTGTCTGTTTACCTATCTACCTACCTATCTACCTACCTACCTACCTACTTATCTACCTACCTACCTACCTACCTACCTACCTACTTACCTACCTACCTACTTACCTACCTACCTACCTACTTACCTCCTACCTACCTACCTATCTACCTACCTACTTACCTACCTACCTACCTACCTACCTATCTACCTACCTACTTACCTACCTACCTGTCTATGTATTTATCAGAAAACGAAAAATCATTTTGCTTGGGGTCAAAACAGTTAGAAACCTGGTAGGGCACCAGATCAGAAATGTGGGCAGAGTCCTCCTCTCACGCCTGTTCCCACGTGCCTCCCTGAATGTCGCTTGCAAAGCCAGCACACCGGTTGGGCAGCCCTTCCTTCTCTGGCAATGGTAGACGGAGGCCTTCTTAAATAGAAGCTGTGCTGCAGAACACGTCTTCTCCGAGAGGCAGTGGTGTCCCTGCTCAGGGCCTCATGTCCCAATTAGCTGTCTGAATTGCTTGCCCCCAAGTTTCCTTTGGCTAGAAGTAAACAAATGTGGACATCCCAGGGAGTATATTTGAATCTGACCTCCGAGGCCATCTATTTTAAGGAAAAAAAAATGTAATTTTGCCAAAGGCATAAGCTTATTCCAAATGTTTATTTATGCTGAATGGCATCCAGTTGGCTGGCGGGTCCACTTTTTTCATGGTTTGAAACCATGAAGGCAGATACCAATAATGGATGCTGGGTGTGCTCTCCTTTTGGTGTGCAGAGATTCATTCTGTTGGATGCCAGGACACAAAAAGTCATTCAGTGAAAGAGAAGCAAATAAGACTGGCTATGTGGCTGTTTCTGTTCCAACCGCTATCGCTTCTACCCCTCACACCCCAACATTAACTTTGTTTAGTAAAGAGCTTTCCTATATCTTCTAAATTCCTGCCCACACAGTTCTTCACAGAATGCTTTTGCCTGGGCTAAGCTCTCTGTACAGCCTTTCCTTTTGTCCTCACAGTGACCATAGAACGCAGAGACCGTTATTTTCATTTTAGAGATGAGGAAACTGCAGGTCAGAGAACTCTAATTGTAAGTATGATGTGACTCTGATTCCAAAAGTTACTCTCACTTTATTTTCTTTTGGGAAAATTCCATATTAACCAGATTTCTCCTTCTCTCATGTGTGTGTTTATGTTATAGCTTCTTTTTCCTTCTGCATATCCCTGATACAAATTTTGTCAAAATGAATGCTTGGGGATGAATCTTGTATTCTTTTATAAGTGGTAGCAATTAATTGTTCAAATATTAAAAAACAAAAGAAAGAAAAAAGAAAAGAGCCCTTTCAAGGCTTGTCCACGTGACCATACTTGCCTACAGATATTTAGGAAGAAAACTGAAAAGAGAAATACAGGTCCTGCATATCATTCCGCCGCAGCTCCCTTCCTTTGTCCCCCAGATGTCAATGTGCTCCTGGAGGAGACTTCTCTGAATAGAACCTTAGGTTCAAAAGACACGTGGGTCAGATTGATGGCACAGCTGGCATTTAAAATTGATCCTGGTGTGGAGAAGGGAGATTGATTCAGCCTTGTTCTCTTACCCGGTTTTGGGTCTATTTCACTGAAGGAGATGAATAGTTCATTTTGAGACAGCTCCAGGGACCTCCTGTCCCTAACATCTAGAGTAACCCCCAAATGGCAAACCATTGTAAATGGAAACACCAAGGTTCCTGTACTTACAAGTCATAGCCTTCTCTGCGCAGTCATCTTGGAATTACTTTCACAGCCACAAAGTTCTGCCTCCATGCAAATCTTTTCCTCTAAGCAGCACTTTTAGGAACTTGAGGAATTGCTGAAGGTAGGGAGAAATTTTAGATCTAGATTCTAATTAACTTTTCCTCTAATTAACTGTGTAACCATTGTGTTGTGTACCCTGCAGCCGAGACTCTCAAAGATAAAGGGAGTTGCTGAGGAAAGCAGCGGCCCAAGTCCAAGAAGCTCAGAGAATTCTTCCCCTTCTCAAGATTTTAATGCAAAAATCATCTTAGAAATATGAGTGGCTAGACAGAGAAGGAGAAAAGTGGTGATTTTTTTCAAACATAAACTAGATGTTTTCTTTCTTCACAGAATCAAATAACATTGTCATATATTAGTGAAAACTTTTTGTTAGCATCCTCATGACATCTGTGCCCTTTCCCCATGACATTTAATGGCATCACTGGATAGACGATAATTAAAAATTTCCAGTGCTTCCTATCATCTCTTCCTGTTTCTCTTCTCTCTCCTCCATTCTCTCTTTTGTCTAGTAGACTTGCTTTCCCAATATCCCAGAATATACTTGACTGGTTCTGGGATGTTATTCATGATAGCTGTATTATCTAGGAATGCTCAGTTCTTTCCTAGTTACCCACTGAAATCCTCCCTGTCCTTTGAGAGACATGTCTCAAATATCACCTCTTCTAATAAAGTGCTTCATATAAAATACTCCTCCAATAAATAGTCATTGATAAATTTTCTTGGTTATTCCTGGCATTGTTAATGGTTTTTACTTTTCCAAAATAATTTAATTTCTGTCTCTTTCTATTTAATTTCAGTCTCTTCTCTCATTCCTACTCTTTGTCCCCTTCATGGGCTACACCACTTGAATGTGATCTTAGTCAGGGGATCCCCCTGTACCCTGCACAATCTTTCTTTTTGACTATTTGACTCTGTGTTTTGAGGCCTCAGTGCCTTTGCTTTTGAAATTCTCTTTCTGGCACATTCTTTCATTTTCCTCTTTCTGTTACCCTAGTTTCAGTCCAGCACATAGCACAGTTGTTTCCACTATGTGTGTTAACATTTTAAACAACATCTGTTGTTTTAACATTTCTCCCCTCCCATTTATTTTGCAAAATTCATTTTCAAGTGTTCTCTTCCCCAAAGTCACCTTTCTTCCCAACTGTTGATCATGTTTCCAACTTAGCCTAGTTGAGCATAGTTCTGAAGCATGCTTCTCCCTCTCCCACACACAACCACTCCTTTCAACCAGCTAGAGAGTTAACGTTTCTACCCCCGGCTTTACTTTCTGAAAGTTTCTGTTGCCTCTTTGAATACACAGCACAAACGCTTCCAAGGTCTGTCCCCTCCTGCAGGGCTCATACTAATGGAGTGACAACTGACACCCACACTTGAGGACCCACACAAGAACTCAGAGCCTGGGGAAAAACTCGAGTTTAGCTGGGCCTGGGTCCATTGCCTAGCAACTGCTCCCCTCATCTGGTGTGAGCCATGGTACAACTGGTCCAGACCACTATCCACCCGGGTTCTTAACCACTTGATGACATCATTTTGGATTCTGAGCTGTCCTTCTGTTTCCTGCTGCCTCTTTGAGCACTCATTAATGTCTGCCTGCCCTGACCATTGGGGCCTTGAGCTCTCACTCCCTCTCTACTCCCCTGGACTCCGCCACTCTGGTCTGGGCTGCAGATTCTCTCTGCCTGGTAAGTCTTCTCCTGTTTGAGAACATATCTGTTTCTGCCTTTTCTACCCACTTAGTCCTTCAGGCTCTGCCCAACTGCCTGTGCCTCTGGTTTCCATTGCCAGTGTAGAGCTTCATGCCACATCAGTATATGACTTAATAAAGAGCACTTATTGTATACAAGGCATTCTGTAACTTGTGTCAGAGGTATAAAAATAAGTAATATACATTATTCCCCTTTTACCCAGGGAAGATACATTCCAAGACCCCCAGTGGATACCTGAAACCACAGATAGTATCAAACCCTACATCTATGTTTTTTCCTATACATACATACATACATACTTTTTCACTTAAAGGAAGCATTTTATGGCTTCCCTTTGGCATATTCAAATTACCAGCATCACTATTTTTGTGTTATGACACCATTATTAAGTGAAATAAAGGTTACTTGAACACAAGCACTATGATACCGTGACAGTAGATCTGGTACCTGAGGTGGCTACTCAGTGACTAATGGCAAGTGGTGTGTGCAGCATGGATGCTGTGGACAAAGGGATGACACGTGCTCTAGGTGGAAGGGCCAGTGGAGTGGAACAACACAACACTTCATCATGCTGTCAGAATGGCACAGGATTTAGAACCTAGGAATTGTTTATTTTTGGAATTTTTCATTTAATATATTTGGACCAAGTTTGACCAAGAGTAACTGAAACTGTGGTGAGCAAAACCAGGGTTAGTGGGAGACTACGGTGAATACTCTCTTCCAAGGAGCTTACAAGTTCATTGGAAGGATTGTCAGGTCAATTCATTTTTGAAAGGCACACAGTGATGAGTTCATTCAGTGAGATTCAGGAAAGGGAAAGCCAAAGTCCTGTGTGTGTGTGTGTGTGTGTGTGTGTGTGTGTGTGTGTGTGTTGGGGGCAGTGTGGTGACAAGGATAGTTTACTTGGCAAAAGCAGCACATGGGGCTGATTTGAAGGTGCATAGGGTTATAATCAGGGGGATACATGTTTGGAAGAAGAGTGAAGCTTTTCCAGACTTGTCATAATGTTTCTGAACCATGTTCTTTGGTGTCTGGTGTTTGAGATGCTAAATGTTCTTTTAGTAAGTGACAGTGTGATCTCTAGCCACTGAGGCAAACACGCATGACTCTGACCCAATTTCCACATGTCCAGGAGATACTACCATCCTCCTGTGCAAACTGTTAAACCATGGATGTCATATGAGAATATCTGGCATATCTAGAAAGCTGAGCTGAAGAGTTTATGCCTAAGTAGAGTTCAGTGGGAAGCCACTGGAAGCCTTTGAGCATGTAATGACAGAATCTAACATACTCTTTGGAAAGAATTAAGATATTACTCTGGCAGTGAAATAGAGGACAGCAAATAGGAGACTGGATGCCAGGGAAAGAGTTACAAGGTTGTTGCAATAATCCAGATAAGGGATGATAACAAATGATGCTGGATGCAGCTGGAGATCTTCAGAAAATAAGGCAAAATATTAGATGTGGGGTGAAGGGAGCACTGCAGTGACATTGATCCCCAGGTTTTGAACCTGATGACCAGGAGCACAGAGGTGTCACATACAGAAACAAGGAGGTCAGAAAGAGAATATGGTTTCAAAGAGAGGAGATGAGTTCACTTTGGAACATGTTGTGTTTGTGCAGCCCCGGGGTACGTGAATGACTGGGGTGGGGCCACCAAACACCGAAGCTACTTAATGAGTATGCTGATGCTACTTGGATGGCTATTTTTGAGCGATATTTGGAACAAACTTTTTTAAATGAGCTTGCCTTTCACAATATCCCTTAGTCACTTTGCTCCAGCCAGTCACCTTTTTTTCTTCCTTCCTTCCTTCCTTCCTTCCTTCCTTCCTTCCTTCCTTCCTTCCTTCCTTCCTTCCTTCCTTCCTTCCTTCCTTCTCCTTCCTCTTTCCTTTCCTTCTTTCTTTCTTTCTTTTCTTCCCTTCTACATTTTGAACATAAGTAAAATCCATCCCAGTTCATGTCAGAATGCTCCCCAAATCGAAATTGCATTTTGAATTAGGGAAAGACTGGCCTTTGAAATAAAATATTAGGTAATGGATGTGCCAGGAATGAATTAAGAGAGCTGCAAGCTCTCCTCACTGCTGTCAGCCCATTCCCCAGTGTCTCTCACTGGAGGGAGGTCATGGGCAGCCAGGCACTGGCACATTGGATCCAGAATTGCTAAAGTAAGTTTTCTCCTCGGGCCAAGTCCCTAAGGACGCTGAATTCGGCTGAGCTGTTCAGTGTTTCATATTCTTCCCCTAAGTAAATTAAATCACCAGCACATCTCATCACCAAGACCTGCACAAAAGCCTGCTATACCTTTTTGGCAAGCACTGCTTGAAATGGAGCCTTTAGAAATGCTAAAAGCCTGCCTCATCCAGCCATCTGTGTTGGCTGGGCCTGGGGTGGGGGCGGGGAGCAGGGCCACAGTGGCGTATTTCATCCATGTGTGAGCTGAATCCAGTCCAAGTGGACTTCTGTCAAAGTTTTCTCTCTTCTGCTCAACAATTTGATGCAGTTCTTCCCTGGAGCGGCTGATGATTCTATCGGATATTTGCATGGAGGGAGAGGCTTTCTACTCTTTTTTTTTTCTCTCCCAGTTTTGTGAGGGCAAATGAATACAAAGAGGAGAGTGTTGGGAAGTTACAGTAAGGAAGCCTTCTGTGGCTCCTCAAGCAGATACAAATGCTGACTTAATTAGAAAATCAATCTTGCTGTCTGGTTGATTGATTGCCACCCTCCACTGGAGGTGGGAAAGAGAGTTGAGTCACAGCGAGATAATTTTTTCCTGTTACTAAAAGGAGGCCTAATGTACACATCCAAGTCATTCAGCATGAAGCACTTGTTAAAAACACGCCACCCTTTCCCTCCTGTTAAGTGAATCTTCAGTGGAGGGCAGGAGGAATGACACAGCTCGTGTTTGTGGAAACTCACTATTTTTTCCCCTAAAGACACTTAGATTCTAAGAGGAGATTTAATAACTTGAATCAAAGAAATGCAAGCGCTTTTATAGGGAGTAAAACAGAGGCCTGCTCACCACATCCCTAGAACACGGACATAAGAGAGAGGGATTTTGTTGCCAGAGGAAACAATTCACATTCTAGACAATCAGTTCTTGGGTGAGGATAAAGGTCAGATATTATCTCCTTTGCTCAGATAAGGACACAGTCTCTGAGAGTTGAATGGATCGAGGCCATGCAAATAGTGAATGGAAGGGCCTGAAAGAGGCACTCTGTCCCCCAAACGTTTGCACCTCCCACCACACCACCTGGCTGCTTAAGAAAGACTGGGACAGCAGCTAATCTGTTTTCATCGCTCCCTTTTCTCCACATTGATTCTGTGGTCTGCCCTGCTTCCCGAGCCCCGCCTATGCACATCCTCAACCCACGACAGGCCTAGGTTGCACGGAGTTCTCATGCCACCGCATCTGCCACCCGGGTCTGGAAACGCACGCATTTCTGCCTGGACAGTGGAGGGCCACCCCGTCTACTGCTTTGACTCCTCTCTTACTGGTCATTCCACAAGTCTGTATAATGATGCAGATGGAGCTCCCTTCTGCTGAGGATGACCTCCCCTGATATTTTTCTAGCAAAAAATAGCTTCTTAGCAAATGAAACTATGATTAGAAGGAGTTTAGAAACCTTCCTAGCTTAAATGACACCAAGAAACCATAGTCAAGGTCTAAGGCAGTGGTCCCCAACCGTTTTTGGGCCACGGACCGGTTTAATGTCAGAAAATATTTTCACTGAATGGCCTTTAGGGTGGGACGGATAAATGTATCACGTGACCAAGACAAGCGTCAAGAGTGAGTCTTAGACGGATGTAACAGAGGGAATCTGGTCATTTAAAAAAATAAAACATCATTCAGACTTAAATATAAATAAAATGGAAATAATGTAAGTTATTTATTCTTTCTCTGAGGACCGGTACCAAATGGCCCACGGACGGGTACCAGTCCACAGCCCGGGGGTTGGGGACCACTGGTCTAAGGGATCCTGGAGGAATCTCTCCCATTACTTAGAAACTCTATTCTTGGGTTCTTTCCTATTTGCCAATCCTCAGACATTCCCTAGGCTGTCACACCAGTGTCTCCCCCAGCCTACGCTAGCCCTTGATTTTGAGCTAAAGAGTTTTCACTTTCTTGTTTCAGTTAGGTTTTGCTATCCAACCATTACATGTGCTCTTACATGTGGATTACATTTGTAGTATTTAATCACTTCCCAAAAGTCTACAGCCAAGACCAAGCTCATTAGTGAAGTGGAACCTGCATTCTTTGGGTAGTGTTCATCGCAAGCTTCATTTTATGAAAAACACAGTGAGGCTAGCTTATTGTAATGAAGAAAGATTAATTGTCACGAGAGTTAAAGATGGCAACATTGATCAAATTATGTAGTTTTAAGATCTCATTTTCTCATTTTGGGTATTCACTTGGGCATAATGAATATTTACTACATAATGCTACAATTATTAAAATAAATCCTTGAAGACAGACCCAGAGAAGACATCAGCCATAATTGCATCAAACTCACCTAACAGAAAACAAACAAATAAAAAAAGAAACAAACGAAGAGCCAAAGAGGAGGGTGTGACTTCTCTAAACTCATGAATATAAAAACCTCCAACTTACCTAGAAAACACATATTTTGTAAGGAGCATTTAGTAAGGTACCCATGTTTTCTTCACTTCATGATCCCATGGGTGTGGGGTAAAAAGGCAGTGAATAGCTTCAGTGTTGGAAGCAGAAGGAAGAATGACTAACCTTTTGAGAATTGTGTGTCTGTGTATGTTTGTGTGTTTTAAAGGCAAAAATCCAAGGAGAACAATAACATTGTGGACTTTTACCACTGTTGTGTGGGACACAGTTCATATATTTTTGAGTAGAGTATAATTATTATGACTTTGTTCCTAAGACAAAGTTCATGCTACTCAACCCAATTTATAAATGTAGAGGCTGAAGCTCAGAGACCATGTCCCAGGTCACACAAATGATTCAGAGCAAATACAGGAAATCATTCCATCTGACTCCAAAGCTGTGCTCATAATCTGTGAAGTACAGTGTACCCTGTGAACCTATGAATATAGGAATGGCCTCATGGGAAAAACACAAATAAACAAACATGATACTTGAATTCGATATTGCCATAGAAAATATGTTGCCTGTGGTTTTCTGTATGAGAGCTCTGAACAAGGAAAAGGTCAAGGCTGACGAGGGCCTGGGCTTCACTCACGCTGAGCCTTGGGAAAGCTTATGAAGCAGTTAATTCTTAGAAAAATTTCTCTTTTGAGTATTGAGGTATAAAAGTGTATTTAAATTCTTAGATAAATTAGGCATAGATTTATAACACAGTAATATTTTCAAATACTCCAAAATTTTATAGAAAATGTTACACTTCTGTGATAATTCTTTAAATACAAAGAATTCCATAGCAAGTCTTGAGATAAGGATTCATAACTTAAGCAGCTCCCTTACCCTTTCTGCATTGGTTTTGAGAGACATTTGGGGTTCACTGGCTTTGTGTTATCAGTGACCTTGTGAATACATGTAAGGTAGAAATAATGACAGAATTGACTTAGACTGTTTGAGTTTTAGAAGTGCGGGTTTAGCAAAAACATAGCCTATTGGAGAGAAAAACTGGATTGCTTTAGGAATCCCTAGTGATCCCTTGCATGGTCTGCTGGCTAAAAGAAAGAGTCTGAGGTCAATCTTGCTTAGGAAATATTTTTATAACATTTTTGGAACAGGCAGAGGACCTTTTTGTTGGACTGGAATTTTCTCCATTTGTGGTTTTCTTTCTTTCTTTCTTTCTTTCTTTCTTTCTTTCTTTCTTTCTTTCTTTCTTTCTTTCTTTCTTTCTTTCTTTCTTTCTTCTTCTTTCTTTCCTTCCTTCCTTCCTTCCTTCCTTCCTTCCTTCCTTCCTTCCTTCCTTCCTTCCTTCCTTCCTTCCTTCCTTCCTTCCTCCCTCCCTCCCTCCCTCCCTCCCTCCCTCCTTCCCTCCCTCCATCTCTCTCTCCCTCCCTCCCTTCCTCCTTCTTCTCTCTCTCTTTCTTTCTATGCAACAGTTGGCATCTCCATGCACTTTTTCCTTGTTTCAGTAAAGCCACTTGGAAGTCAGCATGGAATACCACACAAAGGCTGCTCCCCCAGCAGAGCAGGGTGTACCGCTGTCACCACTGTTTCCACCTCATAAAGACAACCAGGTCTGGAACATGCTTCCATCTGTCATAGCACCGAATGGGCTTGAAATCTTTCTGATAAATATGTCACTACGCTGCATCTGGCCTGGATGTTTATTTCTAAGTAATTTCAGATAACAATAGGTAAATTAAAAAAATCAGGCAACACACACTTTGAGTATCCTAGTTTTATACAAATATAGTTGGTCTATATTTAGATTATATAAAGTGAAAAGAATGTAGATTACTCCTGAAAAATAAAATGAAAGCTAAACATTCCCACAACGTCATTAACCTCTTATGCCACTCAGTTGTTCCTCCCCTGCCCCAGTCCCACTTGTAATGCTTTGCTGTGTGACTTGACTTGGTATATCGCAAGGAAGGCTGATGGAAATGAAATGTCATATACTCAATAACTGTTATTGGTGACCAGACACTTGTGCTTACTTTTTCTACCACCTGGGAGTGAGTCAGGAGATACAGCACTGCTCCCATTTCACAGATATGTAAACTGAAACACAGAGATAGTAATAACATATCGAATACTACTTAGCAAATGTCATCAGGGTTTGACTCAAAGATTGCCTGATTCCAAAGCCCAGCCTCTTTCCCCTTTTCACTGCAAGACTCTATATTTAATGAACATATTTAGTGACAGTTCTACATTTTCCTATTTTTTTTTTAGAAAATTAAGTGTAAGGCTCCGTAAGATTTTGCATAAGTGAGAAACATTGAGTAGGCAAGGTAAGACTGAGCCATTTATAGGCTCACTAGAGATTTCATAAATAGCCACAATTGACAGATTTCACTGTGGACAGATGGCAGTTTTGGCTGGGATCAGCTTGATTCCTCGAAGGTACTTCTGTGTTACCAGTGTTCGTTTCTCCTACGCACTTTTGGGCTGGCTCAGTGCAGAGCGGGCCGGGAGGTTTCATCTGGCTTGATGGGAATCTTAATATTTTACAATGTCAGAATGGAGATAAGAGGAAACGTAATCTACTCTGTATGTTCTTCCCTCTTCCTAAAATTACCACCACGAAGGGACATGGAACATAGCTTAAAGAGAAATACATCTGGAATTCTTAACTTCTCCCACGGATTATTGATATCTGTGGCCAGAGCACATCCTAATTTATTTTGCAATCACAGATTCTATTTTAGGCTTGAATGAGAGTTATTTTTTCTTCTAAAACTGTTCAAAATCTAATTGAGCAGGCACCTTTCTGCTTTATATTCTTATTTATTTAGAGGTAATATAGCCCATATGTTTCACATTTATTTATACTTAACTCATCAAAATGCTATTTGGCAATACACAGTCAATGTCCCCTAGCAGATTCTTGAGGGGTTTTTGATAAAATTTAGTTCGTACATCAAGAAATATTATTGTGTCTGGAAAGAAACACAGTTCCCAAAGGGCTCTAGGTCCATTCAAAGCTCCATTTAAAGTGGGTTATGGAATGCTGTGTTCAGAAGAGTGTTTCTGTGGAATTCACTGCTCTTCCAAACTGTCAATGCAGGTTTCTGGATAAGGGGTTACCGGACTCCTCAAACTGCTTGGCTTAATGTCTACTGCCTGAATGAAAACATTAACAAATAAACTATTCTATTTGCTAAAATGTGTAATGATATATTGAAAACATTATGAGTTATGAATACCTAGTGGAACACTAAATAATTGACTACTAAAAATTAAAAGCAAATGACTTACTGGTAAATAATATTGGCAACAATTGTGATAAGGACTATTATATTTAACAAATTAAAATATATATCTGAAAACAAAATGTAAATATTCCACTAGAAAAATGAATACAAGACAGAAGAAAACACATGTAAATATATATACAAACATATAAATGAGAAATTAACATATGTAAAAATGGTTTTATTAATAGTAAAATGTATGTAAATGAAAACAATGAGACATAATTTTTAAATGAGCAAATTGGCAAAGTGATGTTAAAATAGTAAAAGCTACCAAGACTTTTGATAATATGCTGGTTGAAGTGTAAACTGGTACAGTTTTCCTAAAAATGCATTTAACAATATAAATTTTTATTCTTAATAGAGTTCATATTCTTTAGCGCAATAAACTTCTAGGAATCTTTCCAAGGTTGTGGACAAAGATTTATATGCAAAATTATTTATTGCACTCCTATTTTTAATAGTGAAAATAAAGCCAACATTTCTAATACTAGAGTTAAATAAATTATGTACATTTTATATGCTATTATTTATCCACTAATGTAATATTATAGAGTTTAATGTCATGGGAAATGCTATGGTATAAATAAAAAAAGCAGAAAATAAAACTCTACTATATGATCCCAATTTTACAAAAGCAAAACTGGACACACAAATGCACAAAAAACACATATTTAAAAGGAAGCCAGTTGATAACACTTGATGATGAGAATGTGATTTTAATTTTCTTCTTTATAACTTTCTGCATTTTAAAACAATGCACATGAATTGATTTTATAATCATAAAACACAAAAAATTTTGCTTATATTAATAGAATTCTTACTGAAACTGATAAATAAATTTAGGAAAGTAGCAGAATGCAAAGTAAATACCCAGAAGTTGGTTGCATTTTTATACACCAATAATGGGCTATTAAAAAGGGAGACTAAGAAAGCAATCTCATTTACAATTGCATAAAAAATTTTATAGGAATAAATTTAACTAAGGAGGTAAAAGACCTGTACTCAGAAAATTATAAGACACTGAAGTAAGAAAATGAAGAAGATACAAGTAAGTGGAAGCATATATTGTGATCATGGATAGGAAGAATTAACATTTTAAAAATGTCCATACTACCCAAAGCAATCTGTGGATTCAACACATTTTTATGAAAATACCAATGGTATATTTCACAGAACTAGGACAAATGATTCAGAAATTTATATGAAAACACTAAACACCCTGCATAGCCTCAGCAATCATTAGAAAAAAGAATAAAGTTGGAGGAATCATGCTACCTGATCTCAAACTATACTATAAGGCCATAGTAATCAAAACAACATGGTAGTAGTATAAAAATAGACAATGGAACAGAATACAGAGCCCAGAAACATAGTCAATTAATATTTGACAAAGGAAGCAAGAACATACAATGAAGTAAAGACCATCTATTTGATAAATGGGGTTGGGAAAATTGGATAGATAAGTGCAAGATATGAAAACAGAGCACCTTACACACTATATACAAAAATAAAGTCAAAATGGATTAAATGTAGACTTAAATGTAAGACTCAAACCTACAAAAATCCTAGAAGAAATCATAGGCTGTAAAATCTTGGATATTCCTCATAACAATTTTTTTTTCTAGTATATCTCCTCAGGCAAGAGGAAAAAAAAATAAACAAATGGGCAACATCAAACTAAAATGTTTTTGCACAGTAAAGGAAATCATTAACAAAATAAAAAGACAACTTATGGAATAAGATAACACATTCACCAATGGTGCATCTGATAAGAGTTAATATCCAAAATTTATAAAGAACTCAACACACACAAGCACAAAACCCAATTAAAAAATGGGCAAAGGACCTGAATAGACACTTCTCCAAATAGGACATACAGGTAGACAACAGACATATGAAAAGATGCTCATGTCACTCAACATCAGAGAATTGCAAATTACAACCACAATGAGGTATCACTTCACATCTGTCAGAATGGTTATCATCAGCAAATCAACAAACAAGCCTGACCAGGCGGTGGCGCAGTGGATAGAGCATTGGACTGGGATGAGGAGGACCCAGGTTCGAAACCCCAAGGTCGCCAGCTTGAGCGCAGGCTCATCTGGTTTGAGCAAAGTTCACCAGCTTGGACCCAAGGTCGCTGGCTTGAGCAAGGGGTTACTCGGTCTGCTGAAGGCCCAGGGTCAAGGCACATATGAGAAAGCCATCAATGAACAACTAAGGTGTCGCAATGAAAAACTGATGATTGATGCTTTTCATCTCTCTCCATTCCTGTCTGTCTATCCCTATCTATCCCTTTCTCTGACTCTCTCTCTGTCTCTGCAAAAAAAAAAAAAAAAAAAAAAAAAAAAAGAAAAGAAAGGAAGAAAGAAAAAAGAAATCAACAAACAATAAGTGTTAGTAGATATGTGGAGAAAAAGAGAATACTTGTGCACTGTTGATGGGAATGCAGATTGGTGCATCCACTGTAGAAAGCAGTATGGAGTTACCTCAAAATATTAAAAATGGAACTACCTTATTATCCAGAGATTCCACTTCTGGGTATATATTTAAAGATTCCCAAAATACTAATTCAGAACAATATATATGTATCCCTATGTTCATTATAGCATCATTTACCAGAGCCAAGCTATGAAAGCAATCCAAGTGTCCATCAATAGATAATTGGCTAGAAGAGCCTTGGTACATTTACACAACAGAATATGAAGCCATAAAAAAAGAACAAAATTTTACCATTTATTACAGCATGGGCAGACCTAGCAGGCATCATGCTAAGTGAAATACATGTAGACCAGGGGTCTCAAACTCAACTCAGCATATGGGCCACAGAGCAAGATCACAGCCATTCGGCGGGCCGCACTAGGTCTACAAAAGGCAACAGTTACGCAACACTTTTCTCACTGCAGTTGAAAACAAAAAAAAATAAGTACAACAAGCACAATCGTACATGCAGTTTACTCAGTGTCACAAAATGACCAGAAACTCTAGTTCGCATCACAACTGCTGTTAACTAAGCTAATATCTAGCTAGGATGCTAGAGAAATAAAAAATACAAGTAGGCCCCTAGGCTTACTTAATTTTATCCAAAATATTTTGAACTTGGTGGATTAGTCTGCGGGCCACACAAAATTGTTCGGCGGGCCGCATGCGGCCCACGGGCTGTGAGTTTGAGACCCCTGATGTAGACAAACACAACAGAAACAGATTGATAGATACAGTGAACATACTGAGTTCTCAGGAGGAAGAAGGGGTTGGAAGACTGAGAAAAAAAGGTGAAGGAATAAAGAAGTACAGATTGGTAGTCACAAAATATTCATGGGGATGTAAAGTACAGCATAGGACAGGTAGTCAATAATACTGTGATAACTACGTATAGTGCCAGGTAGGCACTGGGAATAGCAGGGGGACACTTTGTAAAGTACATGATTGTCTAACCACTGTGCTGTACACTGGAAACTAATAAAAAATAACGAGGAACGTAAACTGTAATTAAAAAATGAAAACATTTTAAAAAATAGAAATAAAAGAAAAAATAGAATTCTTTGAATTTTTAGTAAGTTAAATTGGTAAAAGTAATGTATTAATCAAAAACTGAAATAGTGTTTTTTTGGCTTTTCAATGACCATTAAATAATTGACTTTTTATTAATTTTTTTCATCTTATAGCTTCCTAGCTGTAGCATAGTCATCTTTGAAAAATAGTCCTTCCATGAAATTTAATACCCTGCCTTCATATAAACATAATCTAGATGAAGAAGCATCTACTTTACTTTGTCAGTTAGAAACGTGCCCATAATTAATACCAGAAGAGTTTTCTGATTTCTGAATATAATCTAGTTGGGAATTTCTTTAAGATATTGAAAGGAAAATAATTTTTTGAGTAAGCCAGTAATCAACATCAACAAAAAAATAAAAATAAAAATAACATTTTTTCAGAGGGCATTTTACCCATGAGTTTAGATTTGACTGGCTTGATTTAACAACCTCATTTAGTAGAGGAAAATTTGACTGCACAGCGTAAGATGTGGTTGAGAAATTGGAAAGATGTTCGATCTAGTCTGGAGAGGAGTATGGTGGGTGGGGTGAATGAAGACCTGCGACTGCATTTTAGCTCTGCCACCTTGAAGATATGTGAGCTTGGGTGAGCATGTTGTGTTCTTATCTTGTCTATCTCAAAGGATTCTTGTGAAGAATACATGTAATAATACGTGCGAGTTGTAATTGTTGCCATACAATCTATGGTAGATAGTAGTAGAAACTAGGTTCTTGTCTTACCTTACTATTGATGGGTTTGACCTAAAGTTTCCTGGTAGAAGTTATTCAGTAGTCACTGAAATCTCCAAGTCAGGCCTTCCAAATGTCCATAGAGGTTTTCATTTAAGTATCAGAAATATGGATTCTGTACCTTTGCTTGCTTGTAGCCATACTGTGTGATCTCTTTGGAGGCCCTGAATAACAAGAATTCTTTAAAATATATTTTTAAATCTATTTACAGTAAACTGTAAAGTTAATGAAACCATCAATCACACATGTTTATTTTATAACCACATTATATCTGAAAAGAAATCAGCCAACTGAAAGGTAATATCATATTTGTGAAGAAAGCGATACATGCCCTTTTATAATATACTTTTGAACAGTCAGATATAAAAATTATCCTGGATCAAGAGGTATAGTGGAGAAATGATGTACTCAGGTTGAGGAGCGCTCGCTTAGTGGGTGGGTTTGGAGAGAGGAACCCTCCTAAGAAAGTGGAGTCTTCATTGGGAGAAAGCCGTCGGCAATAATGTGTCACATTAACACCAAGATAGGACTTTAAACTCCAGGCAGCAGACTTTAGTTTGCCTGGGCAGAGAATAAACTAAAAATAGTCAATTTAAATCCATGAAGGAACAAAGACATTTTTTTGGAAAAAACAAACATTTTTCCTCAGCTGACAGGGAAAAATGAAGATCAGGACATGAGGGCAGGCCAGATACAGAAGGAAAATGGTGACCTTTGGGTGATACTTTGTGCTTCCAAAAAGTTAAATTTAGTTTTCTTACTAGAAACTTTTTTAACTTTTATTCTTACTGAGGCATTGTTTTTTTTTTTTATAATAAGCACAAACCTCCTGGTTTTCTTAATAAAGATTAATTTTTGTATAGAAAAACCTAAAGTGAGCAAGTATTTATTTTATTCTAGTAAAAAATGTGAATTGAGGACCCACTCAGCAAAGAGCATCTTGCTAGTCCAGAAATTCATTATAAAATTAGTCGGCTTCTGCATAATTCAGTGCAGTGGTCAGTAGGGGGATGCGCAGGACTGGCTCTGTGTAGGGAGGTGAGGTGGCAGAGTTATTTGGGGGGGAGCAGACTGGTGTGGGAAACCAGAGCCTGAGAAGAGGGAGAGGGGTGTTCATGTGGGGTGGGGTGCTGGGGCAGGTCAGGAGACTGGGTATATATAGGGAGACTGAACCAGTAAGTAAATAAACTGAGGGTAATAGTTTCATACTATTTAGTTGGAGAGTTATAAATTTGGAAAAGAGAAAAAATGTAATGAACCAAGAGATGTTAGAATGGAATTGGAGGTATTGATGCAAACTCATTGTTTTACGCATGTGCGCGCGCACACACACACACACACGCATGCGCGCATGCACACACATGCACACACACATACATGCACACGCACACGCACACACACACATGCACACACGCGTGCGCACACACACACACACACACACACACACACCCTATCTCTGGCCACTGAGAGAACTCTGGCCACTGGCACCCCAGTCACAGCAAGCATATCTAGAAGCTGGGTCTCTGATTCTAAACACCATTCTCTACTAGAGGGAGCCAGATGGCTTGGCGAAACGATTGACTTGAAAACCGGGGCAGGGAAAGTGCAAGGAAAGCATGGAATATCTTGTCCCTGGGGGTAAGGGAGTGCTCAAGGAATGAAGAAACACAATCAAAGGCCACAGAAGCCTCACTGAAGGAACAAAAACCTGGGATAATTTGAGCATCAAAATAGATGTGAGTAAAGGTTATAGCCTATTGAGTAAAACTGGATCCATGAGTCCATACTAATAAATAAGTCCATAGATCAAGGATTGGAGAGAAGTGAGTGCTGCTGACTAATAAATGTAGAGGAATAATTGCATTAGAAGACCATGATTTGGCAACCATTATAGTAGTAATTAAGCCAAGAACCATCTATGGATATTAAAAATAAATGTGTGAAAGTTTGATGAGGAGAAAACATTTACATAATCTCAAAGAAGTACTTTCAGAAAAAACTTATTAAGCAAAAAAGAGTAACTTGAAGAAACCTGAAGATACCATCTTCATCTAGTTATCAAAATTAACCTTACCAGGCCCTGGCCAGATAGCTTGGTTTGTTGGAGCATCATTCCGAAACTCAGAGGTTGCCGTTTCGATCCCTGGTCACGGTATGTACGGGAACAGCAATTCTTGTCTCTTTCCTGCTTTCTCCCCTTTTCTCTCTGAAATCAATAAAATAAGCACTTAAAAAATTAACCTTACCAGTTAAGAGACAAAAGGAAATTGTGACCACTAGATAGGAAGACACAAAAGAAGTGAGCATCATTTCTGAGACACTACTGCTAAAGATATATAACCTGAATCTAATCATGAGAAAACATTACACAGTCTCAAATTGAGAGATATTTTACAAATAACTGGCATGCAGTTTTCAAAAGTGTTGAACTCATGCGTGTTGAGGAAAGACTGGGGAACCATTTCAGATTCAAGGAGACTAAACACACAGACCACCAAATGTGATACTGTCCTTTGGTTCTTTTTGCTATGAAGAACGTTATTGGAACAATTGTTAAAAATTGAAAGGGGCCAGAAATTAGATCAGTGGTTCTCAAAGTGTGTGCCAGGGTGCACTGGTGTGCCTAGAAGATTTCCAGGTATGCCCTATGGTATTCCAGAGAAATATGAGCCTGTTGGGGACCAAAAAATCAACAGGGTTTTTAGAGTTTAGATTTTTGGGGGTAGAGGTGTGGGGAATTAGCTGTAAACTGACAGTCGGCCCAACCCCCCACCTCACTTGCCTGATTAGGTTGCAAAAGAATGTTAAGTTGTGGTGCTGGATTGTTTACACTACCTCCATGTTCCCCAGAAAGACTGGAGGCAAGTTTCTTCTATCCTTTGTTTGGTTTAAAGTTAAGATGATATATATCATGGGGTTTTTTGCACTCAACTTAATTAAGAGTAAAAAGGGCAGAATTCTTCAATGTATTGATGAGGAAATGAGAGTTTGCCTTTCAAATATATGCCCAAACATTGAAGAAATTGCTAGGACACATCAGACTCATGTTTCTCATAAACACAAGAATGAAAAAACTTAACACATTTGTGCCAGGACCTGCCGAATTTACTAAATCTTACTAAGAATGTATCTATATATATAAAAAGATAACTTTTTTGTCATATTTTTATTTTTTAACCCCTCTTTTTTATGAATTCTAAAAAGCATAACTCAAAAAATGTAACATAAAAATTTTTTTCAATGTCAAAATAAATTTAATTTATCGTATTTATTTCATTTAATTACCATAAAAGCACACTTGGACTTTATTTTTTTCTTTAATATTTGACTTATTATAACATATTTCTTGGAAATTTGTATACAGTGTGCCTACAATTATTTGTAGGATTTTAAATGTGCCCCAACTTCAAAAGTTTGAGAACCACTGAATTAAATGGTAATGATGTATCAATGTTAATTCCCGTATTTTCATGGTTTTATTGTAGTTATGAAGAAGAATTTCCTTGTTTGAAGATGAAATATGATAAATCCTATAAGAGAAATAAAAAGCAAGTGGTAGTTCTGAAGAGAAGGAAATAAAGTATCTAAATGGAAGGAGGGGAAAAGCGTTAGGTTGTAGATTTCTCTGGAACAACTGAGGGGTTTTTCTTATACTTAAGAGATGCTAAGGCTTACAAGAATGGGAAGGGGAGGAGGTAGTGTGGTGGTCAGGGGAGAAGCAGGAGTCAACAGTGAGCTCTGAGCATTAATAAACAAGGTGTAGCCAAGAGGGAAGAGCTAGTGTGGGGAAGAGACACTGGGTGAAAGTGTTGGGGAGCTGTGTGAAGGCAATGAAATGGGCTCTAGAGAGGATTTCTGCTCTAGAGGGAAGCAGACTGGATCAGTCCTATATACTGTGGAAATAATGGAAGTCTGTGAGTGACTGAAATTTCCAACGAAGAGTGCTCTACAGAGAGAGAGAGAGAGAGAGAGAGAGAGAGAGAGAGAAGGAGGAGTCAGGAGCAGAATGTAAGAAAGCTCCCTCACATACTGATTACAAGGGAGAGATGGGAGCATGGGGAGATATATGAAGGTGAGAACAGAGACAGGAGATAAATGAGTCAGGAAGATGCTAGGCGAGAGACTGGCTGAGCTTGGTTCAGAGAACACAGGCAGAGAGTAGAGAAGGCTAAGGACTGGGGAAGGATGCCGTATTGGCAGTCAGCTGGGCCTTGCTGCGTTTCACCACGGTAGAGTAGAAGCCAAGCTCCAAGGGGTGAAGGGGAAGGAGGGCGCATCTGGGCAAGACTTGTCCCAAGCACTAGGACATAACATAGCCATGTGTTCCCAGGTTTATGTGACCTGTGAAACTTATAAGATATTTGACTTAGTGTTTTTGGACTGTTTTAACAGAATTCCACAGACTGGTTGTTATTGCTCACAGGTCTGAAGGCTGGGCAGTCTGACACACTGGAGTACCAATGTGATTGGGTTCTGGTGAGACCCCTCTTTCTGGTTTGCAGATGGTTCTTCTTCCCTGTGACCTCACAAGGTAGGGGTTGGCAGGACACACACACACACACACACACACACACACACACACACACCCTCTTTTATGAAATAAAAGCATTAATTCTATCATGAAGGCCCCCCTCCCATGACCAACTTTAACACTTATTATCTCCCAAATACCATCACACTGGGAAGATTAGGGATTCAGCACATGAGTTTTGGAGGAAAACAAATGTTCAGTCTGAAGCAATATTTAACTTCAGTTGGTTAAGACTATTGTCTATTCAAGCTCTTCTTCAGACACGATGCTCCTGCTGCTGAATGGCATTCCAGCATTGGCTTCGGAACTAGAATTAGTTTGTGGAGGTATACCATGTGGTTTGCATATCATTAACAGCTAGTTAAGTTATTGCTAATAGTTTCAGAAATTCTCACTCCACCCCTGGGCAGACTCACTCAGCTTTGACACAAGTATCAATGAAACCAAGTGTGAATGTGTCTTTAGACATCTGGCATTGGGAAAAATGTGGAAAGCGAAAGAGAAAAGGTTTGAAATGTACAGAGCCATGGACTAGTGTGTGGACTGTCCTTCCAATTATGAGAGGTGCAAAATTGCTGGTAAAGCATCCAGTTCTTGTCAAGGCCCAGCAAAAATGCAAATTCTCTCCAATCAGATAAGATAACCTGACATTCATAATATTCCACTGTGATGAGTCATCAATGACAAACTGGCACTGCTTTGCTTCTCGGCCTTTTGGCTAAGATAAAGTGTGTGTGACAAACTGGTTAATGGTTGTCAGTTCAAAGTAGTTTTAGGATTAGTCATAGCACAAAAAAAAGAACCTTAAAATGTTCTGAGATCTTTTAGCTCAGATATGAAAAAATCTTGATAAGAGATTTTTACAAATTTGAGAAAAAAATCCTACAAACTTACTTATTACTATAACAAATTAGGAAGCTACAACTTTTCTAGACCATAGACAATAAGTGAACTTTTTTATTAACTATGCTGGAACACAGATTGAATGAATCCTTGCCAAATAAAGTAGCAATTGGAGAGAATGCTTCTGAAAAATGTATGGGGAAATGTTAGAGAGGCCAGACAGTTAATAAATAAAAGTGTTACTTTATTTTTTAGATTTTTGTGATGTTTGTTGTATTTGTCTATTTTTTTTTTTTTTTTTGTATTTTTCTGAAGCTGGAAACGGGGAGAGACAGACAGACTCCCGCATGCCCCCGACTGGGATCCACCCGGCACGCCCACCAGGGGCGACGCTCTGCCCACCAGGGGGCGATGCTCTGCCCCTCCGGGGCGTCGCTCTGCCGCGACCAGAGCCACTCTAGCGCCTGGGGCAGAGGCCAAGGAGCCATCCCCAGCGCCTGGGCCATCTTTGCTCCAATGGAGCCTTGGCTGTGGGAGGGGAAAAGAGAGACAGAGAGGAAGGAGGGGGGGGGTGGAGAAGCAAATGGGCGCTTCTCCTGTGTGCCCTGGCCGGGAATCGAACCCGGGCCCCCCGCACGCCAGGCCGACGCTCTACCGCTGATCCAACTGGCCAGGGCCGTATTTGCCTATTTTAAAAAAAACAGTAACTTAGTGCAGTTCTCCTGCTATGCTAAATAAATACTCAGTTTTATAATGAGTTTTTATTTTATATTTTAATTTTTTATTTTAATGGGCCCTTCCTCCCCCACATCATGTAAAGCATCAGGCCCCACAAAACCTGGATCCGCCCTTGTCAAACAGCAGTGCTTCTTTCCAGAGGTTTATTCATGCTTGAACTGGAGAGCTAAGATGTGAGCTTGGAGCTAAGAGAGGATATTAATATTTCTTTTTTTTTTTTAAATCAAGTGAGAGGCAGGGAGGCAGAAGGACAGACTCCCACATGTGCCCTGACTGGGATCCACCCAGAAACCCCTATCTGGTGTTGATGTTCTGCCCATCTGGAGCTGCTGCTCCGTTGTTTGGCAACCGAGCTACTTTAGCACCTGAGGTGAGGCCATGGAGCTATCCTCAGTGCCCAGGGTTAATTTACTCATTTGAGCCATGGCTATGGAGGGGAAGAGAGAGAGAGAAAAAAAAAGAGAAAGGGGGAGGGATGGAGAAGCAGATGGTCGCTTCTCCTGTGTGTCCTGATGGGGAATCAAACCTGGGATTTCCACACACTAGGCCAACATTCTACCGCTGGGTCAATCAGCCAGGGCCTAAATATTTCATTATCAGTATTTTTAGGCTAAGGATCAGGATCATCTGAGCATTTTGTGGGCAGAAGGGAAGGTGCTATGTGTAAGGGAAAGATGGAAATACTCAGGTAACAGGGATGCTTGTGGGAACAGGTTTTATGTGGTGCAAAGGAAGGGGTGAAGATAGAATGGAGAGACCTAGTTTCCAAGCAGGTGCAGACAGAGGCTGTGGAAGAGGAAGTGAGGAGGTGGACTCGGTATTAGTGTGGAGGGACACCAGGGAGTTCCAGTCCTGTGACCGCAATCTTCTGATTCAGGTAGGAGGCCAGGTTATCATCTCCAGTGTCAGCAGTGGGTGGTTTGGGGGATTTCCAAGGCCTGAGCATGTCACTGATAGCTGTGTTTGTGAATCCACAGAGTGGGGTCAGTGCTCATCGCCCCAAATTCTGCCTGTTGGTCCTGAGATGCTGCACTCAGAGACTCTGCCATGGACTTGACAGGAACCGTCCAAGGTGAAGGTCAAGGATTGGGGATAACCCTATACTTTCCCTATTTTAGTGTGTGTGTGTGTGTGTGCGCATGCGTGCATGTGTGTGTGTGTGTGTCTGTGTGTATCAGAGGATACAACTGTGGGAATGATGCAGGATTGGTGAGGAAACAGTCAAGTGGGGAACTGAAGTTGTTGCCTAAAGGAAAGAAACAAATTTATTATATAAGGCCTTTCTGCACACAGGATTTAAAGCAGCTTACAAGCATGCATGCAACAAAGTAGCAAGCTATATTCCATAAATAAAAAATCAAGGCTAGAAAAGTTCTAAAATATAGAAGAGAAGACTTCAGATGTGGCTTGTCAATGTTCTTCAAATAACTGAAGGGTTGTCATGTGGACAAGCATCCAGGGTTGTAAGGAATGTGGGCCAAGAACATGGAGGAGGGGTGACAGTGGGCACCACAAAAAGCAAAACTTTCTAACAAGTGTGGCTGCTCATTGTGGAATGAGGTGGGAGTTCCTCTTCCATCACAGGAGGGGTAAAGCCCAGAGTGGTAGCCTCCTTTCTGGTCCGTTCTGATAGCCAGTTGCTGCAACAGGGGAAAGACTGGCCCCTGCCCTGCCCTTAAGGTCAGCTTTCTAATGAGGATGACAGGAATGTTTCTGAACAGTGCCCTGTAAGTAATGAACTAGTCTAATATACTCCACACATTAATAAAAGCTTGTCAACTGCCAAACAGACAATACTATGACCTGCAGTAGTGTCTCCCTTCTTTGAAATATGACTGCAAATTGTAAACCCCAAATTTCTGAAGCAGAAATGAAGCAAAATTTCTGAAGCTTCCAATGGGAGGTGGGGTGGAAAGTGAGGTATAGGGGTTATATCAGCCTATCATTTCTCTGCTCCCTGAGTCACCATTGGCAGTTAGAAAAACTAGCGGTGTCCAGCCACCCAACATTGAACAATAAATGGCTATTTTTTCCCTAGCAAACGTCAGGCCCAATGCTCGACCCTGGAGAGAAAATAACAAGCAAAAACAACATGGTCCCTTCTTTCACTGTGATTGTTGCTTAGTGGGAAAATGACGTTAATAAAAATAATCATGCATCTCTATACTTATTAGTAGTGATATGCGTTATGATGGAAGGAAAGAATATTTTAGGAGAGGAGTGTGAGACCTGCTAGAGCATGAAGGAAGACTGTTGACTCATATCGATCAGGTATAGGAGAGTGGGGGTTCAGATGAAGAGCATTCAGGCTGAATGGACAATGTGGGGAGAAGTTCAGAAACATGTGGGAGCACAGGGCGTTTTAGAAACTATGTGGCCCGAATGGTGAGGACACCTAGAGACCAATGGTGGGGACACCCAGAGACCAATGGTGGGGACACCTAGAGACCGATGGTGGGGACACCTAGAGACCAGTGGTGGGGACACCTAGAGACCAATGGGGACACCTAGAGACCGATGGTGGGGACACCTAGAGACCAATGGGGACACATAGAGACCAATGGTGGGGACACCTAGAGACCGATGGTGGGGACACCCAGAGACCAATGGGGACACATAGAGACCAATGGTGGGGACACCTAGAGACCGATGGTGGGGACACCTAGAGACCAATGGTGGGGACACCTAGAGATCAATGGTGGGGACACCTAGAGACCAATGGGGACACCTAGAGACCGATGGTGGGGACACCTAGAGACCAATGGGGACACCTAGAGACCGATGGTGGGGATACCTAGAGACCAATGGTGGGCACACCTAGAGACCAATGGGGACACCTAGAGACTGATGGTGGGGACACCTAGAGACCAATGGGGACACCTAGAGACTGATGGTGGGGACACCTAGAGACCAATGGGGACACCTAGAGACCGATGGTGGGGACACCTAGAGACCAATGGGGACACCTAGAGACCGATGGTGGGGTCACCTAGAGACCAATGGGGACACCTAGAGACTGATGGTGGGGACACCTAGAGACCAATGGGGACACCTAGAGACCGATGGTGGGGATACCTAGAGACCAATGGGGACACCTAGAGACCGATGGTGGGGATACCTAGAGACCAATGGTGGGGACACCTAGAGACCAATGGCCAGAGTGGCATGAGCAGTCTAGAAGAGAAGGTCCAAGATCATGAGCTACACCAAGGACTTTTATCTTCATTCTAAGGGCAAGGAGGAGCCCTTATGGGTTCTACCAGGGGGTAAATGTGATCATGTTGGTGTATTGCTGCCTTAAAAAAAATTACTTTAGCTTTGGAGTAGAGGCTGTATTGGGGGTGGGACACAGATATAGAAAGTCTATTCAGTAGGCTCTATGGGTGATCAAGGTGAGAATGGCAGTGATTTGAACAGGAGTTGTGGTGGCAAAAATGGAGAAAAGTGAATGGTTTTCCCAAAGTGAGCATGAGATAAAAATGTGCAGTATTTGGTGACCATTTATAGGTGAGGTGAAAATGAAGGAGGAAGTGGTTTCAAAGAGGAGTCCCAGCACCTGGACAGATGAGTTTCATTCGCTGATGGGGCTCACCAAGATAGGATTTGCCTGAGACAATGGACAGAGGGAGAAATAGACTCCCCCCACCTCTTACCTTGTTTAGGATTAGAACAGACAAGAAGTTCAACTGACTGAAATTCAGTTCAGCTCAGTGCAATTCCATCCTATCCAGTTCAGTCAGACTCACCTATGGCTCAGCTGCTAAATAAGACTGAGGGTAACCCAGACAAATATCAAAGCCCCTGGGGGAGTTTCGTGGTTATTTCTTGTACTTGATGAGTGTCCAAATGATTAAAGCTCCCCATGGAATGTGCAAATTGAGATAAAATGTGCCTACAGAGATAAAATACGGCTGGACTACAGTGGTGAGGTACACCCCACAGAGAGCTTGACTGACTTCAAGAGGATCAGATGTCCTTTATGTAAAAGTGAAGATAAGACTCCATAGGATGTCCTTGAGGTCATTTGGCCAGGGGCATGTGAATGTGGAAGAATCTCTGTCCCCTGGTCTACACTGACCTTCCCCCAGGGACCGGAGTATGTGCACTTGTTCTTGTCCCTGGCTCCCTCTCAGACATCTAGGCTTTCCCTAAAGGATCCTGTGCTTGTGTCCTCATCCACATGAATAACGACTACTCTAATTATCCCATGTGTGATGTAAAAGAGCAAACTGGAAAGTGTCTGATAGCTTGGGAGTTTTCTGACACGGAATACACGAATTTAGTATGTGTCTGTGGGTGATGGTTCAAGCCACAGCGCTGCCCTAGGTACGAGTGGGAAGCAGGAGTCCCAGCCATGATGGGCATCCTTTTGCCCCTCCTTGTGACTTCTACATGTCCCCTCTCCTAAAGTGTCACTACCACCCCTCTCCAACTCTATTCAGGATTGCAATGTAAATGTCATTGTTTAAGTGCAAGTACTTCTGGAAGAAAGCATATGGTTTATCTAATTCTAGGTCTTAATAATAGTAACCAGCCCATGCATACGCCATTCTGCTCTCAAAGCTGCTCCTCTACATGTTTTGTTAGATGTCATACAATCTTGGGGTGAAGGTAGGTCTTATCTCCAGAGATGCTAAGCTACTTACCCCAAGTCGGACTGCTATAAAAAGGATGAGAGGAGACTGCATTTCATGCTGTCTCTACTGTTCCAGGTGTTCCTTTCTGGTTAAAGCAAACAGACCTGTGTTGGGAGGGGGAGCTTGAAGATGTTGTGAGCAGAAAGGATCTTCCCGTTACCCCTTGAAGTCACACACCATTAGCAGCTATCAATTTCTCCTCACTTAATGGTGGTCCAGCTCAGAGGCTCAGAGCACAGGATGTAAGGGAGGTGGGCCTGTGTGTGAATACTGATCTGCAACCTTGTCTGTGACTTTGAACAAGTTATTACACATTGGGACAATGTTAGCAACTGCATTACGGGACTCATATGAGACACAAATGAGTTAATATATCATATATATTATACATAGATGGAAGCCATAGTTTCTGAAGCATAACAAATCTTCTAAAAATATTTTGGTGGCAGTGCTGTTGTAGTTCCATTCCAGGGCCCAACTTTCTTGGTGACCTCAATTTGAGCAGGGGAAACGTAGACTTTGAAGTGCTCCCTGCTCCAGGTAGATTGGAAATGACTGACTAGAATACTGTGCTGAGCAGGATTCTGAGGTGTACTGTGGGATCTGCTGCAACCAGGTAATCTTTGTAAAGGTGGGCTGCATAGCTGCAGTTTCTTCTCAAGAGCCACTTGCAGGGCCCATCACAGTCTATGCCTTTGCCGCTCAGCCTCATTGTCTGCCTTAGGCATTTGCTCAGCTTCTTTTGTCAGGGGGGGTCCAGCTACGCTCAGACTAAGTGTGGTTTCCATTCCACGGGGGCATTGCGTGTGCGGGTGAGAGCAAAGAACTTAATGAATAGGAGCTATGTATGGATGGGTTCTAACGAGAGAGGTTAGCAGGCTGGGGATTCAAAAATAACTGCACTCAGCAACTCCGGGTGAGCCAACACATGCTGTACATTTCCATCCAAATAAAAGACATTCATTTTGAAGACCCTGGAATAGCTGTAACTTGAGATTCCCACAAATGGTTGGAAAACTGTCAGTCCTTTCTGAGTGGCAGTAGATATAGAAGTGAGAATGCCAGTAAGAATGTGAGACTGATTCTGAGAAACGGGGCATGGATTAGTCTTCCCAGAAACCAGCATTCTTTAGCACAGATCTAGCTTTCAAGTGTTTCGGGGACAGTATGTTTATGAAGCGCGCTGATTAAACATTTGCTGCTCTCTCTCCTGGAAGAGTTACAGAAGTACAATAATTGTTATGAATGGACTCTTAGAGCAGGGCTTATCAAAGCTTCCATTCTGTGATCCGCAGAGAATTCTAACAGTGTGCTGTGCTTTTCTTTTGCGTCGACCAAATTTATCAATGTCTTGGGTCATTATTTGCCTGATCACAACAACATGAGTTCATGAATATGTATCAGCTAAGATCCTGCAATTTTATGTGTTAATTTGCTCATGTCTTTAGGTGTTTATAGCAATTAAATAAGACCTTGATAAGTTTTCAGGAAATAAAAAAAGCTTTGATATTATGAGCGCTTATGTGATTGAATTGCAGACTCTGAGATAAATTATGTTTTATGTAGCTATTAATTTGTTCATTGGTTTTGCAGATATAGTCCCATTAGGTTACATTTCTTCTTAGGGAATAAGTAGTCTCTTCTTGACTGCATCGTTTGGCCTTCTGCTAATGTTCATTTTAGCGTATCTCAGTTAAGGGAATATAAGTGTGCCGTCTTGTTGGGCTGCGTTAGGGGGTCTGGAAATTTATTTGTAGTGAGTCACGGTAGTCACAGGGCAGGCTGCACAGGGGTCAGGGTTCTGTCACAGTCCCACCAGGTAGGAAGGGACCCAGATGGGGAAGGGACCAAGGTAAGGAAGGGACTTAGTGACAGAGGTCACTGATGGGGAGGAGATCAATCACCGAGAGCCCTGGCTGCCCGGGAGTAGTGATATCTCTGCAGAGCACAGTGGTGGGTAATTCCAGGGGCTGGTGTTCCAAAGGCAGGGCTCAGTACAGTGGGGATTTGGAGTGGGGTCCAGAGAAGTGCTATCCTGGCTACTGGGACATGCCAGGGTGGAAATGGCACTGAGGCCCGAAGGAGTGAGTGGCAGGAACTCGGTCACAGGCTACAGATGAGATGTGGTTGCCAGATTTAATAACTAGAAATACTGGCTGGCTAGTGACATTTAAATTTCAGATAAACAAAAAATAATTTTAGTATGAGTATAGCCCATGCAATATCTGGACATACTGATACTAGAAATGTATTTGTTGTTTATCTGAAGTTCAGATTTACCCGGGCATCCTATATTCCATCTGCCAGCCTTTGGGCTGTGTGGTGGAGACACTGGTCAGCACTTGGGCACGCGAGGGAGCCTCACTGATCTGGGAATGACAGAGGGGCTGGCTGTGTGGAGGCAGGAGGGCTAACGTGCATGTACATGTGTGTGTTGGCTTTGAGACCCACTGTTTTCATTATCTCCCCACCCCTTTTTGGTTTGGTATTGCTTTGCAAGCACAAGTCATATTGGCCCTGTGTCAGACACAGGGTATTTGTTCGTTTGTAACATAAACTGACAAAGCTGTGTGTACCCAAAGCAATCCCAACTCATTGAAAATAAAAATTTCAATCTTCCAAAAGCGGTTGTCTAGATAACAGTGGACATGGGAATATTTGGAAACGTGTATAATTGCTATCCTCTGCATAAAAAGCCACATGACTGATTCTGGTTGTTTTTTTTTTATTTAAAGCAACCTATTTATTTTTAGATATGCTTAACTAAAAAGCTCATGTTATTTTTTACCAAATAGAAATCTGTTTCCTTGTAACTTACAACTAAATTTCCACTTCCTTTTTTTTTACATTTTTATTAATTTTATATTATTGTGCTAACATGGATTCAATTGTCCCACTTAGTATAACACCGTCATCCCCTACCCCATGTCCCCCATTACACCCCCTTTGCCCCCCTCCCCCTAACTCCTTCTCCCCTTCTCTCTGGGATTTTCTGTCCTGTTATCTGTATCTCTGTGTTATGTACATATAATTTCAATAATCTCCTCACCTTCTCTGACCGCTGTCCCTCTGCTCCCTGTGACCCTGCCTCTGCCTCTATTCTGTTCCTCAGTTCACTTTGTTCATTAGATTCCACATATAAGTGAGATCATATGATCTTTGTCTTTCTCTGCCTGGCTTATTTCACTTAGCATAATAATCTCCAGGTCCATCCATGCTGTCACAAAAGGTAAGATTTCCTTCTTTTCCATGGCTGTGCGGTATTCCATTGTGTATATGCACCACTGCTTTTTCATCCACTTGTCCACTGACAGACACATGGGCTGTTTCCAGATTTTGGCTATTGTAAACAATGCTGCAATAAACATGGGGATGCATTTCTTCTTTTGAATCAATGAGTTTGTATTCATAGGATATATTCCTAAAAGTGGGATAGCTGGGTCAAAAGGCAGTTCCATTTTTATTTTTTTGAGGAATCTCCATACTGTTTTCCACAGTGGCTGCACCAGTCTGCATTCCCACCAGCAGTGCAGGAGGGTTCCCTTTTCTCCACACCTTCACCAGCACTTATTGTGTGTTGTTTTGTTAACGAGCACCATTCTGACAGGTGTGAGGTGGTATCTCATTGTGGTTTTAATTTGCATTTCTCTAATGATTAGTGAGTGATGTTGAAATTTTTTCATCTGTCTATTGACCATCTGTATGTCCTCTGTGGAGCAGTGTCTATTCCGTTCTTTTGCCTAGTTTTAAATTGGATTGTTTACCTTCTTGGTGTTGAGTTTTAGAAATTCTTTATAAATTTGGTTATTAACCCTTTATCAGATGTATTGGTGAATATGTTCTCTCATTGTGTGGATTGTATCTTTATTTTGTTAATGGTGTCTTTTGCAGGGCAAAAGCTTTTTATTTATTTATTTATTTTTTTTTACAGAGACAGAGCAAGAGTCAGAGAGAGGAATAGATAGGGACAGACAGACAAGAACAGAGAGAGATGAGAAGCATCAATTATCAGTTTTTTCTTTACAACACTTTAGTTGTTCATTGATTGCTTTTTCATATGTGCCTTGACCGTGGGCCTTCAGCAGACCGGGTAACCCCTTGCTCAAGCCAGTGACCTTGGGTCCAAGCTGGTGAGCTTTGCTCACACCAGATGAGCCCGTGCTCAAGCTGGTGACCTCAGGGTCTTGAACCTGGGTCCTCCGCATTCCAGTCTGATGCTCTATCCATTGCGCAACTGCCTGGTCAGGCAGGGCAAAAGCTTTTTAGTTTGATATAGTCCCAATTGTTCATCCTGTCCTTTATTTCACTTGCCCATGGAGATAAACCGGCAAAAATGTTGCTATGAGAGATATTGGAAAGTTTACTGCCGATTTTTTCTTCCAAGATGTTTATGATTTCACGACTTACATTTAAGTCTTTTATCCACTTTGAGTTTTTTTTGTGAAAGGTGTAAATTGATGGTCTAGTTTCATTTTTTGCATGTACTTGTCCAATTTTCCTAAAACCAATATTAAAGAGGATATCTTCACTTCATTGTATGCTTTTATCTCGTTTGTCAAATATCAATTGATCATAAAGGTGTGGGTTTATTTCTGGGTTGTCTGTTTTGTTCCATTAACCTGTATGCTTGTTCTTATGCCAGTACCAAGCTGTTTTGATTACAATGGCCTTGTAGTATAACTTGGTAACAAGAACTGTGATACCTCCCACTTTATTCTTCATTTTCAAGATTGCTGAGGCTATTTGTGTTCTTTTTTGGTTCCATATAAATTTTTGAAACATTTGTTGTATATTGTTGAAATATGCCATTGGTATTTTAACAAGAATTGCATGGAAACTATAGATTGCTTTGGGTAATATAGACTTTTTAATAATGCTTATTCCTCCTGTCCATGAACATAGTATATGCTTCCACTTGTTTATATCTTCCTTGAGTTCCTTTTCAATGACTTATAATTTTTCAAGTACAAGTCTTTTACCTCCTTGGTAAAATTTACTTCTAGGAACTTAATTTTTTTATGTTGAAATAGTGATGGGGATTATTTTCTTAATTTCTCTTTTAGACAGTTTATTGTTGGTGTATAAAAATGCCACTAATTTTTCAATATTAATTTTTATACTCTGCCACCTTGCCAAATTCATTTATCAGGTCTAGTAGTTTTTTTTTACTGAGACTTTACAGTTTTCTATGTACAGTATCTTGTCATCAACAAATAATGATAGTTTTACTTCTTCTTTTCCAATTTGGATGCTTTTTATTTCTTCTTCTTGGCTGATTGCTGTGGCTAAGACTTCCAGCACTATGTTGAATAAGAGTGGTGAAAAGGGGCATCCCTGCCTTTTTACTGATCTTAAGGGGATTGCTTTTAATTTTTGCCCATTGATTATGATGTTGGCTGTCGGCTTGTCATAGATGGCCTTTATCATGTTGAGGTACTTTTCCTGTATTCCCACTTTGTTGAGAGTTTTGATCATAAATGGGTGCAGGATTTTATCAAATGCTTTTTCTGCATATATTGATATAATCATGTGATTTTTATCCTGCCTTTTGTTTATGTGATGAACAGCATTTATTGATTTGTGAATGTTGTACCAGCCTTGCCACCCTGGAATGAATTCCACTTCTCATGATGTATGATCTTTTTGATGTATTACTGAATCTGGTTTGCTAATATTTTGTTGAGAATTTTAGCATCCATGTTCATCAGGGATATTGGCCTACAGTTTTCTTTCTTTGTAGTGTCTTTATCTGTTTTTTGAATAAGGGTAATGCTTGCCTCAAAAAAGGAGCTTAGAAGTCTTCCTTCCTCCTGAATTTTTTGGAATAGCTTTAGAAGAATAGGTGTTAATTGTTCTTTGAATATTTTGTAAAATTTGCCTGTGAAGCCATCCAGTCCAGGACTTTTGTTTGTTTGGAGTTTTTGGATAAATGTTTCAATTTCATTTGTTGTAATCAGTTTGTTTAGGTTTTATGATTCCTCTAGTTAAAGTTTTGGAAGATTGTATATTTCTAGGAATTTATTTGTTTCACCTAGGTTATCCATTTTTTATTTTTTATTTTTGTATTTTTCTGAAGTGAGAAGTGAGGGGAGGCAGACAGACAGACTCCCACATGTGCCCAAATGGGATCCACCCAGTATGCCCATCAGGGACCAATGCTCAACCCCTCTGTGGCATTGCTCTCCTGCAACTGGAGCTATTCTTGCACCTGAGGTAGAAGCCATGGAGCCATTCTCAGCACCAGGGCCAACTTTGCTCCAATGGAGTTTTGGCTGCAGGAGGGCAAAGGAGCGATAGAGAGAAACGAGAGGAGGAAGGGTGGAGGAGCAGATGGGCGCTTCTCCTGTGTGCCCTGGCTGGGAATTGAACCTGGGACTTCCACATGCCAGGCCAATGCTCTACCGCTGAGTCAGCTAGCCAGCCAGGGCCTAGGTTGTCCAATTTTTTGACATATAGATCTTCATAGTATTTTCTTATAATCTTTTGTTTTTCTGCAGTGTCAGTTGATACTTCTCTACTTTCATTTCTAAATTTTTTTAATTGAGTCCTCTCTCTTTTTTTCTTGGTGAATCTGGTTAAAGGTTTGTCAATCTTGTTTACTTTTTCAAAGAACCAGCTATTGGTTTCATTGATCTTTTGTATTGTTTTAGGCTCTATGTCATTTATTTTTGCTCTGATCTTTATTATTTCCTTCCTTCTACTTCCTCTGGGCTTTATTTGTTGTTCTTTTTCTAGTTCTCTTAGATTCAGGGATAAGTTGTTTATTTGAGCTTTTTCTTACTTCTAACAGTATACCTTTAATGCTTTGAACTTCATTCTCAGGACTGCTTTTGCTGTGTCCCATTAATTTTGAGTTGTTGTTTGTTCTTCTTAATTTATTTCAAGGAAACTTTTGATTTCTTCCTTCATCTCATTGTTAACTCATTCATTATTTAATAACATGCATTTAGCCTACAAGTGTTTGAATGATTTTCAGTTTCTTTATTGTAGTTGCTTTCTAGTTTCATGCCATTGTGATCAGAGAAGATGCTTGATATGAGTTCAATCTTCTTAAATTTATTGAGACTTGTTTTGTAGTATCTGGCCCAGTTCCCATCTCATAGTGCACACTCAGTAAATATTTGTTCTCTTTCTTTCTAAACAAATAGTTTTGCATTGTTTGGTATAGTATCTGTACTAAAGGTTAAATTGTTTAAGAATGTTGCATTTGTTTACCCATCTATTTATTTTTAAATTTTATTCAACATCTATGTCCAGCTGTGTGCTAGACTCTGTGCTGGGCACTGGCTAGGGGTAGGGTGGGAAAGATCAATAAAACAATTATAAGTAAGACAAATCAATTGACTGAAAAATAAGTCAAGAAGTAGTTGTGAAAATTTCCAATCCTATGGTGATTATGTGTTCTTTCTTAGAAATGAGCCTCTTTGACTATCTACGTATTTCAAAATATCTAGATAAGAATAAAAAAACAGGGAATCCAAGATGGCAACAGAGTAGGCAGACGTTCTAACTGCCACCTCCCAGGGCCAAACTGGACTACAACTGAATTTAAGATCATCTTGAAAAACCAACCTTGGACTAAACGAAGAGGAATCCTTATTCAAGGATCACAGAAGCCACACCAAGACTGGTAGGAAGGGTGGAGATGTGGAAAGGGATGCCCCGTTCCCAGAAGTGAGCAGCAGCTGAGGGTCTGAAAGGACTCTCACTGGGGGGGGGAGGGTCGCCCTGAGAGGTGTGGGTCCTCAGCCCCAGGCCCAGAGCTCCAGTCTAGAACCCCAGAGCTTAGAAGAGACACCCAGACAGCCTTTGGCGGTAAGAAGAGCTGGGTTTCTGTCTGCAAGAAAGAGATGGAGTAACAACCTTCAGTCTTAAAGGAACAACCTAGAAAATCTTGTTCATAGCCACTTACCTGGGGCTCTGGTGGAGGGGGAGGTGAGAAGACGAGAGTTGCATGAGAAGAGTGTAAAGTTGGAGGCCCAAGGAGAGACACTGTGGGGGATGGCCACCGGAACCCCTGTGATGAGTCATTCTCCAATATAGCAGTCACCATCTTTTCTGGGTGGAACAGTTCCCTCTGAGCAGCCTGGGGAAAAGAAACGGCTCTGCCCTCAGGAGTCTCTCCTGCCCTAGTCATGGCAATGGGTCATTCTGAGAGGCGAGAAAGGAGGGGACACATCAGTGATTCGGTTTTCTGGTGTTGAGGCCAGAGCTTTCCTCCACACAATCCTGAGTCTAAGACTGGTAATTCCTCCTCATAAGAGACTCAGTAGAAACTGTCAGGACTTTGGGCAGATCATACCTCTGTGTCTCAGAGGCCACACCCACTGGACTCCTGAGGCCACACCCAACTGAGGTCTGTAAAAAAAGTCTGGACAGATTGAGACCTGGGGCCAAGGTGCGGAGCCACACTCACCACCCTTTCTAATTGCTGAATTGCCACAGGCTCTGGACTCTAGCAGAAGTTTTTTCAGCAGCTGAGCCCAATAAGCAGCCAGTAGACAGAGGCTGCAGGAGGCAAGTCTCAGGGAAACTTGGCCTTTTAAGGAGACCTTCCCCCAGGCCCAGTGTGGGTAAAAGCCAGCCTAGCTGTGCAGCTTGGTATTTCCATGTGCACCTGGGCCCAGCAGAGGAAGCCACAAACTCAGGTTTGCTTGTAGGTCCAAGAAGGTTGCTGAGGGCTAGTCAGGGCAATGTCTTCCAATGGTCTTTACAGAGTTCTTGCCAGGGAGTTTCAGGGCTGGCATATCCAGTGGCCAGCTGCAGAGAGCATCGATTCAGGATCTAACAACCCTTGCTAGAGTGGCATCCTAAGGAAGGGCTTCTCATACCTGGCCCAGCTGAGGCGAGTTCCACTCTTTGTGATCAGCACTAACATAGCTGCTCATGTGTATTGAATAGGGTGGAGCTTCACAGTCAGCTGACCTGGGTGCTGGATATCCTGCCCTGCTGGGCTATATTCCACAGGGAAAAGGGAGAGAGGCTTGGAGCACGAACATTTAAAGTGTGGCATCTGTGAGTCTATTGTTGGACCTCGTTGAGGGACTGAGCCAATTTGGAGGGGGATACTATCAGCCCCAGGACAGGACCATCTCAGTCTTTTTCCCTGAGACCAGGGTATCACCAGCTGTAAGAATGTTTGCAGAGGGGACTGTCAGCCCCACTCAATCTGAACCTGCTGCTTATCTTGTTGGGGAGAAATAAAATTTGAGTATCCAGCAGTAGCTGAGGAATTAGACTCTGGGGTAGAGGCCACTTTCCCCATACTGAGTTCCTGACCAAGAGACCCCTGAAGTAGGGGGTCCCACTAACGTTTTATTCCCAACCTCAGCTGCCCTAACCCACTAAGCTTGCAACCTGTAGAGGGGCTGGTTGGGTAAAGCCAGTCTCAGCCCACACTATAGTCTTTCTACAGAAGACTCTGTGGGAAGACAAGGCAGCTGCAAGAGGAGGTGGAGCAGCTGAAAAGTGGAGGCAAATCTTACAGAGCTTGGGGCTTTTACGGAGCTGCTCTCATCTCAAAGCAGGAGGAAGCTGATCCTTATACACAGGACACAGGTTGGCCCCTCCTACACTACCCAGAGCCAACCAGCCTGAAGGAATAACCATTCCCATGAAAGAACCGACTGCATTCAATACTCACATACAACAGGAGGGAAAATAGTACCCTCAAGAAGCATTCCTAGAACAAGAAAAACAGGTGGCCTGGAGGTCAGTACCACCAAGCCCATCTTCCTCTTAGGAACCACATTATATATATATATATATGTATAACTGTGCTTTGACAGTCACCTTGTGAGTAAGCATGAGCCGTCCCATTAGGCACTTGAGTAAGCTGAAAGAGGTTGCATAAATTATGAAGATCTACTAAGAAACAGGGTTGGGATAGGAACCTTGATCTGCCTGAGCTTTTAGGACATCTCCATTGATTCCATGCAGCCATCTTGAGCTAATCTGCAATAATTGTTCATGTTTTGGGAAGTGTCATATCACTTTGAGTATTTGATGAAAGACAGATTCCTTTTTCAGAGACGTGGCCATAGGAAAAAAATAATAATCCCAATTTCACAAGCAATATGGGTTTGTCAAGCCTCCCTGATCAAGTACCTCATGATTAGAGAGTTAGATTTCTTTCCATGGAGTCAGAGCTGAAGATCAGAATCAGCCTGGCACTGGTGTGGCCACGCCCACTTCTTTGACAATCTCTTCCAAGAACATCTCTCCTGGAAGAGAAAGTATCCTATCCGGTGTCTTCTTTTCATACACAATCTGCTCAGCCATTAGATAGCCAATCTGCTTTCTTCATTCCTGGTGGATTTGTATGGTTCTACCAGTAAATATATACTGTTTTGATATTTAAAATGTATAGCTATTTCTAATTCTCCCTTTTCCTCATTCTGTGATTAGAAAATTAATAAACAATAGTACCCCAAATAAAGTTGTGTCAGGTGGCAGGACACAGCAGTAAACAAGACAGCGCAGCCTCTGCCCAGAGACAGAGTTGCACTGAGGCTAAATAAAGTAGCTGAAGTTTCAGGTTCCCTGAATCCCTGGGAGAGGCCTCAGAAAAGCATTCACATGACCAATCATAAAATATGCAAAACAAGGTACTTTTGTATTGTTTTTCTTTTTTTTTTTTTCCATTTTTCTGAAGCTGGAAACAGGGAGAGACAGTCAGACAGACTCCCGCATGCGCCCGACTGGGATCCACCCGGCACGCCCACCAGGGGCGGTGCTCTGCCCCCCAGGGGGCGATGCTCTGCCCATCCTGGGCGTCGCCATATTGCGACCAGAGCCACTCTAGCGCCTGAGGCAGAGGCCACAGAGCCATGCCCAGCGCCCGGGCCATCTTTGCTCCAATGGAGCCTTGGCTGCGGGAGGGGAAGAGAGAGACAGAGAGGAAAGCGCGGCGGAGGGGTGGAGAAGCAAATGGGCGCTTCTCCTATGTGCCCTGGCCAGGAATCGAACCCGGGTCCTCCGCATGCTAGGCCGACGCTCTACCTGTATTGTTTTTCTTAAAGAGCCAGTTCCCTCCTCTACCCTGGAAGCTCAGGCCCCACAAAACCTGCATCCCCCCAGGGCTGGAGGTGTGGTCAGTGAAGGAGACTGATGGGAGAGAAGGCCTAAGGAAGGAGTGAGCAGGTTCCTTAGGGCCCACAGGGCCTGGAAAGCATTTTGAACTTTGTTCTAAGGACGTAGATGCTGATGCAGGGGAGTAACAGGGTCACACTTGCTTGTTAACAAACCCACCCTGGCTGGACAGTGGAGAATAGGTGCTTTTGTTTTGTTTTGTTTTGAATGTCTAGAATCATCCCCTAGAAGGTAACGTAGACTTGATTCTAAAAAGTAAAATATTCTTCTTTTATTTTTTTTTAAGATTTTACTTATTGATTTTACTGAGAGAGGAGAGAGAAAGGGGAGAGGAATAAGCAGTGTCAATTCATCATGGCTTCTCTTCAGTTGTTCACTGATTGCTTGTCGCATGTGCTTTGACCGGGCAAGCCCAGGGTTTCAAGCCTGTGACCGCAGTGTTCCAGGTCGACGCTCCACCCATTGTGCCACAACAGGCCAGGCCAAAGAGTGAAATATTCTTTGGTGCAGTAGGAGAAAATGATTTCTCAAGGGCATGCCGTATGAGGGGACAGAGTTGTATGAGGGGACAGAGTTGCTCAATCAGCTTCTGACACAGTCAATGAGAAGTGCAGGAGAAATCAGCGGGTCAGGGAACACTCTGGGATACTATATTGTTGTTGTCAGTTGTGGGTGTGAGCTTTTCTGGCATCCTTAATTCTTTATCCATCATAGCTGGCATCACATTGGAAGCAGTGAGAATTGAGGACCCAACATCACAAATCAACAACCTGCCATAGGATAAAACCATGTCAATGCCAATGTCAAAAATCATGCTGCCCTTCAAGAAGCTGTTAGAGCCAAAATGACCCTGGATGTGGAAGGGCCAGGAAATTGGGCAGGCCTCATGCGGTGGGTTTTCAAACTTTGCCAGATGTGTTATTCTCACCTTGTCCCAAGAGCTTCCTCCATTCCTCACCAGGTAGGCTGGTTTTGCCTTAGACTTTGCCCTCCTACTATTTATCTAAAGTGGTTCATAGATTATTACTATTAGAAAGAACCTCTGACATTGACTTGGCTCAGTGGTGATGCTGTCTGTGTGATACCATAGCATGAGATATGATAGAAAGATGTGTCATTGATTAGACCTGAGTAAAGGTCTGAAAACATGTGGGGGACCTATAGCCTAGCCCTCTTCGACTGCACAGAAGTAGTTCAGCAAGACGAGACCAAGAAGTGTGGTAATAATTCCTTAATAGGAAGTATTTATTAAGTGAAGGAATTATAGAATACATTTTAAATGAAAAAGAAGTGTTTGTGCTTAAAGGATAAAGGTCAATTATTCATAATATGAACTCTTATCAACATTTTATTTGTGATGATGCTAGATAAATAAGGAGTTGAGATATTTTCCGAATTACAATAACATTTCTTACCTGCCTATATTAAATCAAGCTCAAGATATGAATGCAGACTTCATGTTGCCTATAGTATGATACAAAGTTTCAGAATCTCGTGCTAAAATAATTTAAAAATTGAATTTGAGGAAGTCAGGAATAAAGTGTCCAACATTCTTGATCAGCATAAAAAGGTTTTCTATTTGGGGAGCCATTTGAGATGTGTGTTCCTGTCAACCTTAGGGAGGGATGGAGAAAGCCAAAGGAAGAAAGAGGAGCTGATTTCATTGTCTGTGGGCACTGAGCAAAGGCTGGGGCCAGATGTGCGTGGGGTGGGGGGAGATGGGCATGGGAAAGGTGGAGCTCACCAGTGGCTGCTGTCAGCCCTGGCCTATTTCTTCAAGCCCCAAGAGCTGTCCTTGTCCCTGCCCTCAGCAACTGTGACACTGCCTTGGGGGCTGCAGCCAACCCACACTGTATGATGCTTGTCCCTGCCAGTTTCTTAAATGTCACCAGAGAAAGACATTTTCTTCTCCCTGGAGGGCACATACTCTACTTGTGGATAAGTGGACGCTTGGTTCCATTTTTATATCTTCCAAAAACTGGTCACCGTTGAATCACCATTTTGTTAACTTCTCTGGTATAAGAAACCATAGATGGAGGTATATAGAAATGACTTAAAAAAAAGTGATGGTCTTTCTATGTGGCAGTAAAATGACTTTCCTGCCATCAGGAGAAGCATGTGCTTTGAATTATTTTTACAGCCAGAGAGGCAGATCTGTAAGATGCTATCTGTACTTGGTGGTTCTGCTTTCATTGATTCTATTCAGACTTATATTCGTTCTTTGAAATGATGAGAAGTGGGAAAAGAGAAAAAGAACAAATATATGTTGATTGCCTGTGAGGGCTTGACATAGTAGTTGGTGTGAATTTAACTCATCAACTCCATTGTCCAAGCAGTATAACCTCCCAAATGCTCTAAAGTATCTTAATTCCTCCTTTGAGTCCCTGCTTGGTGCCAGAAACTCATTCTCAACTAATTTGGGGTTTCTGTCCCATTTTCCTAAGAGTGACAGCTAAACTCCTGAGGGGCAGTTGCTGAGGTATTGCTAGTCTGGGGCTGGCAAAGGTTGGGAGGGGTTTGGGACCCAGTTCTCAGCACCACCAAGTCTAACCAGACTGAAGAGTAAAATGGGAAAGATGGTTGACCCACCCACCAACTAGCTTGTCCCTAACTCCCATTAACAGGTCTCTTCTTGTTACTCCCAATCATCTGGCTCCTCCTGAGCCACTCTCGGCTGTGAGGACCACTTTGTGGTTGTTGGAGCCTAGAACTACTTATCTTATTTCATTTTGACCCCAACCCTGGATATTTGAAATATTTTTTATTTGCAAAGAAGGAAAAATGAGATTCAGAGAAACTAAGACCTCATCTAAAACCTTGTAACTAATGAGTGGTAGAACTGAAGCTGCTTTTCCAAGCTGCTTCTACCTCCTTCTTTGTTAAGACAAGTTATTTGAAGCCTTACTTTGCTCATTGACTTTGGGAAGCCCAGCTTCCCTGTCACAAGATTGACTTTCAACTTTGTTCCCTGATTGACACAGGACACTCTGGGAACAGACACTGCCTGTGCCCATCCCAGCCTGTGGCATTCTCACTGGCTAGGAGACCAATGACCTCATCTTCCTTCCAGGACAGAAAGATTATCATTCCGGGAACATCTGAAAAAATGCCAATAATTGGTCCAATGATTCAAACACAGAAATACTCAATTTAATTTTAATTATTTGAATTAAAAAAATAGATTGAGCCCTGGCTGGTTACTCAGTGGTAGAGTGTTGGACTGGTGTGTGGATGTCCCAAGTTTGATTCCTGGACAGGGCACACAAGAGAAACGCTTATCTGCTTCTCCACCCTTCCCCCTCTCCTTCCTCTCTGTCTCTCTCTTCCCTTTCCACAGTTAAGGCTCCATTGGAGCAAAGTTGGCCCTGGCACTGAGGATAACTCCATGTCCTCTGCCTCAGGTTCTAGGATGCCTCTGGTTGCCATGGAGCAGTGCCCCAGATGGGCAGATCATCGCCCCCTAGTGGGCTTGCCAGGTGGATCCCAGTCCGGTGCATGCGGGAGTCTGTCTCTCAGCCTCCCCGTTTCTCACTTCAGAAAAATACAAAATTTAATCCCCAAGGATAATCCCCACAATGTTGTCAGGTCTATCAATTGTAAGGAAGAGAAATCCCATTTGAATTAATTTTAGTTGAAGAAAGGAACTAATTTTCTTATGTAACTGAAAAGTCTAGCCTTCAGGCACAGTAGGGTCCAGGTGATAGCCATCTCTTTTTCATTTTTATTTATTTTTATTTATTTTAAAGAGAGAGCAGGAGGAGAGAGAGAGAGAGAGAGAGAGAGAGAGAGAGAGAGAGAGAGAGAAACTTCCATTTGTTGTTCCACTTACTTATGTATTTATTGGTTGATTCTTGTATGTGCTCTGACCACAGCTCAAACCCATATTCTTGGTATATCTGGATGACACTCTAAGCAACTGAGCTACTCAGCCAGGGCCTATCCATCGCTTTTTCAATATGTTGATTCTTATTTCCTTTGTTTTGGTCCTGGACAGCTTCTGGTTTAGGTGAATCTTTCAGCTTGCAATCTCAGAAGCAGAGATGTCTTTTTTTCTCTCACCATCCAATTAATTCCTAGAAAAAGTACTATGATTGGCCTGTTTGGGAGGTGTCCACTTTTAAGCTCTAATCAGCCTGGATCATGAGTCTTCCCCTGTGATACAGAACCTCTGATTGTGAGCCCCTCCTCATATGAAGTGAGGAAAGGCAGATTCCAAAAGGAAATGTTGAAGGGAAGATCAGGAAACCAACAAAGGCCCATTATGTTTGGCAAGTGGGAGTTTATGAGCTAGGCCCTGCATAATTGCTTTTTTTTTCTTTTTTGACCCACTGAAATGAATCCATGCCCTAAAGAAGGACTAAAGAGAGCTACCATCTATTGATCTCACATTAGATTCAGGCACTGCATTGGGCACGTTAAATGCATCATATCCTTTCACTCTCACAATTGTCTGCCCCACTTCAGCCCTTTTAAGAGCTGGACAGGTTAAGCCAGGTCTTCTGTGAAAGGAGAAACCTTTGTACCCCCAGCACTGATTGCTCCCATCTTACGCACTTGTACCTGACACTCATCTTGATCTCTTTTTCTGTCCTGCCCTGGTCCCTATTCCACCACTGACGGGTTCAGTTGTGTTCTACCAAATGGTCATATCCAAAGAGCATTCAAACTCCTTTCCTTTTCTGTGAGGTAGTTTCAAGCACAGACTCTCCCTCCACAGATCCCATCTGCCTTTGTTGACCTACTCTGTGAGCCATTCACACTGAACATTCAAGGTGACCCTACCATAGTGTATTGGTCACCTCCACAATGACATTCTCGGAGGGAAATAGAGTTATCTCAGTTTTAAATCTGAAGTTACAAAGGTTCTAAGAAGTAAAGGGACTTTTCCAAAGATATACATCTAGGCATAATTAATTGAATATGGAGTTAAACTCAAAGCCTGATCATAAATTTGTCAGGCACTAACTATCTTAAGTTGCACAAGGCAAGTCTTTGCAAATCTGGCAAGTTAAGATAGAGCTTTTGGTCTAGTCAATAAATAATATCCCTAGATGATGCTCTTTCCTGAATTTTGAGTTGCAAAAAGAAAAACAAGATTTGAGACTTCAAGGAAACAAACTTACTATGAAGGCTGTACTGTTTTTGAGAATGGTGCTTCCCAGAACTGTGCAATATACAAGTGGGAAAACACTGCATAGTGGCCCTGCTGGAAAAGGAATAATTGGAAACTTCATTTAAAATAAATCACCATTTAAATGATATGATTTGCTTAAAGAAAAATTTGCTTAAAGCTTGTATTACTTATAGATGGATGCCTGTATATTAAAATTCAAAGTAATAGATATATACCCGTGTTCTACTTAAGCCACGTGATTTTCTCTTACTTAATGCATATGCCTATAAGAGTATCAGATTGTTGATTCTCTGCAAAAGCACAGCTTTCTGATTCTAAGGATAAAAATTATATAAGCATAAGAATCCAAAGGCTTCTTTTATTTCAAACAGCTTTTAACATTTTGACAAGTTAAGCACAAATGAATCATAAATGTACAGATTAAATTTCTCTTGGAATACAAATGGGTTTAAACGAGAGAAGGAAAAAGTGGTTGGTCAAATGAATCCCTATTTTGCTGAGTCAAAAACTTAAAAAAAAAATAGCCCAGTGTTTGAAAAATTGAAGTACGCCCTAATAAAACCACAAATATGATAATTTCCATATTCTAGTGTTGTGTTTCCACTTCACAGTCAAAGCTATCTCTCTGGGTAGCTGCAATAATTTTTCACTGAGTACAGAACAAGCATGTTTAAAATAAATTTTTCCCCTACCCTAATTAATGGTTTTCCTTTTCTGGCATCCTATATAGTTTTACTTAAATGTCTCTACTTCATCATTGGTGGTTAAATAAACACCTAAGCTGACTCTGCCTGATTAAGACCGTGGCTGCTGCTGCATGAGCTCTGTGCTTTACCTGAGGGAGGCCTCTGCTTGCTGCATCCATAGCATCACAGGAACACATCATTTGGGTCACTGAGCGAAAACCATCAATAAGACACACTTCCAAAGGGTCAGAAAAAAATTGCTGCTTACCAGCTATGTATCTCAGAGTCTTTAATAACATGATATGACTTTGGCTGGATGTATTGAGAAAGCAATTAAAAAGATGAAAGAAAAGTAAAGCATGCAATCCAAAGGAAAGTAAGGTACCCACCTATGTGAAAAAGAATAACCCTTTCAGAGACAGTGAGCACTGACCCCCAGATAGACATGGCTCTGTTTACTGCAATCTGTCCCTGAGGGGAAGGGCAGAGATTCATCTTGCTAAGAGGTGAGCAGAACCAAAGCTGGCATGTGGGCGAAGGAAAAATGCCAGAGATGGCCAGAAATAAATAGATGAGGATTTGGGATGGTCACATATTCAGGCACTTAGCCCGGGAAAAGGCAGACTAAGAAGAGCCACGTGGCTGAATAGGGTAGAGAAGGAAGGTGCCCATGAATAAAAACATGATTAAATAAGAGACATCTTTCTTGGTAGCTACAATAATTTTTCACTGAACACAGAACACAATCTATTGAGAATATTGCAGAACCTGTTCTGTTAAGAATCATGCTGTTAAGCTCCATGAGGATGACTGCCTGAGAGCAGAAAGCTTAATGAAACACTGAGATGAAGAGCCCATATGACAAAGAACATTGGAGCGGAATCCAGACGCAGTGACATCACCCTTACTACGCACATTTGATTTTCCGTATCACCTTGGAGACCAGCTCTGTATTTTTCCCTTCTGAGCTGACTGCTCTTGACATCTCCCAGGCAGCTCTCTGCTCCCGACCTTGTGGGTTTGGTTGTGTTAATCTGAGGGAGAAGTGGGTCAAAAAGAAATGAGGCAGAATCCAATCCAAACAAAACTGCAAGTAATCATAAGAATTGCAGAACACTATAAAATAATTGAAAGACACTTATTATGTATTATTTATTTCTGGATTCTGGGTCCAGAAAGGGGCAATTCCATTAGTTTTGTCTCTCTTCCCTGCCAGCATTTTAGGGGGATGGAGGGGAGTAGGTCCGTATTTCTTTTTGTTCTCTGAGTAAATTGGAGCTAAAAAATGGCTAGACTATGTTGACAGTGCAGATTTTAGAGTCATCTTGAATTTCAAATGAAAACCTGTTTCTGTGTTTTGGGTGGCCTGAGAGCCCTCTCAGCCTACCTGTTCCACAGGCCTTGTTTTCGGAGATCTCCGTGAATACAGCATCTGCCCAGGGTCTTGTTCTTTGAACTTTCAAAATCTGCGGGTAGACACTTCAACAGAAAGCATCAGCAGATAGCTAACAAAGGGTAAATGTTGCTCTTTGATAGAAAGGAACCATTGCACAAGGCACGTCCAGTTATAAGTATCACGCAGCCCAACCGAAGAAAATACAATCCCTTCCTTGAGAGTTTTGAACAAACTGCTTTGAAGATTCACGTGCGGGAAAATGTCTACCATGTCTGTGCAGCCATGGAGAGGTTCAGGAAGTGCTTTCTATTTAGATATTTGGGGAAAAAAACTCAAGGGAAACAGTTTGGGCAAGTAAATAGAACATTGATTACATATGGAGCCTGATGTACATGGGTTTAAATGTTTTAAATCCCAGCTTTGTCCCTCACTAACTCGGAGACACTGAACAAGTTCCCTTTAACCTCCTTGGGTCTCAGTTTCTTCATCTGTAAAATGGAGACAATAGCAATATTTGAAGACACATTTTGAAAGAAATGATGTAAGTAGGTCACGTGGCACCTGAGGGGAACTTTCCTGCCTCTCCTCCAAGTGTACTCGCTTGCAGAAACTAATTCTTGATCAGTGTATCTCAAAAAACTAAAAAATTCACCCAAGCTTCATGAGTATTAAGGGACTCCACAAAACAAAAAACAACAAACAAAAAACCCTCTTTAACAAGCTGTCCCTGTAAGAATGAGACAGCACTCGAACACCAGCTGTGCAGGCTTTATTAGAGGAGAAAGACCTGCTGGGGCACCCTCCAGGAGAAGTGCACCCAAACAGATTCTGAGGCCAATTTTTTTATAGGGTTAAGGGAGAGCTTTGAGCAAGTGTGTGTTGCGTCGGCAGTTCTGGTGTGCTCCCTTCTGCAGTCCTATGATATCGGCTTTTTGGAACGCTTCTCCTCGGGGTGGCTGACCAGCTTCCTAGAACTTTTCTGTTTCAGGGGCACCACAGGAAATACCGGGTGGTCCAGTAAGGGTGGGGTCAGATAGCCAAGCAGAACAGCAAAAGGGCAGTTTGGAAGTTCTGGTAGATTCATGTATCCATCAGTCCCATTTCTTTTAAAGAGCATAAAGGTTTCACAACAGAAAAGTTACAGAGCACAGTGTTTTTCAAACAATGGTTTTAAAGTGGTGAGGAGGTCAAGTCACAAATAATGTAAGGTCCCTTCCAGCTGTAACATTCTGCGGTTCTGTGAAACTGTGGCAATAACTGCAAGCCAAGGCTGACCTTTATGACTCAGAATGGATTGCAAGCATTGGCTGGCTCATGGGCAGACTGAAGATTTGATTAAAAATTACTACCCTCAAATGTTAGCTTTAGGATTAGGAAATTAAACCGCTTTGTCAGAGGTAGCAAGGTCAGTTCTGTCAGTTAGTATATTTTAATGGGGAGAGTACCCAGTAGCCAAACAAACTAGCAAACTAGTCCACGAAGATGAGAACAGGGCTCCCAGTCTACTACTCTCTTGATTACTGATCATCTCTATGTGAGGAAATCTATGTATATGTAAATAAACTTAGAGATCTTTGGGAAAAAATTTTAAAAGGCATATAGTGCTGAAACTAAGAACTCTCAAGAAAATTTGAACAAATATACTGAGTTAACAACTATTTTAATTTCATTTAAAAATTAAATTAACTTCCATTTGGACAAATTTTTTTTAATGTGTTCTAGGAAACTTGGTTTTGCAATGCTAAATGTCGTTTGGAACAGTTTAGGTTCACTGGCTATTTCAACATGAGAAATGAAATGTGAACCCACAGGAGGAGTGCCGCCTGTGATGTGTGTGTCTGTGTGTGTGTGTGTTTGAGAGGATGTCTTTGTTTGTTTGAGAAGATAAACTTCTTTTTTCCTTATGCTTTGGGAGTTTATTCTATTGTTGGCAAAGACTGTAACTTTTAAATCTTTTCACTCAGTGGAAACATGGATTTAAAAGTCACCTTTCTTTTCCATACTGGGAGTCAGGGAGAGTCTGAGGAATTAAGTAACAAGACATTTAAAGTGTCCTTAAAGACATTTCAAAATTAAGATATTCTCGCCTAGGGAATTAATAGTCTGTAGCAACAGACAGCTACAAAGACAAACATGTTTTAAGTACCTACTCTACGCCAGGTCCTGCTTTGAAACTTGTGAAGGGGAGGATATCCTGAGCTGTGTGAATGCCCCAGATGGTATTCTAATTTTCAGAAAAATAAAATACTTTTCAGGCAAAATAGAGACTTCTACTCAAACCTGAGCTGATAAGAGATTCAGTTTAGGTTAAGTAACATTGCAAAGTATTTCAAATTAGTGAGAAAGAACTTTACTTAATCGTATCTGAATTTTCATATTTTGCAATATTCATCTAGTAAATTTCTACTGAGAGCCTACTATGTTAAAAAATGGGGGGGGGAGTTCAAATATTGAATAAGAATGTTTCTACATTTTATTATAGTCTAGGAGGGCAGAATATATATTTTTGTTTCAAATAAATGCTATATATAATAATTAATGGTATAATTTTCCAGCTAAATTTTTGTAGCTATGTAGGTAAGAAAATGGCTTGATGATTTAAACCTTACAAAAATAAACAAACCCACCAAAATTTAAAAACATCAATCAATAGATAAAACTCGAAATAGAAAGAAAACCTGGGAGAGAGTATGCCAAAATGTTCCCTGAGATGTTTTTGTGGTGGTAGAAACATGGGTGAGTTTGGTTTTTATTCTTTTCTTATTTATTTACTTTTTAGAATAAGCTTATATTTCCTGTATACTTTATGTATTTAAAATATGAACATCCTTTTGAAGAAGGAGATGAAGAAGAGAAGGAAGACATGAAGTTGAGGAAGGGAAGAAGGAGAAAGGAAATAAGGAAATTATGCTTGATAAAGAATATTTCTCTTTCTGCCAATCACACTTCTAAGAACCCTGGCTGTTGAGGCCATAAACCCATCGCAGCTCATTATGGTGCATGGCCTATGGCCCATGGCACATGAAGTTTGCCACATTTTTGTCATAGGTGGCAGTGATTACTCACCATGGGTGAAGTCACAATAAGATCTAGAGGGAATGGACAGGTAGATATCCTGAGATACTATGGGAAAAATTAAATGATGAAGTGGTGAAAACATATGGGAAGCAAGGTTCACAACTGTTTGCTCAGACTTAGAAGGAAGTGAAAGTCCAAGTGGGAGGGGCTGGAGCCAGGAAATGACAAGTAGATGAGGATGGGGCTGGAACCACGGGGAGGGCAGGAGCACTGTTCAGGGAGAGGCTGCCGGTGCCAGGGAATTGAAGGGAGGGGCTGGGAGAGTTGTAACCAAGATCAGTAAGGGTTGGGGTCTGAGTCATCTGTTGGAATGACACCCGGTATTTCCTGTGGTGCCATCAAAGCCTCCTTGCCAAGGTAGAACTTCTAAGGGGAGCCACAAGGGACTTTCAGTAGGTGAGGCACCTCAGAGCAGTCTGAGCATTGGTAAAGGCACAGATCCTGCAAGGCGAGTCCTGTTTCTCCTGGGTGGAGGCCATCTAGGTTGTGTGTATGTCACCTCCACAGTGTTCTGTCTTTCAGATTCATAGAACCATGCTACAACCCAGAATTGCTGCATGGGTCATAGTTCAGGTTCCCTGAAACCTAGGTCCTGTAAAACATCCTGGGACTGACGCTGTTAGTTCTTGTGCTATACACAGGCAATGTGGAATGGCATAGACATGGATGGATTGGAGCTATGTTTTAAAACTCAGAGTATTCCACAGAAAATCCAGCTTTCAGATGTCTTCTGAAACACTGAAAGATCTGTTAATATTAAGCCCTGATTCCTGCAAAGTAACAATGGAATTGAGCTGAACAATGGTGTTCATTCTTTTTTTTTTTTTTTTTTCTATGCTGTGTGACTGAAATGTTCTCTTAAAGGATTGCTTTGCTTACCAATAAAACACTTAGGAGCAAATACTTCTTTCTCTTTTAGATATCAGATTTGCATATGACTCCTGAAACCCTGAGATCATCTAGGTCCATATAGGCAGTGAGATGAGAATAGTGTGTCATACTGTAGATGCTTGAGTAGAAAGGTGAGATTCTAGGTCCCTGAAGACATCACCGAGCCACCAAATTAATCTGCCTTAGAGCTATCCTATCTTTGAATTTCTTGTTAAGTAAGATAATGTTTTTTATTGATTCTAAGTTGCACTTTCTTTTCACTGTTCACCATCTTTGAAATCAGAATGTATTAGCCATGATAATATCTTCCGATCACTGCTGGCCAGGGGTGGTCCTGACATTGCTGTTCTTCTGTCAGTTTGATCGGTATTCCCAGTGATATGACTGACAACCTCAGACCATTGACATTTCAGTCAACAATCCAGTGAAGGACATTAGCGTTAGGGATCTTGTTTTCTGTCTGAACACCTTCCATTGACAACTTCTAGAAAGGTAAAAAACAAAAACAAAAAAACGACATCATCAAAACTTCATTAGTAAGTGTCAATACTTGGAAGAAAATTCAAGAGGCAATAGTGGAGTAATCTTTTAAGAAATACTACATCACCAGCACTTTGATATTAGACAAGATAATACTGGGTAGGAAGAATGTGCATACTGATGGCTCAAAATTTTAAAAATAATTCAGAACATTTAAACTCAATGCAAAGATGCTTTAAGAATGTGAACCCATATATTTAATTTATCATTGTATATATTGATATATTTCTGCTATAAATATTATATGTTTGTGATATATGTTAAAAGAAATGTCTAAATAAGTTTTTCAATTCTTCAATTGGTAAAAATAAAATTTTTAATCCTTAAACAACATTGTGTTAATACTAATGGGCAGGTTTTTTTCTTTCTGTATGGTTTGTTCATAAAATAGAGGTATGCATTACAATTGCTGTCTTATATTTGACAAAATCAGTAATAAATTCTTTGTTGTTTAAATTGAGACTTTCTGTTTCTTGCAATCAAAAGCTTCTGCAATGATACAGCATATAGCTTATGAATATTTTATAGTCAGTAGCTTTCTTTTTATCTCCCTAAAGGAAAAGAGGTACAATAGGTTAAAATCCATGACATGTGGGAATCTGAAGTTTTCCTCTGGTCTCTTGCTAGGTAGACAATAGACACAGTAGTGACAGGGTTGTTAGTATGAGAATATGGTGGGCAAGGCGAGCAAGGGGAGACTTGTCTCTGTGAGCTGAGAAGACAGCTCTTCATCCTCCTTTCTGCAGAAGCACGTCACTATTCAACAACTATTAGTTATGCTCATCTGTTAATGAGCAGTATCTTCTGGATATGAAAATGTGCCAGCCTCATCACTAACAGATTTGCTAATTAACCTGCTGGTGCTCTTAGCAACGGAGTTAGCTGTTGTTTTAGAAATGAATCATTTGGGTTCCTTTGTCCTACAGTATTCCCTTTTTTCTCTCTGACTATTATAGGACCAGGGTGCTCTTTGATTTCCTAAAATAAGTAGGAATTTGAAGAACCGTCCATGGCAAATTATTTCATTGCTAAAACTTGCTACTGACTCCTTTAACAGTGGTTTTAATTATATCAGTCATTTATTATACAGTTGTGCCTTTTCCCTTGATGTGTTTTATCCTCATAGACAAGATTGGTGACCTCCATTCAGAGAAGGCTCACCATGGGGAATTACCTGCTGGGAAAAGACACATGTGCATGCCCCAGTCATTCACACCTAAAAAATATTTGCTGTAATATGGGTCTTGCTTCTCCAAAAGTAACAGGAGGACCAGGAGTTTCATCCCTGTGGTGCAAATTTTCCATTAACTGCAAATTCTTTATTTGAAAAGCTTGATTAAAATGCTGGGGTTTTTTTTTGTTTGTTGTTTGTTTTTTTTTTTGGTTGGTTTGTTTGTTTTTCCAGTTGCTTAAATTTAGTGTCATAAGAAAATTCAATCCAAGAATAGGTTCTGGCTTTGAGCCTACACGTTTCTTTTGTTGTGAATTGAATGTATTTTCGTTTCCTGTAAGCATTTCCTGCAATGTTTGTCTTTTTGAGCACACATATTGATGGCTTTGTTGGCTTTAATATTATTTGTCTTTCCTTCTACAATGACTTATCTAAATTTTATTATTGCTAAGCCAGTAGGACTTTAATTTTATTTTAATTTTTATGATACTTTCAACTGTTTTGCTTTTTCTGTCATAAATTTCAAATGTCTTAATCCCTGCCACTCCCCTCATCTTTCTCTCTCTTTTTTTTAATTAAATTTTTTGGTTAATTATAGTTAACATTTAATATATTAGTTTAGGTGTACAGCCTAGTAGTTAGAAAGATAATCATATATTTTACAAAGTGTTCTCTGCAACATTTTCAGCACCCACCTGGCACCATATGTAGTTATTACAATAGTATTGACTACATTCCCTGTGCTGTGCTACATCCCAGGACTACTCTGTAACAGCCAATTTGTCCTTCTTACTCCCTTCACCTTTTCACCCCAACCTCCAACCGCATTCCCATCTGGCAACCACCAATCTGTTCACTATATCAATGAGTTTGTTTCTGTCTTGTTTATTTTGTTTTTTGTAGATATGCACCTGGCAGGGAAACACCATGTTCACACTCATCTCTTATTAGAAGCCACAGGTGCTCCTCCCTACACTACCTCAAAGGAGACCATCTTAAAAGGCAAATCTCTCTTTTTTGTTATCAGTTGATTTGGTTTTGAAGACTGGACAGCCCACCAATGTCCTGTCAGTACTTGTGGTTTCCTTTTCCTTCTCCTAGTCAGTTCTTTGTTGGTCCCTCTTGGGCAAATGAGTTTGTAAAATATGTGTTATTTGAGTTTGCTCACTTTTATTGTTAAAAATAACACTGGGCAATGCCAGGTATGTGATCTGTGAAATTGCTAATTACCTTACTGCTTGGGAAGGGCCATTGTTATGTTAATGTGTGCTGGAGGAGAGGTTTTGGTGCCAGAAAAGTTTTAAAAAGGAAGGAGAAGGAGAAGGAAAAGAGAAGAAACCAAGATGGCAAGGAAAGAGAGAGAATGCAGGGTGCTTAAGGAGGTAGCCAGTTTTGTAGAGAAAGAAGCCATGTTGGCAGATGGGGAACCAGAGCTGAGGGGCTTTTGTGAGCTCTGCTGAGACTGGTGGGGCCTTTGATTCTAGGAAAAAATGGAGAAGATTCTCCTGGTTGTGGAACTATAAGGCTGCTGGATAATGAGGGATGGTCACGTGGGGAACCTAGGCCCACGAGCTTTGGCTAGGACCGCCCACAGCCAAGCGTGCCAAAAGAAACTTCCTAGGAGTCCTTGGAAAAAAAGCGACTGACTGTCAGCCAGTGAGATTTCTCTCCGTCATATTAGCTCGACTTCCCTAGAGGGACCCCTTTTTAAATTTACCCACGCGGTCTCTCCGTGCGCGATTTTCCTGACCTTCATCTTCCAGGCCAGTGAGTCTCCTCCGAGGAACGCTGTGTACTGAATAAAGCCTTTTGAACTCACCACACTTGGTGGCTCCGAGCCCTGTTCCTTCCTTCTCGGTGGGGAAAAATACCTTACATTTTGGTGCCGAAAAGTTGGGAGGAGTCAGAAGTCTGCAAGGACCGCTCCTCTCCCCTTCTCTCCGAGAAAGAACCAGGACTTCCGACCTTCCACCCACTTCAGCGCACGGTGTGGTAAGTTCCCCACCTCCAGCCTACCCCCGCCTCAGTTCTCTCCTCCGAGAATCCCTGTCCGAAACCGCAGCTGCGTCAGGGACTTCTTTTTTCCAACCGAGTGCATTTGCTTTGGACACGTCCGGAGCATTTCCACTTTACCTTTTCTGTCCGTGGCCAGACCTTGAGTTTTTAGGACGCTAATACTCAAGTCTGACCACTCTGAGAACTGAGGGTGACTATGGGGGCAAAGGGATTCAAACCTGACTCTAAAACACCCCTGGGGTGCCTAATCCAGAATCTCTCAAACATTGATTGTTCCCTGAAAAAGAAGAAACTAATCTTCTGTAGCATAGCCTGGCCACAATACCTGCTGGATAACCAGACCAGGTGGCCTCAGGAAGGGACTTTCGATTTTAACATCCTTACTGATTTACGGAATTATTGCCAGGAGGCTGGAAAGTGGTCAGAAATCCCTTATATTCAGGGGTTTTGGCATCTGCGTTCTTGTCCTAAACTCTGTGCTGGTTGCTCTACAACGCACATCCTCTTGGCCAGAGAAACCTCAGTTAAACCCTCTGCTCTAGATCTCTCCTCCTTTTCCAACTCCTCCGAGGAACTCTCTTCCCCTCCTGCAAGACTCCCTCGGCTCCCTCGGTCCCATTGGACTCCTCCCCCCTCTTCGCTAGATCCTGCTTGCCTACCTGCAAATGATGCTCTCTCTCTCTCCTCTCCAGTCAGCGCTCACACCCGATCTCACTCCAGGCCACAAGAGGAAGCCAACCTCCTATGCTCTCTCCGCGAGGTGGCCGGAGCAGAAGGAGTTGTTCGGGTTCATGTGCCTTTCTCCCTCTCTGATCTGTCTGCAATTGAAAAGCGTTTGGGCTCTTACTCTTCTAATCCTACCAACTATACCAAGGAATTCCAATATCTCACTCAGGCATATGACCTCACTTGGCGTGATCTCTATATTATTATGTCTTCTACCCGTACCCCCGATGAATGGGACTGCATCCGGACGGTGGCGTGAGCTCATGCAGATAAGGTCCACACCTCAAACCCTGAAATGCCGGTGGGCCCAGAGGCGGTCCCTGACACGGACCCCAACTGGAATTACCAGGCGGAACAAACAGGTAGGAGACGACGAGACCAAATGATTGAATGTCTTGTAGCTGGCATGCAGGATGCAGCACAAAAGGTAGTCAACTATGACAAATTAAGGGAAATTACTCAAGGACCTGAGGAAAATCTGGCTCTCTTCTTAAATTGCCTGACACTGTGGTCCTCCACACTCATTTAGACCCTACCTCCAATGCCGGGGCCACTGTATTAGCCACTCACTTTATTTCTCAATCGGCCCTGGACATTCGGAGGAAACTTAAAAAGGCAGAAGAGGGCCCCCAGACCCCGTATCCGAGACCTGATGAACATGGCATTTAAGGTTTTTAACAGTCGAGAGGAACAGGCTGAGGCTGAACGCCGGGCCTGCATGCAGCAGAAAGTATCACTCCAAACCCAGGCTCTTGTGGCAGCTCTAAGGCCAACAGAGCAACAAGGGCAAAGCACAGAGGGTGCTCGACCTAGGTCCGGGCTGCCAAGAGGATCCCCACCAGGAGCTTGCTTTAGGTGTGGCAAGGAGGGTCATTGGTCCCGGCAGTGCCCCTGCCCGAGGCCGCCCATTAAACCCTGCCCTAACTGCAAGCAGCCTGGTCACTGGCGGAGCGATTGTCCCCTTTTGGCAGCAGGCTCATCCTCGACGTCTCTACGTGGAGGACAGGCTGCTCAGATGGGAGACCAAGCAAGCCAGGTGGGGCCATCATTTGAATTCCTAGGCCTCGCAGACGACTGATGCGGCCCGGACTCGGAGACCCTCATTGCTCTCTCTGAGCCACGGGTGATGCTACAGGTAGCGGGTAAGTCCATATCATTTCTTGTGGACACGGGGGCTACCTTCTCTGTATTGCCTACATACTCTGGACTTCTAGTTCCCTCACAGGTCTCGGTTATGGGAGTGGATGGGACCCTTTCTTCTCTTTGCACACCACCTCTGACATGCAGTTTGGACGGAATCCGCTTTTCACACTCGTTCTTAGTCATGCCATCGCTCCCTGTACCCCTTCTGGGTCGAGACATTCTACACAGTCTCGGAGCCACTATCCAGCTGACAGCATCTTCCCACCTACTCCTACCACTCCTGACTAAAGACTCTCCCACTACCACAGATCACCCTAACCCGGTCACACCTCCTATTCCACCGGATGTTGTTAACCCTCAGGTCTGGGACACTTCTACCCCTGTGGTAGCAACCCACCACCCACCTGCTTAAAGAATCCCTCCCAATTTCCATCTAGGCCCCAATTCCCTATTTCAGCAAGTCACCGCCAGGGCCTTAAACCCATAATTACCCGCCTCTTAAACCAAGACTTACTCATCCCCACGGACTCTCCCTGCAATACCCCCATCCTTCCTGTTAGAAAACCTTCAGAAGCTTATCGCCTCGTACAAGACTTACGTCTAATCAATGAGGCAGTAGTTCCCCTCCATCCAGGAGTCCCTAATCCTTACACATTACTGTCACACATTCCCTCAGACACCACTCACTTCATGGTCCTAGACCTCAAGGATGCCTTCTTTACCATTCCTCTACACCTGACTCTTACTTTCTGTTTGCGTTTACTTGGACTGATCCGGACACTAATGCAGCCCAGCAGCTTACGTGGACCGTCCTGCCCCAGGGGTTCAGAGACAGCCCACACCTGTTTGGACAGGCGCTGGCTCGGGATTTAGCTGCATGCGATCTTGAGACTAGTACTCTCTTACAATATGTAGATAACCTACTCCTCTGCAGCCCCTCCCTGTCTGCCTCAAGAAGACACACAGCTACCCTTCTTAACTTTCTTGCCATGAAGGGATATCGTGTCTCCCCTACTAAGGCTCAACTTCACTCTCAGTCTGTAGTCTATCTGGGCATCGCCCTGACTCCCACCACCCGAGGTCTCACCCTAGATCGAACTCAGACCATCCGCAGTCTCCAACCACCTACCACCGCTGATCAGATTCTTTCTTTCCTTGGTCTAATAGGTTTTTTTAGACACTGGATTCCCAATTTTGCTCTCTTAGCCAAACCCCTCTACGAGGCCGCAAAGGAGACTCCCACGGGACCTCTCACATCTCCCACCACCGTCAAAAGGGCTTTCTGTACCCTTCGAGATGCCCTCATCTCCTCTCCCCCTCTCGCTTTACCCAACTCCAGGCGCCCCTTCCATCTTTTCACTGATAAAAAGCACGGTAATGCTGTTGGCATGTTAACTCAACCTGTGGGGCCTACATACTGCTCTGTGGCATATCTCTCTAAACAACTAGAAACCACCGTCAAAGGCCGGCAGCCCTGCCTCCGGGCACTGGGTGCAGCAGCTGAACTCACCAAGGAGGCTACTAAACTCACCCTTTCCCAACCCATCACTGTATTCTCCTCCCACAGGCTCACTGACCTCCTTTCACACAAATCTCTTTCTCTGTTAAGTCCTTCCCGCCTACAAGAATTTCACCTTCTGTTCATCGAAAACCCTTCAGTCACTCTTTTGTCCTCTCCCCGACTCAACCCAGCCACTCTACTGCCAGCCCCAGCGACACTTCCAGAACCCACCCACTCCTGTACGGAACTAATAGATTTCCTCAACAGACCCCGACATGGATTATCAGATTCTCCTTTAAAAGATCCAGATCTAATACTCTTTGTAGATGGGAGCTCTGTACAGGGACCCAACGGACGATGACGGGCAGCCTACGCAGTGGTCACCACCTCCTCCACCCTAGAAGCCCAACAGCTGCCAGAGGGCACCACCTCCCAGAAAGCAGAACTGATTGCTCTCACGCGGGCACTCACTCTGGCCCAGGGAAAATGCGTAACTATATATACTGACTCTAAATATGCTTTTCTTATCACCCACAGCCACTCTGCCCTCTGGAAGGAAAGGGGCTTCCTCACTACCAGGGGCTCCCCCATAGTCAATGCTACCCTCATTTCTAAACTTTTGCAGGCATTACAGCTTCCCGCTGAGGTGGCTGTGGTACATTGTAGGGGCCATCAAACCTCTCAGGACCCGGTGGCCTTGGGAAATGCTCGGGCTGATGCGGCAGCTTGAAACCTCATCCTGGGAGCCTCCCCCACTCCTCTCATGTTTCTCTCCACCTCCTTGAAACCTTCCTACACTCCTGAGGAAGAACAGACCCTCCTCAGAAAGGGTGGAGACGTGTGCAACCAGGGATGGATATTTCTTAGAGATAGAATTGCCTTACCAAAAGGACAGGCTGAAACTCTCCTTTCTGATATCCACTGTTCCTTACACATAGGGCCAAAAGCTCTCTATAGGTTCTTACAACCACTCTTTTTCTTCCCAGGCCTCCAGCAGACTATCGAAAAGGTACACGCAGCATGCACTATCTGTTCCAAAGCCTCTACACAAGGGGGACTCCGCCCCCACTTCCCTACTCATCAGCGGACGGGGCACTTACTGGGCCAGGATTGGCAGATTGACTTCACTCATGTGCCCCCTCACAAAAAACTCCATTATCTCTTAACTTTTGTTGACATCTTTTCAGGATGGATAGAAGCCTTTCCCACTTCTCGAGAGACGGCAGACACCGTTGCCTCCATTCTCGTTGAAAACATCATCCCGCGGTTTGGACTGCCGACTACCATCCAGTCAGACAACGGCCCGGCCTTCACTGCTCAAATAGTCCAGCAGGTTGCCCTCTCTCTCAACATCACCTGGAAGCTCCACATACCCTATCACCCTCAGTCGTCGGGTAAGGTGGAAAGGGCCCATGGCATCCTGAAGGGTCAGCTAACTAAACTTTCCATTGAGACCAGACTCTCCTGGCCAAACCTCCTCCCCTGGCACTCACCAGAATCAGGGCAACCCTGTGAAACCCCACTGGACTTAGCCCCTTTGAGCTGGTTTACGGTAGACCTTTCCTAATCAATCACAGCTTACCTGTCAACCCCCCTCTTCTTGCGATGTACCTCCCCTGTCTGTCTTTACTTTGCCATCTTCTCAGGGAACATGTGGACTGGACCCTTCCTCCCATAGGGGGTCCAGATGAAACACAGCCAGCGGTCCCCCTCCAACCAGAAGACACAGTTCTTGTAAGGGAGCTCCAGCCTGGCTCCCTACAGCCCAGATGGACGGGACCCCATATGGTACTACTGACTACTCCTACTGCAGCTAAGTTCCTAGGGCAAACACCTTGGTATCATGACTCTCGCCTCAAGCTTGCTCCCATACAGGATTGCTGGGAGTCAGAACCACTGGGCCTTACTCGTCTGCGGCTCACCAAAAAATTGGGCCATGCAGACCCTCCTGTTGCTCCTGTCCCTCCCACCAGGAACCTGCCACCAGAGTGAGCTGAAGCAGGGAGCAGTGCTGTTCAGTAAGACTGGCCTGATAAAAGAGGCTTCAATCTGAACTGTCTGCAAGAAAAATTAAACAAAAATCTCTCCTACAACCTGCTTAACTCCTAATAGCAGCCACCTATTCTTACCTGGGCTGCCCCTATCCTACCTAAATCTTCTTCTAATTATCAGCGTATAACTCATATTTGCCTCTCTCTTTTTTTAAAATTCTTTCAGAACCACACCAGTGAAGTTTCTCAACTCATGGCCAAACGAATGTTCCTCCTGACACCCCTCAAAACCACCACCTTCCGATCTCCCCCTCCCCACGATGCCCCTATTCAGCAGGAAGTAGCCAGACGAATAACGGCACCCCTTATTAACACAAAAAGATCGGAATGTAAGGTTGTTGGATAATGAGGGATGGTCACGTGGGGAACCCAGGCCCGAGACCTTTGGCTAGGACCGCCCACAGCCAAGCGCGCCAAAAGAAACTTCCTAGGAGTCCTTGGAAAAAAAGTGTCAGCCAGTGAGATTTCTCTATGTCATATTAGCCCGACTTCCCTAGAGGGACCCCTTTCTAGATTTACCCACGCGGTCTCTCCGCACGCGATTTTCCTGACCTCCATCTTCCAGGCCAGTGAGTCTCGTCCGAGGAACGCTGTGTACTGAATAAAGCCTTTTGAACTTACCTCACTTGGTGGCTCCGAGCCCTGTTCCTTCCTTCTCGGCGGGAAAAATACCTTACAGGAACCAAAGAATGTGTCTGTAGCTTTGTGAGCTCTTAGTGAAAGGGAAGTGCTTATCCCTGTGTGTTTGCTCATCAGCCAGTATGAGACTTGAATAAAAGAATGGTCCACCATTTTTTGGTTCCAGTTTCTTTACCGTCTGCCTGAATCCAACGAGAACCTGCATGTGCATGGCCGCGACAGCGGCAGCCACTAGCCATACAGCCCCTGAGTGATTGTAAGAAGGCGACTTCTGTTTATTAAATAAATATTTGGTGCCTGCCCTCAGTACCTTATAGACATAACCCTGCTTACTTCTTCCTACTGCCTTAAAAGTAACTATTATTGTTCTTGTAAAAGTAAGGAAACTAAAGACCAAGGTATATGGCAAGTGGCCTGATGTTGCCCAGCCAATTAGTGGCAAAGCTAAAATTTATAACTTCATTTGCCTGATTATGAAGAGCTCCCTCTTGTTATGGAAGAGTTATGAAATGTTATGAAAGTAATATTCAGAGCCTCCTCAAGAATGTGTTAATTAATTAATTTTTTATTTCTAGACTACTTGACCTTTATTATATTTGTGATATAGACATATGAGAATGACCATATATATATGAGTTCAATTCTCCAAATATTTGGTGTATAATATTTTGGCATATTTTACTTCAAACTATACCACATATGAGATATTATCATCAGGTTTTTTTGTTGTTATTGTTGATTCCTAAATTAAATTTTCTCCTAAATTTGTGGGCAGTATATTTCTTGTTAGAATTCTGTCAACGTGTCAGGATTTCACAATGGACTGTGTTTCATAATCCTGATTTCAGTATTTGGCTCTATGTCAGATTTTCCTGATACAAGATGAAACACAACAAAAATCTTCCAGCGCAGCTGTGTGGGGTTAGATGCAGTCTTTCAGGCTGCTGGGGACTGATACTCTATGCCAAAAATAAACCCAGCTTAGACAGCATGTGCTATGGAAATGCCAACATCAGTTTTTGTCCAGGAATCCACAGATCTGATCAATTAATGGATTTGCTGAGAAATGCCTTGAAAATAACAACAGCCATGGAAGTAGCCCAAATTTGCCAAACCCAGCAGCAGTCTCTTCATCTCACAGAAAGGGCAGCTGATTTCTGTTGGGATTCCACAGACTCAGTTGAATGTTCACAGATTCTTGGAATTCTATTCCAAGATGGCAAAATTATGGGCTAATTTAATTCTGGAATTAGTCAGGTTTAGGATGGAAAGATTTGTTCCTGAATATTCTAAACTTCCTCCACGGAAAAGAAGCCATGCTAAATAACAACTCTAACTCAGTTAACTTAAGGAAAAGTCAGCTAACAAATATGGAAGAAAAAGGACAATGTCATGTGGCTTTTAACAAATTTGCTCATTATCTCTTTAATATATTCTGGGCTGTAAACAGTGATTAGTATATCAAATTAAATTCTTGGATGGCTTCCTTGACTGCCTGACTTAGGCTGTCTAGTAACAGGAGGCAAAGGATCGCCTCATCCAGTTGGATTAGTTTCTTCTCCCACTCTTTGCACACCCCTTGCCAGTTTCTTCCCTCCAACTCTAGTAATTAAACAATCTTATTTCTTGGCACTGTGTGGACCAGAGGGTATCTTACCCTGAGATTGGCCACCAACTTGAGGGATTTTGGAGAGCCTGAAATTGTATTGAAAATATAACATTCATGGACCGCCAAGCATCTTTCTGGAGAGAGAGATTGTAGCTTTCATCAGATTCTCAAAGGTCAATTACCCTAATGGTAACAAACATTGGTTAAACAAAGCGATCATTTTTTTGTTTCTTTGTTTTAGGGAGAGGCAGAGGGAAAGAGAGAGAGACAGGAAGGGAGAGAGATGAGAAGCATCAAGTCATAGTTGTGTCACTTTAATTGTTCAGTGATTGCTTCTCATACGTGTCTTATGGGGCATGAGGAGTGGGGGTGGGGCGAGCCAATGACCCTTGCTCAAGCCAGTGATCCCATGTTCAAGCTGGCAATCCTGCACTCAAGCCAGGTGAGCCCAGGCTTAAGCCAGGTGATCTCGGAGTTTTAAACCTGGGACCTCAGTGTCCCAGGTCAACACTCTATCCACTGTGCCACCACCTGGTAAGGCAAACAAAGTGACCATTTAATGATTTTTTTCTTTTATCCCTGTTGCACGGAAGTCTGTCCATTGATAATATTAGGAGCTCAGACTCTGTGCTTTGGATATGTCACTGAATAAAACTACATTGCTGTCCCTCCAAACCCTAACCCACCAGAGGCTTAAATTCAAATAGGGGAATAGATAATACAAAACCATCAGAGGGGTGAAGGTATCAAGAACAGGCTAACAATGATAGGGAGTGAACATTGCCCCTCTGCATAGGTGCTTCAGGGGTTTTATTTTTATTATTATTTTTTGTTTGTATTTATTTTATAAAAACTTTGTGGGCCTTTCTTTCTATTGAAGATAGGTGGGAAGTCCTGTGACTTTTCTTTTTCATTCCACTTGCTGAGTTTGTGCAGATGTCCAAGTCGTCCCTTGCTTGCACGCCAGCCTGTCAGGTGCCCGGCTGCTGCACAGCTCCCCAGAGCTCTCGCTGTCCATCCACACTGACGGAGGAGGAAATGGGAGGCCCGGACTCGACCAGTTCTGCCGCACCAAAAGATGAAATTGATTCAGGTTACTAAAAAACTCCAGGCTCTTTCATTAGTAGGCCTTGGGAAACCACAATAAATCAGCCTATTAGGGTGCAACAGGGGTTCCGATTGGTGTCTCAGTTAATATAGATAAAGATTTCAGTGCACACTGCGTATATCAAAAATTTAACACATGCTGCCTGCAGAGTTTTAATGAATACAAAAAACTCAATTGCTGAAAACCAACACATCTCAGGCATTACTTCATTTAGCTGCCAATAAAATTGTCTCATTTTATTTTCTAATGGTTTATCAATACTCGTAATTTGCTACTGGTTATAAAAAGAAGGATGGGGGGAGGGAACAGAATTTAAATAAGTCCTGCTAACTAGAAAGAAGCTTGGTAGGTCGTTTTGTTCTGCTACATAAGTTAATGAGCAGATGACGTGAGGGGGTGAAACCTCGATTTCTCCCTAGACTGCAAATATCAGCCTGACTGGAAAGAGTACATTTGATGGCGATGCACTTTGCTCTGGAATTTTGGTTATTATCTTTAAATAAAGGATCTTAAGGTATTATAATCCATCCTTCCTTTAAAAACGCTCTGGTAAAGGGAAAAGATGGTTTTGCTTTATTGACTTTTTCCCTGTGTAATACAACTATGAAATTTGCCAGTAAAAGCCAAATGCAAGATCTCGCCTGCCTTTCCTACTTTCTCTAAAATACCGAATAAAGAGAAAGCCTTTCTCTAAAGCAGGGGAGGAAAGGCCATCTCTGTGCCTGACACCAAAAAGTCTTGTCCCTCTTCCCCATGCCGTGAGGGAACGGCTGCTAATCATTGCTCTCACCTGGTGATTATGTTGGTGTGAGGAGGGGGCTCTGTTTATTTTTTCTTGAATGATATTTATGGAGTTAAAAAAAAAACAGATTTATGATAATGAACTAACCATGAGAACTCACTCATTGACCCATTCAATAAAGATTTGTGGCAGTCCAAAGTATTAATAAAGTAATGTAGAAATTAACCTGTGCTTTAGTTTATTATTATTATTATTTTCTTGCTTGAGCAAGAAAATGGTGAAGAAACAATTGTATCCTTCACCCATAGGGGAAGGGCAACCAGGCTTACACATTCTTGAGTCTTCCAGCTTCCTTGCCTGGGAGCGTCTTTACTTTCATTTCCCCTCCCCTCCCCTCCCCTCCCCTCCCCTCCCCTCCCCTCCCCTCCCCTCCCCTCCCCTCCCCTCTCCTTCCCACCTTCTCTCTTATTCTTCTCTTTTTTTCCCCTTCTTCTTTCTTTTCCTTTCCTTTCTCCTGAGACTGGAGGGATGCACAAATTTGATGACTTCTTTACCTAATTCTTTCAGGGAGATTCTAGGCCCTTAAGGGAAATGAGTTTGCAATATTCTGCAGCTAGCACAGGCCTGTCTCTGGCTCCCATTAGCACCTTCCAGAGGGGATAGTGCCTCAGAAGGGAGATGGCCACCTCAGTGATAGATATTTGTCACCGAGTAATGCTGCTGTGAAAGCAGGGAGAAGAGACCCCTGAGGGCCAGCCAAAGGGGAGGGGAGGGGGACTGCAGCTGTCATCTCTTAGAACAGCAGCAGGAGAAACAGTGTCCAGGGTAACCTATGCTGGCTAATGGCCCAAGAACAAGTACCCAGTTTTCATGAGCTGCCCGAGCCCAAGGGAGGAACATACCCCGAATAGGCTGTTTTTATTACCAACTGACAATTTGAATTCAGAGAAGAATAAGTTTTGTTTTAGAAAGGTAAGTGTGGCATTTCTTGCAGTTCATGTTGTAGAGCAATTTCTACTTTTGACACACTTAGTGAGCATCTTTCTTGAGCAAGGCCTTATGCTAGGCAGATGGGAAGATCCATTGCCTCCCCTGAAGGGACTCTGAGTATAGTGGGGAAGGCAGACAAATGAGCAGAGAACTATAACAGTGCAGGAAGGATTCTCTCTCCTAGCAGTGCGAGCAGAAGGCAGGGACAGGGCAAGGTCGGGTGGCTGAATCTGCTTGCACCTTGAAGAAGGGGGGTGGAGGAAGGAACAAGAAAAGCAAGTCAGAATGAGGGATCAGCATTTGCAAAGCCAAGGTTTGTGAAGGCTACCTTGTGTCAGGGATCCCTGACAAGTTCCATTGAATGAGGGAGGGGCTGAAGGCTGCTGGTATGAAGTCATTGGAGCAGAGGCCCTCCCAAGACCCTGAGGAAGGAGTTCCACCAATTCTAAGTCTAAGAATATTTCAGGTTAGTCTCTGCCCAAGGGAACATAAACGCTTGAAATTATACAGTTCACATGTAGAAAACACTTGAGTGACAGTTTTCCAAATTTGACCAAAATACGAAAAATGTATGTGACATTACCAATGATGAGTTATGAAGCTGAAATAAAATTTCTAAATTATTATCAAAAATAAATTTTGATAACTACATTACAAAAAAATTATCTTTCTTGTCTACTATAGAAATTGCTGTTATAAAGTTTTGTCAAAGGAAGAGATAGTCAAATATCATGCAGCCAAAAATATAAAATACAGGCACTTACAGACAGTTGTCAAGCAGATAATTAACACAAATCTTACGTTATTTTTTTGGGGGGTTTGATATGTCTGGTATTTCTTGACTTTTAAATGTTGGTATTTTTGTGCTGTCTTTTCTCCTTTTAATATTCATTATTGATCTACTTGTGTACTTACAATTTTGCATTATTATTCTTAAAGAAGTTTCCCTAAGTTGTGTACTCTTCAGGTACCCACAAACCCCAGGCAGCCTCTAGATCGCAGCAGTGTCTGGAGAGGTAAACTGGGTCACAACAGGCTGATTTATTTGTTTAGACCAGTATAGAGTTTAAAAAATAACCCACTGTCAAGGCCTTTAGGTAGGGCCGGCTCTCTGCTGTTCACATGGTTCCTTCCGCTCTCATCCCCTTATGCTTGGATGACAGATGTACCTGTCCTATGTAGCTCATAAAGGCATCTGGGTTGGAGCAATGGTGCTTGGAGAGCAGAGAGGTGTTGATGTTGCTGGCTTTAGACCTCTCCTTCCTGTGTAGCATTAATAGGAGATGGGTACTTTCATGTGAATGTGTCTCAGTAACATCCATCACAACTCAGCTCTGGTCTTTGAGTTACTGGGTAGAGAAAGAACAAAAGTCACAGTTTACCTGCCAGTCGTCCTCAGGTAGCAGCGGGAGCCAGCCACGCTGGGTGGTCTGTGGACATGCTGTCCTGGGCATGGAAGCTTGGAGAAACGCAGGCCCTCTGAGGCAGAACGCTGCCAGCGAGGACAGCCGCCTGGTAGAGAAGACCTCAGTGAGAGATTTCTAGAGTTTAGTTTTAGCCCTCAGCCACATCCTATCTGGCCATTTAAATTCCAAAGAAAATACAATATTGCAGGTGTTCTCAGGGTAATAACAGTCTCAGAGTTGGTATGTTTTCAGTTATGAAAGCAGCAAAAAATTCAATAACAAAGAACATGAATCCAAACCATTATATTGCTGTAAAATTCGGACTGATACCCATGGGAAACAGTCTTGTTAACTGTTAGCCAAGCCACTGTGGGAGATCACCTAAAAAGAATGCTTACGGATTTGAGCCAGCTCAGTTTTCTCAGAAAAGGCTCCAGGCTTTTCTGAAAGACATCTCTGCCTCTTTGGCTTCAGGACATACAAAAGGACTTTGTATACATAGGTATTATAATCCCCTGTATTGTTCTAAAGAAAGTCTACATTAGCCTGACTAGGCAGTGGTGCCGTGAATAGAGCATTGAACTGGGATGCAGAAGACTTAAGTTTGAAACCCTGAGGTTGCCGGCTTGAGCATGGGCTCACCAGCTTGAACACAGGGTTGCTGGCTTGAGTGTGGGATCATAGACATGACTCCATGGTCACTGACTTGAAACCCAAAGGCCACTGGCTTGAGCAAGGGGTCACTTGCTCTGCTGTATCCCCTCAGTCAAGGCACATATGAGAAAGCAATCAATGAACAAATAAAGAGCTGCAACAAAGAATTGATGCTTCTCATCTCTCTCCCTTCCTGTCTGTCCTTTTCTTTGTCAATCTCTGTCTCTGTGGCAAAAAAAAAAAAAAAGTCTACATTTACCTAAGACCTAACTTTACATGCTATGGCTTTATGTTTATTGCTTCAAATTCACATACAAGGGCCCTGGCCGGTTGGCTCAGTGGTAGAGCGTCGGCCTGGCGTGCGGGGGACCCGGGTTTGATTCTTGGCCAGGGCACACAGAAGAAGCGCCCATTTGCTTCTCCACCCCCCCCCCCCTCCTTCCTCTCTGTCTCTCTCTTCCCCTCCCGCAGCCAAGGCTCCATTGGAGCAAAGATGGCCCGGGTGCTGGGGATGGCTCCTTGGCCTCTTCCCCAGGTGCTAGAGTGGCTCTGGTCACGGCAGAGCGACTCCCTGGAGAGGCAGAGCATCACCCCCTGGTGGGCAGAGCGTCACCCCTGGTGGGCGTGCCGGGTGGATCCCGGTTGGGTGCATGCGGGAGTCTGTCTGACTGTCTCTCCCCGTTTCCAGCTTCAGGAAAAAAAAAAAAAATTCACATACAAGTCTTGCAGTCTTTTCCTTTTATAAGTAAAGAATTCAAGGCTTTGAGAGGTTATTATAATCCAAGACCACATGCTTATTAATAACAAGAGACTTAGGAATAGAACTCAGTCTGTCTTGTTCCAAAGTCATCATATGCTGCTGCCACAACACAACCGCCACAGTGGAAAGCCGAAGCTGATGAGTACCAGTAAGCAGGACTCCTCTGAAAGCGCATGTCGTACTGGGTAGAATCCATGGGAATCAAGTCATCACCCTTGAGGCTGGTTCATTGCATTTCGTGGGCTTGCATGGATGGGGTTGGGGCTGCCCTAATGTTCACTGACTGCCTCCTTTGAAACATAGTTACATTTCCTGCCCCCTTTTGCCACCCAGGGAGATCTGGAGCATGAGGGAGCAGGGTCACTGAGCCTCCCTCTGTCCTTCTCTGGGGACTTCGTCTTCCCCTCATTCCTACATCTATAGATTTGGGGGATCCCATCCTCCTTTGCCACCACCATTCTTATATCCTGAATTCAGAAGAGGCTTTGCCTACATGTCTTTACTTTTCTTTGTCAACTTTTGAGAACAGGACTTGCTTATGGTGAATAGACAACCTGGTGTCCTAGGATTTGATGTATGTGATATGAATGACCTGAAAGTATTTAAAACAGTTGGTAGACATAAATTCTAAATTCTTGGAGAAACTCAAGGTTGTATTCCTTATAAGCGCCTCCCCCCACCCCCACAGTCTTGCAAGGAAAAGGAGCTCAGACATGGATCCAAGACAAAATTGTAGTTTCAAGGATCTACAGTGTTTCCCCCAGAATAGGGGGTGCAACCCAAAGCAGGAGATGTAAAGCTATCATAAATAGAAGAGAGACAATATTCCCTAAGTAATTTTGGATTATATCTTTCTTTTTTTTTTTAGCCATGTGGAAGCACGGGACGAAGGCTGTGTAGTGATTAGGAGATTGTGCTCCAATTCCTCAAAAAATTAAAAATCGAACTGCCTTTGACCCAACCATCCCACTTTTAGGAGTACACCCCAAGAACACCATAGCACAGTTTGAAAAGGAGAAATGCACCCCCAGGTTTATGGCAACATTGTTCACAATAGCGAAGATCTGGAAACAGCCCAAGTGTCCGTCAGAGGACGAGTGGATTAAAAAGCTATGGTACATATATACTATGGAATACTACTCAGCCATAAGAAATGATGACATCGGATCATTTACAACAACATGAATGGACCTTGATAACATTATACTGAGCGAAAGAAGTAAATCAGAAAAAACTAAGAACTATATGATTCCATACATAGATGGGACATAAAAACGAGACTCAGAGACATGGACAAGAGTGTGATGGTTGGGGGGGGAGGAAGGGGGTAGGGGAAGGGAGCGGCACAAAGAAAACCAGATAGAAGGTGACAGAAGACAATTTGACTTTGGGTGAGGGGTATGCAACATAATCAAATGTCAAAATAACCTGGAGATGTTTTCTCTGAACATATGTACCCTAATTTATCAATGTCACCCCATTAAAACTAATAAAAAAATTAAAAAAAGGAGATTGTGCTCCAAATCAGAAACATCAGTGTAAACTCATGATTTCCAAAATATTTCTATGTGTATATGCATGCACAGGTGCTCACATAAATGTGTGTATGTATGCATGCATGCATGTGCATGTTTGTGTATATGTAAGTATAGGTGTGTATCTGTGTATATACCTGCATATATTTCCTAGTCTGTTTGCAGAAAGAAAATAGAAGCAAAAATCAGCCCAATAACAATGAGCATGCCAAGTGCTCAGATCTTGGTCCCCAATGTCATTTCTTACTAAAAAAAAAAGAACTTCTCAGAAAAATGGATGAGTCTAAGGCTGGGTCAAAAAAAGTTCTAGAGGATGCTGGAACATTTTGTTTATGTCAAAAAATAAGAAAATGTATTTTTTTAAAGTAATTAACGTATGTCATAATGATGAGAGAAAGCTTGAAGTGCCTCCCACTGCTCAAAACTGAAACAATTTGGATGCCAAAACAAATCAGATGAATATGAATATAAACCACAAGAAAAAAAAAATAGAAATTTATAGAACTGTACTGATAATAAATAGATAAATAAATAAGTATATAAATGGAGGAAAAGCGAGGGCTCTTATTGTATAGTACCAAGAGCCGATCAGTAAACATTGAGAGAACTGCAAGGGTTAGAAAATCGTCATTTTATAAACATCTTAGTTAAGAATAGTTCAGGCAAAAATCATCAATGGATACTAGATCCAGGGGGAAACTTTTTAATAAGAAGCAGGATATTTTCATGTTCTTACTGACTCCCACAGATTGCTTATTAGTTCCAAGAGGAATAATTGTAACTGTGAGGTGTAATCAGACAATACTTTGATTGGGTGAATATAGTTGAAATCACCAATGAAGAGCAAATGAACATTGTGAACTCCCAGAATGTGATACCATGAGAATATAATATTGTTTTTGGATATTCTGCATAATCTAAATGTAATTATGAGAAAATATCAGACAAACCTCAAATCTGGTATCTTCAAAAAAGGAACAATAACATCTATTCTTCAAAAAGTCAATGTTATACAAAAAAAAAAAAAAAGGCCGTGGAAATGTTTCAGATTAAAGGACACTAAGGAAACATACAACTAAATGCAATACCTGATCCTAGACTAAATCTTGTATCAGAGAAAAAAAATGCAATAAAAGACATTTTGGGGTCAATTGGAAAAATTGCATTATAGATGCAGATTAGATTAAAATTTTATATTAATGTTAAATTTACTGAATGAGATAACCATGCTATAGTTATGTAAAAGACTATTCCTCTTCCCAGGAGATACATATTGAATTATTTAAGGGTAAAGGGGCATGATGTATTCGATTCTCTTCCAAATGACTCAGGAGAAAAATAGCATATATAATATCTGTAGTATGTAATATATAATATAAAAATTTTATCCATGTAAATAGAGGTGAGAGGAAGAGAGAGGGACCCAGTATTAATAGCTGCAGTTCTAAATCTGGCTATTCACCAGTTTTGAGATCTAAAGCAAGTTATGTAATCTCTCTGCCGCAATTGGAAAGTTAAAATCATAATGCCTGAACAATAGGATTTTTGTAGGAAATAAAGGAGGTAATAAAAGTGTTATTACTATTGAGTTGGATGTCTTTTCATTGAGGAGAGGTCCTAGCCTTGGGAGATACATTGGGGCTTGAGGCGCACAGCCAGACACGGAGGCAGGTCTGTGACCTAGGACTTGAACTGGAGGGACATGAGGTTCGTGCCACCACAGACCCCCTGCAAGAGGATCACTCAGATCATCGACCCACCAAATTCAAAGATTTGGGCCTGCAGCTGTAGGTACCAGTAAAGAGTGAGCTTTAAAACCAGCCAACTTTGTGGTGACTCTGGTCATCAGTGAGTCAGATTTGAGATTTAGGAGCTTGGTGACTTTTCTAGAAAATAAAGTTCAAGAAGAACAAAGTCTTGGGGAATGGGGGTGGGGGTGGTTGTGGTGGTAAATATTTCCCAGGAACAAAAGCATCGGAAAAATAACAAAGTTGATGTTTGGAAATAGGACAATTATAAATAAACCTGGTGTAAGTTCTCCTAAAACAGAGGTGACCTTGTATAGAATTCTGTCAGTTAAGGGGATGCTTAAATGAAAGTATCGGGCAAGAGGAGAAAAATGCTGGCAACTGTGAGGGAGAGACTGAGCCGTTCTGCTGTGCCCACGCTGGTTTCCTAATTTGGGTAGTTTCTCTCACAAGCTCCTTATTTGAAGAGGCTTTGGCAGTGTTATGATTAGAAACATAATGCATTCCACATGCGCCTGGAAGCCTGCAAGGCCAGATTTCAGGGGTTTTAGTGACAACTGCCAAGGTGGCCCCTTGGAAAGCCACCTTGCTGTGACACTAGATCAAGTCACCATTTCCCCCTCCAGGCCAGTCATGAATAATGACTTCGTAGGGACCAGAACAAAGGCACACAAACCTCCTTTTACTCCTCTATTCTACCCTTCTTCAGGACCGTGGGGGAGGGCAGGGGGCGAAGGAGGGCGTGGGCTGGGACAGAGGTGTGAGGTGGGGAAGGACAGAGGCTTCCTGGGTCCTGCTGCCTTCAGCCCGTCCCACACAGCTTTCCGTGGTTGTATTACATTGCAGGGCGGGACCATCCTACCACCTGGTCAGAGCCGTGTGGTGAGGAAGGGGCCCCGCGCTCTACTGAAATTGCCCAGCTCAGCTGCTTCCTGACTTGGGACTTGGGAAAAGTTAGCCTCTCTGGACCTCAGTTTTCTCAGCTGCACAATAGGGTTGTTCCTCCAGGGTTGCTGTTAGGATGAGCAGAGGTGATGAGAATGAAATGTCTGGGGCAAGCCTGGCTCTGGAAGGTGCCCAGGGCATGGTTGTCAGCATCTTCTTTTTTATTTTTTTAAGTGAGAGAAGGTTGAGATACAGACAGACTCCGCCATGCGCCCCAATCAGGATCCACCCGGCAACCCTATCTGGGGCTGATGCTCAAATCAACAGAGCTATCCTCAGTGCTGGGGCAAATGCTCGAACCAGTCGGCTGTGGGAAAGACAGAAAGAAGCAGGAGATAAGGGGAAGAGAAGCAAAGGGTCGCTTCTTGTGTGTGCCCTGACCAAGGATCGAATGTTAGACATCAGCACTCTAGGGATGATGCTCTATCTACTGAGCCAGGGCCGTCAGCATCATTCTTACCGTTACTTGATTAGAGGCATGTCCTGCCCTTTCCCACTCAGTGTCTGGTGGCCAGTCTCAGGTCCTAGCATAGCTCTAATTTAAGTCCCTCCTGAAAGGCCCATTAGCTGGATAGCCTATACTAACTCCTTTTCTTTAGGGCAGGGGTCCCCAAACTATGGCCTGTGGGCTGCATGCAGCTCCCTGAGGCCATTTATCCACCCCCCCTCACTTCCGGAAGGGGCAGCTCTTTCATTGGTGGTCAGTGAGAGTACTGTCCTGGAGTACTGTACTGTCCTGGAGTACTGTATGTGGCGTCGCTCCTGTACAGTACTACTTCCGGTGATGCGGGATGCACGCCTCACGGCTCCGGAAGCACGTCATATCACTTGTTACGGCTAGCAGTGACAAATATGGAATCGGACATTGACCGTCTCATTAGCCAAAAGCAGGCCCATAGTTCCCATTGAAATACTGGTCAGTTTGTTGATTTAAATTTACTTGTTCTTTATTTTAAATATTATATTTGTTCCCGTTTTGTTTTTTTACTTTAAAATAAGATATGTGCAATGTGCATAGGGCTTTGTTCATAGTGTTTTTTTATAGTCTGGCCCTCCAACGGTCTGAGGGACAGTGAGCTGGCCTCCTGTGTAAAAAGCTTGGGGACCCCTGCTTTAGTGCTCCTAATGTTAATATTGCTTTCCCTTTAACCCTCTGAAATAGCAAACTATTGTTTGCTGAACCTACTCACTCCTAACATAATTAATATTTAGCATTTTGGCAGTTTCTGCTTAAATTGTTATCTAGCTAAGTCATGCTTACACCTGATTGACACTCCCCCCACCCCCAGCCTGGGAAACAGCCTCAGTTCTTTTTTAGCAGTCAGACTGACCACTCCTGAGCAGATTAACTGAGAGGTGTTTTCAGGATCCATTAAGTCTGATGTTATTATATATATAATTTTCAATAAAATCAGACCTTGTTGTGGAAGTTGTTTTAATATTTTCAGTTGAGCCTAAAGCTGTAATGGTTTGAATGAATTATTTTCCATTTCTTATTTTATACAGCAATATGAATCCCCCTGAGTTCCTGTCTGATTTAAAATGTGGATAAAATTCCCTCTTATCAATTGCTAGTAAGAAGTATGGCAACAAAAGAACTTGATTTAGAGTTAGACAAATCTTGATTTGAGCCTCGGCTTCCTCACTTACTAGGTTCACGATCTCAGGTGAATAAATTCCCCTCTATGAGCCTCAATTTCACCTAGAAAATGGTGAAAAAAAATAATCTTGCCTGGGTAGTGTTGAGAATTAGAAATAGCAGCACACAGGGAGTATTGGTAAACTGTAAATTGCATGCCATGTTCGTTTACTTTATTGTATTTATTGATTTTTTTTTTTTACACTGAGGATTTTCAAAAGAGGGAGAAAACAATTTCTGCCTTAAAAGTATGACAATTTTTAAGTTAGGCTCTATACATTTTCTTATTTAGTCCTACCTTCTTTGCTGACGACTGTGCTTAAGCCTTTATGCTTCTCTGCTAACCTAGTAACATAACAGTGTCTGCCTCTATTGAAAGGACATCTGAGCCAATAGACTAGAGAGCATTTTGCGCTCCGGGGAGGAAATGTGCTCAGGACATCTAAGGTAGCACTCTTATTGTTAGTATTATTCTCCTAGATCATTTTTTTGCTGATCCAGTAACATCATCAGCAGCCAAAGTGGAAAAAAAGTAAATTATTGATGGCTTTGCATACTCGTGCTGAGCTGCAGCACAGCTCTGTGAAGAGCAGACCAGAGCTGAGCTCTCCCAAGGAACACGAAGCGGTGGGAGCACAGTGGAAAGGAGACCTGTGGGGATCGGTTTCCAACTGCATTGTGGCAAAATGAATAATTCAGGAATATTGTTTTGGGTTAGATATCTTTTTCAGCATCTTTAAAAACCTCCCTTTCTACCATGGTGGGATGACATAGCTATTCAATATCACATGAAGCTTTCTTTGTTGGCTGTAGTGCTGGACAGTAGCAGAGTGAAGAATGTGATTATTCCAAATAGATTACAATATGCTTTTTACATCAAAATATTTGTTACAATTATGATCTCTAAATACTTGAGAAGCGGGTTTTGGATTTTGAAATGTCTCGTACTTTATTCAATTGAGTCCCCGTCTTGGATGTAAGTGTCAGGAGAAGGGAAGGAAAATGAGAGCCACATGTGATGTGGCCACTCACCAGGTCATCCCCAAACATTTCATTTAGCTATATACATTCTGTCATTTTGAGCATTTTATTTTTATGTTTTGTAGCCAATAATGTCCTTTAAAATCCTTTTTAGAAAGGTTTGCTAAACTTATTTATAATTTGCCTTTTTTGTTTGTTTGTTTTTTTTGTATTTTTCTGAAGCTGGAAATGGGGAGAGACAGTCAGACAGACTCCCGCATGCGCCCGACCGGGATCCACCCGGCACACCCACCAGGGGGAATGTTCTTCCCACCAGGGGCAATGCTCTGCCCCTCCAGGGGGTCGCTCTGTTGCAACCAGAGCCACTCTAGCACCTGGGGCAGAGGCCAAGGAGCCATCCCCAGCGCCAGGGCCATCTTTGCTCCGATGGAGCTTTGGCTGCAGGAGGGAAAGAGAGAGACAGAGAGGAAGGAGGGGGAGGGGGGTGGAGAAGCAAATGGGAGCTTCTCCTATGTGCCCTGGCCGGGAATCGAACCCGGGTCCCCCGCACGCCAGGCCGACGCTCTACCGCTGAGCCAACCGGCCAAGCCTAATTTGCCTTTTTAAAAAAAGATTTGAGGTGGCTTTAAGAGAAAGACACATACAATAGGTTAATAATATATATAAGTGTAATTAGATAGAGGCATTTTATCTGCCAAGTTTTCTCATGGGGGAGAACTGTGTTTAGAGTGCACAGTTGACCTTCCTGGAGTGAAAAGAAGAATCCCAAAGGTGTATTTCAATACCAAAGCTGATCCCTGAACTAACTTGCACAGGCCAAGGGGAGAAAATTTCTATTGCTCCCGAAGAGATGGGAGGAATGTGAGGGGGACAGGGGAAGAGTTGGCGACATAGGTTACTTAAAGTCCTGAGTGACGTGCAATGTCGGGCTTAGCTTTGCCCCTCACTCCACTGTCCTCTGCCATCAGGAGTAATCATTTTCCCTAAATGCTGCAAACTGTGGGGTTTTGGTGGCAACTAGTGATGGAAATGAGCATAGTGACAGAAGGTGAAGAGGAGGACGCTGGGCCAGAGGGACTTGGGGGCTGCAGCTGATACCTGAGTTACAAAATCTAAAATGGCAGGTGAGAAATAAATTTCCCAGTAATTTACAATTATTTATAGAGGTCTATGGTTTATTTCAACTCTGGCTTGGAGTTTCCTGACAGCCACTGTAGAAAGAGAAGCATGGTCAGTTCCATAATTCTTGTTCTCAGAGAGGAGGATACATATTATCCTCAAGGTGTTTTTTTCCCCCTCACTTTAATTTGAGAAGGAGTTTCTTATGTAAGCCTTTCCTCAAAGGACCACAAGTGACATAAGAAAACGATGCCTTCAAAAAAGTTTTACGGTCAATGTATGAACACATTTTTTTGTGGCTGATCCTTGAACTGCCCTTGATTAGAGTCCAGGACATAAAAGCTAAAGCACAATGCAGTGAAAAGAAAAGAGTTCTTTAAGGGACTACACTAATCTTGTCTACGCAGGAAGCTGTCTGTAGTGGAAGTTCGTGGCTGATGCCATCCCAGTTGATTAGTCTAAGACAATCACGGTAATTACTTTCCCTTTGCCAATGACTCAGTAATTAGGTGGTGACCTAAGCCTGGCCACTGAGAAACGAGGGGAGAAAAGCTAGGGAAGTTCTGGGAAAGTTTTTCTCCAGCTTACATAGGAAATGCAGGAAGAGAATGTTTCTCTTCTTTCATGGGACATTGTTGTATATAATGTAACACCATCAGAATGAAGCCTCAACACTAAGGAAGGCAGAGTGGATAAGTAGAAAAACTCTTCTTGAGCTACTGATTCAGTTGGAAATCTCTTAGTCTTGTGCAAGTTAATGTATTTCCTTATTGGTTAAGTCAGCTTGAGTTGGGGATGATTTTACTTGTAGTCAAAAACATTTGACTGATACATCTTTCAATAATCTGTCATTATCCATTGTTTTATTAAAAACAATAGAAACCAGCCTGACCAGGCAGTGGCGCAGTGGATGGAGTGTCGGACTGGGATGCAGAGGACCCAGATTCAAGACCCCGAGGTCACCAGCTTGAGTGTGGGCTCATCTGGTTTGAGCAAAGCTCACCAGCTTGGACCCAAGGTCGCTGGCTTAGCAAGGAGTTACTCGGTCTGCTGAAGGCCCACGGTCAAGGCACATATGAGAAAAAAAATCAATGAACAACTAAGGTGTCGCACGAAAAAACTGATGATTGATGCTTCTCATCTCCATTCCTATCTGTCTGTCCCTGTCTATCCCTCTCTATGACTCTCTCTCTGTCTCTGTAAAAATAAAGAAAATTTTAAAAAAAGAAAAAAACAATGAAAACCATTATAGGGGAACAAAGGGAAGCAAGTGGGTGAGGTCAAGACCCATCTTTGGTTTGCCTCTGTGATCAACCTCATTTTGACCACTCTCTACCTCCTGCTTTTCTCTTCCATCACTCGCTTGCACAGACTACTCTTGACCCACGCGCGCGCGCGCACACACACACACACACACACACACACACACACACACACACACCTCCTCTGGCTCACTTCTACTCAGCCTTCACTTTTTCAAGTTCATTCAGATGGGGGAGTGAGGATTTCTCCACATGCACCCCTAATCCTATTTAGGGTACCTGTGGTAGGGCATCTGAGTTGGCCCCAATGATTCCTACTTCTTGGCATTCATGCCCTTGTGCAGTCTTTTTCCTTTGATATGAGCTATACCTGTGACTCACTTGTAACAAATGGAATACATTTAAAGGATGTGCATTTTTTATTTATGATGTCACTGTCAAAATTTAGTTACAAAAAGACTGTGCCCTTTGTCTGCAGCATCCTTTCTCACACTCTGACTCATCCTCTCTGACCATCAATTGTCAGAAGTCCCTCAAACATGTCAAGAGAAGCCCACATAGTGAGGAACTTCCTTGCCAGCAACCGTGTCAGTGAACTTGGAAACAAATCATAAGAGTTTGCAAGCACATGACATGCCATACCCAGGTGAACCTTCAGATTAGACCATAGCCCTAGCTGACAGTTTGGCTGTGATCCTATTTGAAATCTAGAGTTAGAGGTACCTAGTTAAGCCATTTCTGAATCACCTACTTACATAATTTATGAGATAAGAAATGCTTGGTATTTTGAGTCACCAAGTTTTGGGATAATTTGTTATACAGCATAGGTTATGAATATAGTAGCCCTTCTCTGAGTTCCCATAGGATTCTATAGTTTTCCCATTATGGCACTTATTATTTATTTAACAGTTTTACTAGATTGTGAATTCTGTGAGGATAGGGACATTATCTTGTGTGTTATTGTATCTTCAAGAAGTAACATTGTTCTTGGCACAATAAATTTAATCCCAAGTGGTAAAATAGTCATTAATTTAACAAATCTGTAAATAGCCTGAGCACCAACTAAAATGGTGCCAACAGATAAAATAGAGTTTTGCCGCTCAGAACCAGATAGCTAGCACTGCCATATCTATTGTGGCAAAACCATCAGTGAGAAGAGAGAGTGCAAACCTGTAAAAACTGATCAGTCCCGCCTTCCCACTGACCAGCCCTGGCCCTGGAGATGCCCGCCTGACCTCTCCGGGTCTCAGTTACTCACTGGTAAGTGAAAGAAGATTTTACATCTTCTTAAAGCTCCCTTTCAGCTCTAATATTCTACCTTATACATAAACCCTTCTATAAACATTTACCTCAAACTATTTCAGATCAATGCTCCTCAATCTTTTGGTTTTTCCATTTCATCGTATCTGTGGAATATAACCCAGTGATTTCCTTCCTTGGGGGAGTAATAGGCACATCAATTTGGGGGCCTATGGGAATTCCTGGGTAATGTGTGTCATGTGGAAAGATTTTTCTGGATGATTCTTAGCTGCTTGATATCCCTTTTGAAGATCTTTGAGGTAACACATAATGACAGACCAGCAAATTATGGTCAACAGACCGGACATTCTGCTGTTTGCTTGATAATATGGATGTAGTAGAACTTAACTCTATGTTCAGTAGAAGCTTAAAAGAAACAGCTGAATAATAATCTAAGCAGAAAAATTTAACAAGCAACCCACTCTGGTAGAGTTGCTGTCAGAATACAGATCTTACAAACACCATCACAAAGTTTTTTATTTTCCCAGGGGCTGAGGTACTTCACACACATGAGCTTCTGAAATTGGTCATCTATTGTGTTTTGACAATAATTTAGAATGCAGGACTTCAAGGTATTTGCTATGTGATGAGGAGGCTCCTATATCTACCAGAGATTATTGTCAATATTCTTGATGGAAAAGCCCATACTGCTAATTATTTTATAGCAGATTCTTCTGAGATACAATAATGACAATAATAAAAAAATGATAATACCCATCATTTGTTTAATTTTTTCATTTTTCAAAATTCTTTCCATCTGTCACTGTGTTATCCTCACAGTGTACCTGTTAAGTAAGCAGTACAGGTGTCCTAAAGGTAATGCTTTCCCTGTAAGTTAATCTGTTTCCTCATTCAATGTGTCATTAATCCAGAACCCACTGTGTGTCAGGAGCTCACTGAAGATGCAGTGCTGATGAAGACAAGTGTGATGCTTGAGGACTGAGAATCTAGGAGAGGCAAACCTGTAGGCAGGTAGCTACAGAGATGTCAGGCATGAGCTTTTGTTCATCATAGTGACCTGCGCATCTGCTTTGCATATGGCTCATAACTAGAACCGCATAGGAGTCATGGGACAGAGAGGATTGTTCCAGGAGTAGAATCGTTCTTGTCGCGTCAACAAATGTCCCTCCATTTACTCTCCTCCATGAGGGAAACTAATTGCTTTTCTGGACTTTTGGGCTTTGTTTTATTCCCAGTGAGGCCACACATTTCAGAAACTCAAGAGACGTGTGACTCGCTGTTTGGCAATGCCACTTCTCATGGTACTGAGGCCCTCTCACCAGTGAGAGGGTCAACCTCTTAAAAGAAGCTCTTAAATGTAAAAAGCTTAGTAAGTGAGATGTGAGACATTTTAGTCTTCAGATAAAGGCTGTGGGATGTTGGAACCTAGGTACACTGGCTTCTGGAAGCCAAATGTACATATCTCTTCCCAACTCCGTGTTCAGTACATCAGATAGGAAGCTGGAAAATCATCCATCATAAGGTCAATTTCACCATAACAATCAGTAAACCCTACAAATCATCACTGTATTTCTCCCGTAGAGCCAGTGTAATATTTATTGGCACACGGCTGGCCATCCTTCACCTGAGGCTGGATTAAATTGATGGATTTACTAAACTATTCTGCATGTGATATGCATAACAGCCTCTTAATTTGGGTATGAATAATAATTATACAGACTGTATTAAATTTCCCCCTCCTCCTACATATGTGGGTTAAAACTCCCTTAATCTGCCCTGGCTGGTTGGCTCAGTGGTAGAGCATCGGCCTGGCATGAAGGAGTCCTGGGTTCAATTCCCGGCCAGGGCACACAGGAGAAGCACCCATCTGCTTCTCCACCCCTCCCCCTCTCCTTCCTCTCTGTCTCTCTCTTCCGCTCCCGCAGCCAAGGCTCCATTGGAGCAAAGCTGGCCCGGGCGCTGAGGATGGCTCTGTGGCCTCTGCCTCAGGCGCTAGAATGGCTCTGGTTGCAACAGAGCAATGCCCCAGATGGGCAGAGCATCACCCCCTGGTGGGCATGCCGGGTGGATCCCGGTTGGGCGCATGCAGGAGTCTGTCTGACTGCCTCCCCGTTTCCAACTTCAGAAAAATACAAAAACAAACAAACCCCCCCCCAAAAAAAACTCCCTTAATCTAGCATTTAAATTTATGCAAAATAGCAAACAATACAGGTTCTATGATGAGAACCTTGGAACACTAATAATGCTGCAATCTTAATTATGCAGCCACCAAACCAATGCTCATTCAAAACCATTCTCCTACCTTGCCACCTGCAGGAAATCTACATGCCAAAAACGAACTTTTCTTCTATCATTGAAAAATATGCATCTTCCTTCTTGCTGGAAAAAATAAACTAAAAATCAAATCAGGACAGAAAAATGTAGATGTGTGCATTTCAAAAATTTTTATAAATCATCAGTTTGAACACCTAGTGCTTTTCTCTAACTTATCCTCAACCAAACCACTGCTGAAGGATTTCCCTGTTTCTGCCAACAGGCTTCCTGCTTTCCTAATAACCCTGTCGGAAGCTCCAGTGTCAGCCAAGGGCTCACCCAGGACTAGGCCTGCAGAAGAGGTTCAATAGATATATGATGGATAGATAATTTTAAAAAATCTTTCTCCTGTATAAGCCCACGCAGTAAATTAACAAGTATATATGTTTTTCTGCCAAGTGCTCACTTCTCCTTTTCTGCCAATACCAACCCAGGCCTTTGCTGCCACACCTCTTCCAGCCATGTGTCTGTGCTGGGCTCTCTCCACCTGCAGGCACTTATACAACAGCTTTACCTGAGTGTGTGTTTTGTATCAAGTACTAGGCTTGTGATAAAAATGAACCAGACTGTCAACCATCAAGCTAGAACAGACAAACTGATGTCTCTGAATATGACAATGGCTATAATCATGGTAAACATAGAATGCTATAAAGGAGAGGAGGGATTGGGACCATTTCAGTGGCTCGAGAGTCCTAAGCTAAGTGTTGCAGTGTCCCTAGAATTTTGCTATGGGAACAACACAGAAAAAAATAGCCTGAGAGGAGGGGAAGTAGTACCGTATTTGGTCTTGAGTAATAGCTAAGTCAGGAGGGAGATTCAGAGGCTTGTGTTAAATGCGGCTTTGCTACTCTCTGAATGACCTTAGGCAAATCACTTAAACTCATTGCATCTTAGTTGCCTCATGTGCAAAAGGCAACCGTGTGCCTTATAAAATTTTCTTGGTGGTGCTGATGAATGTACATTTCTCAGGATGAAGCATACCACACCTCAAATGCTCAATACATGCTGCCTACTTTTGATACTATTCTAGGCAAAGGAAATAGCCTTTGACAAATTATGGAGGTAAGAAACAAGTACAATGTGTTCTAGGAAGGGCAAGCTTCCTGGGAATAGTGCTGGGCATTGCTTGGGGAGTGGTGAAAGATGAGATCGGACTGGAGTGGTAGGCAAGATCCGGGACTGGAAGGACCTTGAGTGCCGTGCCCACAGAATTCTTTGTGCTTTAACCTGGGGGTGATAAGGATCCACTGAAGGATTTTAAGTGACTCATTCTGCTTCTTGCTGCCCAGGTGAACATTGCTCTTATTATCTTTCTCCTGCTCAACACCATCAAAGAGAAATAGAGCTAAGTGTTTGTTAGAGATAGTGAGTAACATTAGGCAGGAAGGGAGGGAGACTCCAGTATAAAATGAACTCAACTGCAGTGAAACAAAAGATGAGAGGCTTTCTAAGCACTGGAGTGTGCAAAAGGAAAAAGTACCGAGAGACAGCAAGAAGGGAGGCGGGTGCTGGTCGGCGTGGTCAGGCCCTGTATGGTGGTGCTTGTCAACGGCAGGCTTCGACCCTTCCAGAGATTGGGTGACAGGGACCCCAACTTTCTTCATCTTTACAGTTCAAAGGGATGGCTCCTTGAGAAGGATAATCCTGGGTTGTAGAAGATACATCTCAAAAAGAGAGAGAGGATGTGTAATTGCAAGTTGCTTAAAAAAATGCTCTGATAAGAAAAAGAAGATGAGGGGACTATATAGTTAGAAAGCTGCTGGAACAAGTAATACCCTCCTGTGGCCATGCTGCACTTTCTCCACCAGGCATTCTAAGGGGCTGTCAACCTAAGGATAAGACATTGGGCTGATGGAAGCCATGCTGCTGTGTATTCAAATCTCTTAGAGTGTGGGGTGGACAAAATTGTTTGTCCTTTACAGTTCCCATAGACCAAGTTTGAGGTCTGGTCAAGAAGGCAGCTTGGCGGAACCCGATTAAAATTTGGTCAAGAAAAACATTCTGCTGTAGCTTTCTTTCCTGTCGTGTGATAGCTAATGACTTCTTGCTTAATTTTTTAGACCCTTTAAAATCTGGTCCCATCTGCTGGAGACACCTAACCAATTAGTCCCCCAACCCTATGATTTATATGACCTACCCAAGTTCAGTTTCAAATAGCCCTTCCTACATCTCTCTCATCTTGACCTTTCGGCTTTGGTTCTATGGTTCTCTTTCTTCTCTGCTGCTTGCATATTTTCACCCTTTATAACCTCACTCAGTGAAGGCCCTATTTACAAAGACTTATTTGATAACTCAAGGCCCATTTCTGTCAACTCTCAACATTCAGTCTTCTTTCCACACAAATTAGCATTTAATTATCCCTTACTGTGTTTGGAAAGTGTACTGGGCTTGCAGTTCAGAGTTTGGGTCTCAGTTCTATGGAACAGCTGTTTAAACACAAGCAAGTCCATCCCTGAGCTTCAAATTTTCATCTGCTATAAGGACTCATCCCTAAGTATTGTTATGATTAAGTTAGATGATATAATGTTTGCAAAAGTGCCTAACAATGCATGGCTCAAGGTTTATTTAGGCACAATAGGTATGTTTTGAATCTTTTATCATTTTTATATATTAATTGTTCCCTGATTTTATTGTAATCTTCAGAGCCAAGAACCTAGCTACTATTCTTCTTTTCCACAGTCTCTTATCAGTGCTAAGCATGTGGTGGCACTGATAGAAGAATTGATTAATTGCATCCTTAGAAGAAAGGGACTGAGTGTGTTTGTTGTATGTTCTGCAAAAAAATATTTAACAGATGCCCGAAAAGGAACTGAGTCCTTCAGACACATACTAAATAGAGGCTGAAAATTTTACAGTTCTAGGAAGCACTAGTGTAGACTAATGGACACTTTGATCTTTAAAGACTCTTTAACAGCCTTTCAAACACTAGGACATTTTAAACAGAAGTCTGGAAGAAAACTGGGAAGTGGTAATAACTATGGGTAGCGCTTAAAAAATGTGGCTCAATGACAGGCTCAGCATTGAAATAATGCAATCAGAGCTGGAATTCCCCATCTCCTCACTCCTTCTTGCTGGGGAAGCTGTCTCAGAGTAATTAGCTTCTAAACATCCTCATGTAATAAATGAGGAGAACAGCAGACACTGAGAGTGATTTATTATTTATCATGAATAGCAAGTGAATGAAATAATTTAACAACCACTAATCTCTAAAAGGGACCCACTCATTTTTAATCATCTCATATGACATGTGATCACTCATTCACATACATCCTCCTGAGCTCATCCTACTGCAAAAAAGTCTTAATGGGCAGCAGAACGCTATTTACGTACTGCTGTGACATGAGCGAATCATTAGATGGATATTACAGCCTGTGGGATTGGGCCCATGTTTGTATGCAGTGTGACAACTTGACACAATCCATACACATGTCACCTTTTGCATCCCATTAGTATCAAGGGAACCCTCAAATGCTAATATAGCGTGGTAATAATTATACGGCTCCCAGTTCTGAGGCTGGGATTAGAAATGGCAACTGTGATGACAGATACAGATTGTGCTGGGTTTGTCACATGAGAGAGAGAGAATGTTAAAAGAATGGTAACCTGATGATAATCTTTGTCATGGGAAGAAATCTAACTGAAGCAGTTCCTATTCTAATTATAATTGTGCCAGTGAGTATTGTACTGCTTATTTCTGAGTCACAGGGGAATGCAGTATCAGTATTTTATGTCTAGCATATTTGGAGAACTTCCTTTATCAACTCATTATTCATATATCTAGAAATTTAAGGAATATAAAACCAAGTTTTGTTGTGATTATAGATGTTTACATCTCTAAAAGGACAGGGGAGAAAATAAAGTTGATTAAGAGGCCAATTAAATTGGCCAGTTAATCTATTGGGCTCTGGTATAGAAAGTAGTGATGATGGCTACTAATAGTGTCTACTCCTTTTCGACTGCCTGCCACATGCTAGGTACTGCTCACACATTATCTTATTTAATTCTCACTACAAACCTGTGGAGTAGACAACTGTATCACTGTTTGCACATGAAAAAATGCATTTACTCAACCTTTGCTTTATATCAATGTTGACAAAACAACTTAGGAAAAAAATTGAATTCAATCAGCTTATTTTGAAAGTAACAAACTTGAAATGATCTTTATTCTATTTTTTTTAAAGATTAGTTTTTGTATTATGCTATAACCTCAATGGGATTATTATTTTAGCCAAACTATTATTTATATTATTATTCTATTATTATTTCTATAACATGTTTAATTTTTAGTTAAATTATTTCTGGTATAATCTCTAAGAAAAGGAATGTTTCTATGCTATGACAAGGTTCATAGATCAGTGGATGAATATGACTGTGTGCACGAACCACCTGTCAGGAGAGATCGTCTTAATATGCAGAGTCTGACACAGCAGGTCTGTGGTGGGGCAGTATGAGATGCTGGACTTCCTTTCGCCTCACTGTGATGCTGATACACTAAGTGAAGGTACTACAAATGGAGGTAGGAGATGTTAAATGAGAAAGAATAAAATCAGTCCCTTCTATGAAGCAGCTGTCATTCTCGTTTTGAAGTTAAAGAAGCCACAGCTTTTTGGGGGGTTAAAGGGTGGGTAAATGCTTTCTCTCTCTTCCTCCATGTGTCCTGTGCATTAGAGTAGAATTAATGTTTTTCCTTATTGCTTTTCAGAAATACTCACATTTCCTTCAGATTCTTTTTAGTCTTTCACATTGTATCATTCCTTATCGGCTACCTTGGTTTTAATTTGATTTTGAGTTATAGTAAAAGAGTGATCTATACTCTTCTAGACTCCTAAGAACTGTAAGTGATTGACTTAATTTGGACTAAAAAAGGACCGGCAATAAAATGGGCAGAACAGGAAAGGCCATTCCGGTGGCTTTTACAGAGTCATTTGATTGGCAGCTTGACAGGGTAGTAGTCAGGACTGTAAACCATACAATACATAGAGTGTAGAGTAGTAGCCTTTGTGTGGAAAACACTAAACTTATAAGGCTATGTGTTTCACGGTCCGGTCTGACTTTAAAGTTTGCCTTCAGCATAAGGAAGACTTTCTATGTGTCAGAATGAGAAGAAAATGTTCTTGTAGGTAGACATTTCTATCAGTACAGGAACTGCCAAGAGCCAAGGACCCTTAATATGCCTTCTTCACATAAAACCTTGTGTAATTTATAAGAATTCTTGGTATTTTATAAAATTTTTTTTGTTATGTGGCTAAAGAGAGGAAGCCCTGGTGTCAAACTGAACTGAGTTTGAATTGTGGCTCTGCCTTTACTTGTCCATGAGACCTTGGGGACTCACTATCTCTGAATCTCTGCATCCTCTTCTTCAAATAGGGATAATAATCATGACCTCATAATGTTAGTATATGGGTAAGTGCTGTCACCTGTGCGAAGGACCTCAACCAAATTAAGTGCTCCGTAAGTTGTAGTTTCCTGTCTCCCTGTGCATGCACTACATCTGCAGGTGTCTCAGATATAATTGCATGCCACGCTTTTCCCAGTCACTCACGGCTGATTTATAAAGCATAGTATTGATAGACTTCATTAACAATGACTAAACTACATGCTCCTACTGTCTGGTTAATCAATGTCAACAAAAATCAGATTAGGAAAGAAACATTAGAAAATAAAAAGCTTTTGATTATTCCTCCTACTTCCTTCTCTCCACCTCCTTTCCCTTCCTCTTCCTTCTCCTCATTGTTTTTTTTTTTTCTTTAGTTAATCCTTATATTCAAATAAAAGTTTGGTGGAATTAATTTACAGCTATAATCAACAAGAAAATAAATATTCTTTTTCTGTTCAAAAATTAAAGGAACCTGAAAAACTCAATTGATTTAATTATATCTCTTTTGTTCATTACAAAATTATGCCCACACCCATGTAATTCCTCACAACAGTCAAATTCCAACCACCTAGTACACAACAACTCTTCTCTCAAAGACTTCTTTCAGATTTAAGAAGACTTAAAAACAAAAAGCCAATATGCTAGAATAAGTCGTTTTCTTCCTTCTTAAAATGTATGAATAGAATTTGTACCAAGGTATCCATGATTATTCTTTCCATTTAAAGAACAATTGTTTTTCCAAGATTAAGGGTTCAATAAAGCAAAAGACCTTAATCTGATTTTGTTTTAGAGTCTTTTCTCATGAATCTGTCATAATTTGTCCCCTCACGAAAACTTAGTGATCCTAAAAATAATTTTAATGCCTTTTCTCTTGCTTAAAATCTTTTAATTTGAGGATTCAAGATATTTGCTTATAATGTGGGCCATTTATGGAAATAGGAGATGATTAGTATTTGGAAAAGAGGTAAGTGCTTAAGATTTGATTTCCTGTGGTTACTTTGAAAGATAGAGTCAGAGCAAAAATCTGACCCCTGTCTTTACTTCTTTAACTAGACAACCAAACCACATTGCTTCTAACTGAACCATTAAACAGGGTAAAGTAATGAAATTTCATAGGTGAAGACTAAGATAAGAATGATAAAATTACCTGGGAGTTCAAAGGACATATCAAATCCCTTATACATTTGGGAATCCTTTCATTCTCATGACATGTAACACGATTTCACACTTTCAATTTCTTACCTTCAAAGTCACAATCTAAATTTGAGACTTGCATTTGCATGGCCAGGAAAACTGCTTTCCTCTACCAGTAGCTTGCCATCTGAGTACCATTTCTTAGTTTGAATGGGCTCATTTGTATGTCAGAATCCTCCAGTGTAGATGGACACTGGGTTATGTTTCCTATTTTCCTTTCTGATGAACTTCTACACTTTCTCTTCCCCAATTTCCTACTGAGACTTGCCTTTGCCGCCCCTTTTCTGGGCTTCCTTGACAGCTTTTGAGCTCCTGGCTGCCTCTTTGAGAATGGGGATGAGCCAGAGGCAGCTCTCACCCCATCTACTTCTGTGTCTAGAAGTTCTCTTGGAGTTTTCCTTCTGTTTCCATTTTATCCCACGCCAGTGTTTACTTCCTCCAAGGATTTCTTATCCAGACAGATCAGTGCAAGAAGGGAAATCCTTCTTTCCCATAATTATTATGTAGCATTCCTAGATCTTTTGTAGTCTCCCTTAAGACAAGACAGGTATGTTTTGTGTGTGTGTTTGTATGATATGTGTATGTGTGTGTGTATATCTCCTTCTTCTTCTTTCTCCTTTCTTCTTCTCCTCCTCCTCCTCCTCCTCCTCCTCCTCCTATTCCTCCTCCTCCTCTTCTTCTTCTTCCTCCTTCTCCACCCTCCTCCTCCTCCTCTTCCTCCTTCTCTTCTTCTTCTTCATCTTCTCTTTTTTTTGTCTGTTTGTAAATCAAAACCAGACACTGAGGCTTTTTTAGAGAATGAATAAATAGCCCTGGCCGGATAGCTCTGTTGTTTGGAGTGCTGTCCTGCAGCACATAGGTTGTGGGTTCGATCTCCAGAGGTACACATACAAGAACAGATAGATGTTCCTGTCTCTCTCTGTGTCGGTCTCTCTCTCCCTTTTGCTCTCTAAAATCAATCAATTAAATTTTTTAAAAAAATGAATAAATACATAAAAATATAGTTTTCTACCATATCCCATAAGAAGCTTGTGAAGCCTTGTAATCAGATGTTAAAACAATCTTGGTGCTGTGCCCACAGAGAAGGTAAAGCACAAAAGGCAGTTCTCACACTGGATGTTGCTGCCCCCACTTACGACTTTTCGGCATTTGTCTTTGACCGCTACTTAATACTTTACTTTCCCAGTCTTATTTGTTGCATCTATTTAATTAATAGCTTTATTTCATGGGAAAGTAAAGTTTCTCCTCCTCAGGCTCTAGTAAGGAACAAACTAGAAAAAGAGCAAAGAAAAAATTTGCCTCAGGCACAGAGAAGAATAAAGGACGATGAGGTTACTTTGAAGATGCTAAGCAGTCTTTTTCCAGTCCCTGTTTCCCAAATATGTAGCACACCAGCTTTAAATGGATCAGTAAGAAAATAATCAGTTTTGTTGGAGAGGCTTCTCTCTGGGCCAGGTTTCTTTTCTATAGTAGCTGCAGTGTTTTCAAATAATTCAAACTGCATGTGCTTCTCTTAATTTTTCCCCTTTTCAACTCATCTGGCCTTTATAAGAGACATATTTGGATGACCAGCTGCTTTTTCCTTTTTTCTTTCAAAGGCAAATTTCCCATGTAACAGAACATCTCTGATATTCCTGTGAGGAAATATAGAAATGTGTATACCAACTGTAAACTTTCCAGCTGAAAATTCCTTCAGATATTTTGTAAAGCAAAAAGAAAAGGATGTAAAAAGTTACTAGTGCCTTGGACAAACATAAATGGGATTGCTTGTATTCTGGATCGAGCCCATGAGTTTTCAGGGTGAGAAGGTTAATTATAAATTGCCCATTGAATACATTTCTAAGAATTTTTCTGGACTAATTTATTATTACAAAAATTAGCCCAACAGTTTTATTTAATGATTCTTGAAATTATGTCTTATATTAGCTTTTTGAGGAAAACATAGATGGCATTGGTCCAGGAAAAATTATCTTTTTCTCATTACGAAGTCAGCATTCCTAATTTTTCTATGATCCTTTATTTTTCCTGAAGAGCTCTGGCTGAGTCTTTGTCATTTACTGTACAGCTATTTTGCTTACATTTAAAGAACTGAGAGGTTGGGTTGTATGCATCAAAAATACATCTCCTGATAATCAGCTCTGTTACTTAGGGACTATAAGATTTTCAGTTCAGCTTTTCGATTAACAGGGAAAGACAAGGTTGGTTTGCTTTGTTGAGATCTTTTCATGTGTTAAAGTTGTAGCCTCAGTTTGCAAAAACATAAATGCTTTGCTACCATTCCTGGCAGTTTTCTGAATTAGGCTGTTTACCCATCACAGTACATGTCAGATTATTGATTTATTTTACTACTGAATAAAGTCACTTTTATTATCATCTTTGTTACTGGTATCAACTTTCTCCTCATCCTCAGCATCATCATATTAGTTACAAAATATATTAATTAATAATTTTTTTAGCTCATTATGTAGAGAGAAACCAATAGAAGAGGCCTACATCTTAGAATATGCCATACAACCTTGTTCCCTTGCTGTGGATTGCTGCTTCACTTAGGCCCTAGAGGTAAAGCCAGGAGCTTGAGCTCACATCGTTCTTTACCTGACCTTCACTTTTATGAACACATGTTAAGAACCTTGCCTAACTTTGAATTAAGGCAAAGATAGGATGGTGTGCTCTTTCAATGTTATAGAAAAGCATTGTCTATCAGGTATGTCCACAGATAACTTAATTATTCTGGAGAATATGCCTGAGTTTTATTATATCTACTATTGATTCCAAGTACACTTTTTATAAAGCTGCATGTTCACTGGTAGGTTTTTATCTAGAAGAGATGCGAATAATTTCTGCCTGATAGAAATGATAACCCCAAAGGTTATTGTTCTATTGCTCTGTAGGACATCTTAACTAGTTTTGTATCTAACCCCATCTTATCCGAAAATTTTCTCTCCCATTCTTATCTAACCCTGTTCTTTATTTATTTTTTATTAATTTTAATGGGGTGACATTAATAAATCAGGGTACATATGTTCAGAGAAGACATCTCCACGTTATTTTGACAATTGATTATGTTGCATACCCATCACCCAAAGTCAAATTGTTCTCCATCACCTTCTATCTGGTTTTCTTTGTGCTCCTCCACTTCCCCCACCACTCCCTCTCCTCCCTCCCCCCCCCCCCCAACTCCGGTAACCACCACACTCTTGTCCATGTCTCTGAGTCTCTTTTATGTCCCACTTATGTATGGAATCATATAGTTCTTAGTTTTTTTTAATTTACTTATTTCACTCAGTATAATGTTATCAAGGTCCATCCATGTTGTTGTAAATAATCCTATGTCATCATTTCTTATGGCTGAGTAGTATTCCATAGTATATATGTACCACATCTTCTTTATCCAGTCATCTATTGAAGGGCTTTTTGGTTGTTTCCATGTCTTGGCCACTGTGAACAATGCTGCAATGACCATGGGGCTGCATGTGTCTTTAGGTACCAGTGGTTTTGAGTTTTGGGGGTATATACCCAGTAGAGGAATTGCTGGGTCATATGGTAGCTCTATTTTTAATTTTTTGAGAAACCACCATACTTCTTCATAATCTAACCCTGTTCTTTATATCTTTGAGCCATCTTTCCTGTCCAGCTGGTTCTCTTATTAATGAGTTGAATGACTCTAACACATACTTATTTTATATCTATACAAATTATGTTTTATACATTCTTGAAAGTTATACTTTCCTATGTGTCACTCAGGGTTCATATGTAATTTTTTAGCAATATATATATATATATATATATATTGCTTGAAAGTGATAAGTCACAGAAACAATTGCTTATTAGTTTAGATAAATTAAACCTTCACATAAATCCATTTTAGTACCCAATACTACTTCAAGGACAGGCCAAATCCCATTATTTAAAATATTGATTTTATAACAATATGTTAAGAAATTGTCTTGGGTTCAATGTGATAGATGGAGGATTCTTAAGGCATGCTACCCTTAGTCATGCAATTAGCAGAAACAAAGTGATGTAGTTACCTTTATCCGCTGAGTTTTTGAAAGAATTTTGATTACCATGACTTGCCTGAGAAAATAAAAATCCCCTTTAATTTCTTCAGCAACTTGGTCCATAACTGGAACTGAGTTAATTTGTTGAAACAAACAGACCAATGTATAGCATTACCTTTCTGCTTAAACTGGATAACTAAATTTCATGAAGGTTGATGTCAGAGTAATGGTGGCATGAGAGATACTCCTGATTTTCCCCTTGAAATTTCAACCAATTGAGCAACTATAACGTAGCAAAGGAACCCAAGCTAGGATCACAGGTGCACCTGAGGGATCCCTGCACCAAATGGACAGGGTGAAAAGGGGTTAGAAGATAAAACACATTGTGGTGGGCTTTGGAGAGGACAGGAGACAAACCTGGAGTGACTTTTTTTTTTCTCCACTGGACTATGGGGAGAAGGGAAGCTCAGGCTCTCTAGATTTTGTCTGAGGGATACAGAGAGGAAAACTCAGAGTGACTGGGTCTCCTTCTGCCAGGAGGAGCAATGAGACAGAGGGGCTGTGGTGGAATTAAACTAAAGTGGCCAGAGTGTGGGGTCACAGCCAGTGTTCCCATGTTTGACCTGCAGCCCACACTCAGAAGAGACAGTGAAAACTAAAGTGAGGGTCCCTAGCCTCTGAAATCCTTGTGGTAAGGAGAACAAAAGAGATAAACCCCACAGCTAGCTCTCCAGAGCTGCTTTCTCCCCTGGAGAAGAGAGGTGCTCTACATCCAGTCCCCAGGTCTGTTGAGACAGGGGAGGGAGCAACTGGAAGCTTGAAATCACTATTGTTAAGAGCAGTAAAGCCAGAGAGCTGAAGCCATGAAGCTGAAGCTATAAGGCAGAAGACGTAAAGACCTCACAACACACCCCACCCACTAGAGCTACTGTGGCCCCACCTACATCATTGCTGCAGCAACATCTCAGGAGAAGACAGCTCAGGAACTTCACAGAGATAAAAATTATAATACAGTGACACCTACTTGAAGAAACCTCTCAAACCCAAACTATATTCCCCCTTTTTTTTCCTTTTTTAAATTCCTTTTCCTCTTTTACATTTTTGAATTTCATTCTTTTAAATTATTATATTTTTATTTTATTACTTGTAGGTGTTTTGTTTTTGATATTTTTGTTGGCTTTTGATCATATTTTTCCTGTGATTTTTCTTCTTTACTTGTCATAATTTTTAAAATTTTTATATTTTTTATTGTATTGAAATTTTTTCAATATTTTTAGATTTCTTTTTATTAGGGTACTTAACAATACTACACTCAAATGCCATTAAAGAAGAAAAAATCAAATTCCATGGCTACATAAGACAGACATATTTCAGAAAGAGAATGAAAAATCTTCAGAAAAAAATCTCAGTCACATGGAAGCCTTGGAGTTAAATGATAGAGAATTCAAAATTGAAGTTCTGAAAATACTCAACAAGATATGAGAAGACACTAGGCAACTTAATGAGCTCAGAACACAAATTAATGAACAAAACAAATACTTCACCAAAATACTAAAACTTTAAAAAACAGGGATGAAGAACTCAGTATGTGAATTGAAGACTGAGGTAGCAAGTTTAGCTAATAGAACAAGCCAGATAGAGGAAAGAATCATTTACATCAAAGACAGGCAACTAGAGATACTACAGGGAGAAGAGGAGGGAGATTCATGAATTAGAAAAACTGAGAGAACTCTACAAGAATTTTCTGACTCCATCAGAAAGAGCAATATATGAATAATAGGTATATCACATGAAGAAGAAGAGAGGGAGAAGGGAATGGAGAGCCTATTCAAACAAACAATGGATGAGAATTTCCTAAGCATATGGAAAGAGTGAGAGCCTCGAATCCTAGAAGAAAACAGAACGCCAAGTTACTGCAACCCAGTCAGACCTACTCCAAGGTACATCAAAATAACCTTGTCAAAAATCAATGACAAAGAATCCTCAAGGCAGCTAGGGAAAAGGAGACCATAACATATAAAGGAAATCCCACTAAGTTATCATCAGACTTCCCAGCAGAAACTTGACAAGCCAGAAGAGAGTGAATCCAAACATTCAAAGCATTGAAAGAGAGAATTACCAGCCAAGAATACTATATCCATCAAAGTTATTCTTTAAATATGAAAGAGAAATAATAACTTTTACAGACATACAGAAGCTGAGAGAATATATCACCAGAAGACCCACACTGCAGGAAATACTCAAGGGGGTTATTCGACCAGACACAAAGAACAAAATAAATCAAAACTACAAGTAAAAGCTCCCACAAGGTCACAATCAAAACAAGGATAATCCATGACAACAATAACCTGAAAGGGGAGAGGATAAAGATCTGTAGTAGCAAAGGAGGATGGAGTGCAGAAGCACTTAAATGACAAAGAATTCTTGTACATGGAACATTTTTCTCTTAACCTAATGGTAACCACCATAAAAAAGCCACTACTGAAACACACAGCTTAAAAAAAGAAGAAACGGGAATGAAGTATGGAATACCACCAAACAACAACTGACAGAAAGAGAAGAACCAAACAAGACACAGAGCTATCAGAAAACAAAACATAAAATGGCATAGGAAATCTTTAAGTGTCATTAATTACTGTAAATGTAAATGGACTGAACTCACCAATAAAGAGGCATAGAAGAGCAGATTGCATCAAAAAGCAAAATCCAATCATATGCTGCCTTCAAGAGACACATCTAAGCTGCAAGGACAAAAGTAAATTCAAAGTGAAAGGTTGGAAAATGATTCTCCAAGAAAATAATATCCATAGAAAAGCAAGTGTAGTCATAGTCATATCTGATAATGCTGACTTCAAGACTACAAAGGTAACCAGAGACAAAGATGAACATTTCATAATAAGGGGACATTGTATCAAGAAGACATAACATTTCTTGTTGGAGAGGCTGTGGAGAAAAAGGAACCCTCATACACTGTTGGTGGGAATGTAAAGTAGTACAACCATTATGGAAGAAAGTATGGTGGTTCCTCAAAAAACTGAAAATAGAACTACTTTATGACCCAGCAATCCCTCTACTGGGTATATACCCCCAAAACTCAGAAACATTGATATGTAAAGACACATGTAGTCCCATGTTCATTGCAGCATTGTTCACAATGGCCAGGACATGGAAACAACCAAAAAGCCCATCAACAGATGACTGGATAAAGAAGATGTGGCACATATACACTATGGAATACTACTCAGCCATAAGAAATGATGACATCGGATCATTTACAGCAAAATGGTGGGATCTTGATAACATTATACAAAGTAAAATAAGTAAATCAGAAAAAACCAGGAACTGCATTATTCTACACGTAGGTGGGGCATAAAAGTGAGACTAAGAAACATTGATAAGAGTGTGGTGGTTATGGGGGGAGGGGGGAGAAGGAGAGGGAAAGGGGGAGGGGGAGGGGCACAAAGAAAACTAGATAGAAGGTGACAGAGGACAATCTGACTTTGGGTGATGGGTATGCAACATAATTGAACGACAAGATAACCTGGACTTGTTATCTTTGAATATATGTATCCTGATTTATTGATGATACCCCATTAAAAAATAAAATTATAATAATAAAAAAAGAAGACATAACATTTCTTAATATATATGCACCAAACCAAAGAGCACCAGATTATATAAGACATCTATTAACTGATCTAAAACTAGAAGTAAACAAAAACACAGTCATGCTTGAAGATTTCAGCACATCATTGATAGATCATCCAAACAGAAAATCAGTAAAGAAATATCAGCCTTAAATTACACTTTGTACCAAATGAACATAATAGACAGTTATAGGACATCGCATCCCAACATTTCAGATTATACATTCTTCTTAAGTGTGCATGGACCATTCTCAAGGATAGACCATATGTTCAGCCACAAAATTAACATCAACAAATTCAGGAAGATTGAAATTATACCAAGCATATTTTCAGATCATAAGGCTTTGAAATTAGAATTCAACTGTAAGAAGAAAGTAATGAATCTGACAAAAACATGGAAATTAAAAAAACATACTTCTAAAATATGATTGGGTAAAAGATGAAATAAAAGTAGATATCAAAAAAATATATACAGACAAATGAAAATGACAACATGACATATCACAATTTCTATGATGAGTGAAAGTAGTAATCAGAGGATAGTTTATGTCATTAAAGCTTATATCAAGAAACAAGGAAGACCCCTAGTAAACAACCTAACATCACACCTTAATAAACTAGAAAAAGAACAAAGGCAACCTAAAATCAGCAGAAGAAAAAAAATAGTAAAAATTACAGCAGAACTAAATGAAATAGAGAACAAAAAATTATAGAAAAAAATTAACAAAGAGCTGGTTCTTTGAAAAGATCAATAAAATCGACAAACAACTGGCTAGACTCACTAAAAAAAAAAAAAAAAGAACTCATATAAACAAAATCCAAAATGAAAGAGGAGAAATTACCACAGACATCATAGATATACAAGAGATCATAGTATGAATGATTATATGCCACCAAATTCAACTACCTAGAGGAAATGGATAAATTCCTAGAACTATACAATCTTTCTAGACTGAGTCAGAAAGAAGTGGATAACCTAAATAGACCTATAAGCAGGGAGGAAATAGAAACAACTATTAAATACCTCCCCCAAAACAGAAGTCCAGGACCAAAAGATTACACTAGTGAATTCTACCAAATGTTCAAAGAAGATTTGGTACCTATCCTTTTCAAAGTCTTCCAAAAAATTGAAGAAGAAGAAGAAGAAGGATACTTTCCAACACATAACCCTTATACCAAAACCTGGCAAAGACAACATAAAAAAAGAAAACTACAGACCAATATCTCTAATGAATGCAGATGCAAAAGTCCTAAAATATATACTAGCAAATCAAATACAACAACACATTAAAAAAATAATACATCATGATCAAGTGGGATTCATTTCAGGAGCACAGGGATTGTTCAACATATGAAAATGATCAACGTGATACACCACATTAATAAAACAAAGTACAAAAACCATATGATCCTATTAATAGATGCAGAAAAGGCATTCAATAAGATACAACATCATTTTATGTTTAAAACACTCAATAAAATTGTATTTTGATTATATATATGGCATTTATTATGTTGAGGTACCACATATAACAAACCATCAGCTAATATCATACTAAATGGTAAAAAAAAAAATGAAAGCTTTTCCTCTAAAATCAGAAATGAGATAAGGCTGCCCATTCTCTCCACTTTTATTTAACATAGTTCTGGAAGTTTTAGCTAGAGTGATCAGGCAAGAGAAAAAAATAAAAGGCATTCATATCGGGATAGAATAAGTACAGGTATCACTTTTTGCAGATGACATGATCCTGTAAACTCCAAAGACTCCACCGAAAAGCTGATAGAAATAATAAACCAGTACAGTAAATCACAGGTTACAAAATCAATATACAAAAATCTACTGCTTTTCTATATGCCAACAATGAAACTTCAGAAAATGAACTAAAAAAAAATTTCTTTTATAATTGCAACAAAAAAATAAAGTACCTAGGAATAAACTTAACAAAGGATATGAAGGCCCTATATACTGAAAACTACAAAATATTAATATTATTGAAAACAATTTAAAAAGACACAATGAATTAGAAAAATATTTCATGTTCATGGTTTGGAAGAATCAATATAATTAAAATGGCCATATTACCCAAAGCAATATACAAATTTAATTCAATCCTCATCAAAATCCCAATGTCATTTTTTAAAGAAATAGAACAAAAAATTACCAGGTTGATATGGAATTATAAAATACCCTGAATAGCCAAAGCAATCCTATGGAAATAGAATGAAGCCAGAGGTTTCATACTACCTGACTTTGAATGATACTCTAGAGTCACGATAATCAAAACAGCATGGTTTGGGCAGAGAAAACAGACATACAGACCAATGGAACAGAATTGAGAGCCCAGAAATAAAACCACATATATATGGACAAATCATCTTCAACAGAGGAGCCAAAACCACACAATGGAAAAAAGAAAGCCTCTTCAATAAAAGGTTCTGGGAAAATTGGAAAACTACATGCAAAATAATCAGACTTGGCTGCAGTTTGTCCCCCTGCACAAAAATTAATTCAAAATGGATCAAAGACCTAAATATAAGACATAAATATATAAGTTACACAGAAGAAAACATAGGTACTAAGCTCATGGACCTTGGCTGTAGAGAACAATTTACGAATTTGACTCCAAAGGCAAGGGAAGTAAAGGCAAAGATAAATGAATGTGACTGTATCAAACTACGAAGCTTCTGCACAGCAAAAGAAACTGACAACAAAACAAACAGACAGCCAACTAAATGGGAGATGATATTTGCAAACAACAGCTCTGATAAGGGGTTAATATTCAAAATAGATAAAGAACTCATAAAGCTCAGCAGCTCAGCAACAAACAAGCAAATAATCCAATTAAAAAATGGGGAGAGGACCTGAACAAATATTTCTCCCAAGAGGACATACAAATGGCTAATAAGTCTATAAAAAGATGCTCATTTTCACTAGCTATTTGGGAAATGCAAATCAAAACTACAATGAGATACCATCTCACATCTGTGATTTAGATTGGCTATTATCAACAAGACAGGTAATAACAAGTGTTGGAGAGGCTGTGGAGCAAAAGGGACCCTCATCCACTGCTGGTGGGAATGCAAATTAGTATAACTATTATGGAAGAAAGTATAGTGGTGCCTCAAAAAATTAAGAATAGAACTACCATATGACCCAGCAATCCCTCTCTCTACTGGATATCTACCCCCTCAAAACTCAAAAGCATTGATATGTAAAGACACATGCACCCCCATGTTCATCACAGCATTATTCACAGTGGCCAAGACACAGAAACAACCAAAGTGTCCCTAGATAAAGGACTGGATGAAGAAGATGTGGTACATATATACTATGGAATACTACTCAGCCAGAAGAAATGATGACATAGTGCCATTTACAACAACAACAACAACATGGACCGGCCATGAAAACATTATACTGAGTGAAATAAGTAAATCAGAAAAAGCTAAGAACTGTATAATTTCACACATAGATGGGATATAAATCTGAGACTCTTGAACATAGATTAAAGTAAAGGGGGAAGGGAATGTGGGGGAGGGTGAAGAGAACTTGAGTGAATGAGGAGGGGGAGGGATGGGGGGAAGGTTAGAAGAACAAATATAAGGTGACAGAAAATGATTTGACTTTGGGTGATGGGTATACAACATAATCAACAGTTCAAATGCTATAGAAATGTTCAGCTGAAACTGATATACTCTTATTTTTCAATGTCACCCTGTTAAAGTTAATTTTCTAAATAAAATAAAAAATAAAAATAAACTAGTTAACCATAGAGTCATATGCAGCCCTTTTGTCATCATTGTCACTGTTGCTTTGACTCACAAGTGATTACATTTTTAAAAAATTAAAAATTTTTGAAAAGATGATACATAATGAATGAATGTTTAAAAATTCAAAGCAGTATAAAAATGTATACAGTTAAAAATTTTTCTTTTGCTACTCTCCCCATTATGAGATTTCTATCCCCTGCCTTCTCTGCCCCAGTAATGGGTAATTTGCTTTTTAAGTACTTTTTCAGTTTTTATTTGTGAAAACAATAGCAAATATGACAATATCCTATTTTTCCTCTCATTCTTTATAAGTTATACATGTGGGTTGGCACCTTGCCCTTTTTACTGAAAATGGATACGTCATCAGTCTTTCATATCAGTACATAAGATACTTTCTCATTTTCTTTTAACACAGTGTGGCTTTATCAAAGTTAACAAACAATAATTTTGTTAATTAAATACCAAGTGAATGTGGAAGGATGCCATTTAACGCATGAAACATTTAATATATGATACCAGTCAATATTCTAGATGCTGAAGATAGCAAATATAATAAGACACAAACCCAGTTTTTAAGAAACTCATGCTACTAATAGAGACAAAAAAACATAGCTAAAATAGTGTGTGTTTAGTATTATGAGAGATATATTTCCTAAATGCCATGAGAAGAGAATTCAAGAGTAATTGATTCTGCCTTGATGGTGTGAGAGGAGTGAAAGAAAACCAACCAACAAACAACAATAGCAACAACAAAACTGTTAATTAAGCCTAATCCGGAGGGACCCGAAACATTGAAGATGTGAACAAAGTCCGTCAACTCCACACCAAAGCTTCATTGTCTAGCTTGGCCAAGCGGCGGCAACTCCGACAGAAATCTGAGGGAGAGCGCGCTGGCCCTTTGTTCTACCTAGTTTTTATAGTTTTGCAAGTGGGAAGTACAGAAGCAAAAATTGCAATTAGGTGCCTTTTACCACTATTGGTTATAGTCATATGTCCTTTAACATGATAGGACCATGTTCAATTTGCAAGCCATACATCATTTTGGAGAAAACAAAATTTACAAGTCAACACAATGGTAGAAAGATGTCTCTTTACATATTAAAAGGCATTCCTATATTCTCTAATGTTTATCTGCCATCTCTGTCCAGAGTCACACACATTAACCACATGCATTCACTTAGGAGAGGTAGTTTCCGTGGGGACAAATACACACAAATGGCTCATTGCTATAAGAAAAGGTTTATTTTGGCTTTACTCTTCCTGCACCTGGCTAGTCATTCACCCCTTTCCCCACAGGTGTGGTGGAATGTCTGGGAATCCATGTTTTCCTTCCCTTTGCATTTACAATACAATGCCAAGGGCCATCTGGTTATGCCAATCACACAGTACAGAGACTATTCTCACAATTTCTCTGTGCACCTTAACCCAAATTAATAAAATGTTCTTCAAGCCTCTTAAAATATTAATATTAATTCTGCAGCTTTTGGTACTTTACAACACCTGCGGCTGAAGTGGCGCAGTGGCTCCTCAAAACAAGGTGACATTTGAGCAGGGTCTTGAAATAAGAATATGAAATATGACAAAATCATTTCTTAGTCTAAATGACCAACCAAATTCATGATTTTTAAAAGAAAATATTTGGCTGTGATTATTTTTTCCCTAATTCTCTCCTATAACTCTGTCCTAGGTTATTTAGGATAAGTAAGTTTACACTCTAGTTGGTGTTTCCATCTTTTAAGTGTTTGTAGATTGTTTCATTTTCAATCATCAATTCACCTGATACAGTTCACAGCTTTTCATGTTCCCTCCTGTTCCAGCCATTTTTCTTGAAAACAATGGTGACTGCGTTGGCTACATGACCCCACTTTGTATCCTTTTAAAAAGCAGAAGCAGTGCTTTTGTAAATTTTGATGTAAACAACTCCTACCTTCCCAAAGACTCCTGCCAGGTTAGTTCATTTGCACATTCATCTCATTTCCAATCTATTTATCCCAATGTAATAGCTTAGTTATGGAGCTCTCCTGCTGAATCAAGAGCTCTTCAGAGGCTCACCCTGAGAACACCTCCCAATATGAATTGCAAGCCATTTATTTTCATTTGTTTACAGGCTTTCATTTGTTTCCATTTGTTCTTGGTCTTTCAGCTGGCCTTTCAACCGTGAGATAGTGTCCATATACATGTCAATTTTTGTTAAGCTCCTAAGTAATTCTAAAGCCCTATCCAAGATATTTCCCTGAAATCCTTATCCATTGGCTACACTGCTCTCCCAAGTTCCTTTATGGTGTAATTCTCTAGAAATGACCTATCAAGTATGATAAAGCTTTTTGCTCACAACCTGTATTTTTTTCCCCACTTCTTTTCTTCCTTTCCTTACCCAGGTCTGAGTTCTATGACCACAATGACACTCAGTGGTCAGGCTAGAGTTTTGGCTGTCTTACAGAGGCATGGTGATTCTTCACCAACTGTGAGGACTCCATGGGCAATGTTTTTAAAACCTCCTTTTCCAAGATTCTCACCAGTCTGGATATTGTCTGGAGCTCTGCTATTATTCTCAGCTTAGAGCAATCTGCTGAGAGCCTCAAGTACAGAGAGGGTGGGTACACCGCTCTCTTGAACCAGCTGTTTTGAGTGAGGAATGAGGCAATCTTATAAAGCCAGACAGAGCTCGAGGTTGAATTGTTTTACAATAATCTGGCAAGTTTGCCCTCAATGTACTAATTTCTTTGATAGTTTTAAGTGGTAGTGAGACAGTACATTGTTAAATTACAACCCCTAATACTCCCAACCTCTTTCTCTTCTTTGCATTTCTACTTAGTATTAACCCCTTTTAATATGCTATATGTTTCACCTAGATTTTATTTTGTTTGCCCTGTACTTGAATGAAGGCTCCATGAGGAAAGGGATTTTTTTATTATTTGACTGTATGTTCAGTGCCCAGAAAAGCACCTTAAACTTAGAAATTGCACAATGTACGTTAGGTGAATGAATAAATTTATATATAATGCAAAGGTTGCACATCTGCTTAAGTTGTTCTCCATAGGTTCAGTTTATATATTTGTTTTTCTGCTTCTGTTGATATGCTGCCTTTTCCCTTTCACATCTCTTACAGCCTTTGGAATACTCCTAGGTACCTCTTCCCTCTAGGAAACTTTTCTTGAATTATCACATAGAGTTTACCCCATCAATTATCCATTCAATATTTATTTTACTATTTTAAGAATGGCAGCACTCTCATATGAGGTGACCCTGTGATCTAAAGGCCCCGAAATGCTTTATACCTGGGTGGCCAAAGCTGCCGGCCTTGTTATTTCTCCACGTCGGCACACCTGTGATGGTAGGAAAAATACTTCAGTTTGAGTAGCGGGCACAACGCACATTATTCAGAACGCTGCCTTTAGGGTTAGTCCAGTCAGTCCAATTTTGAAACCCACCTGTTTTTACTATTTCTGTGATGGTAGACAGTTATTAAAATATTCTGAGCCCTAACACCTTCATCTATAAGATGAAGATGAAGATAATAATATTTCCCTTGCAGGGCGATTGTGAGAACCAGCCATAGTATATCAAACAATGCGCTGAATAGACACTACCACTATTATGATTATTATTACTCTGAATACTACCACTATTATTATTATATCATATCCACTTTCTTTTTATTTACCCTATCCCACAGTAATCTCACTCCAATCCAGGATACAAATTTAGCTATTTCAATTTGGGATTAAAATTTCCACACATCTGTTCATTTAACAAATATTTATTGAGAGTTTAGTATTGCCAACTACAGCACCAATTGCAAGAAATAAAGGATGAATGCATGTTAGTATCTATAACTTCAGAGCTGACTGTCTATGACATTTATTCATTTGTTCATCAAATAGTGCAACAAATCTTAAAGAAGCATTGATTATGTCCCTGGTGCACTTACAGGGAATAAGAAAACTCTACGGCACATTAGAATGTGATAAGGGCTCTGAAAACAGCAGAGCTGAGTAAGGGGGAACAAGAATGCAAAGTGTATGTTTTTGTGGGGAGTAGGAGCTTTGAATTTTAACTTGAGGGGTTAAGGCAGAATTTTCTGGGAATATGACATTTGAGAAGACATCATGGAAGAGGATTTCAGCAGAGAGAATGCAAAAACTAGAGCGCAGAGTGGTATGTATTAAAACTGCAGTATAGAGTCAGCAGCAGAGGCCGGAGCCAATGCTCTGCTTGTTGTAGATGTAGGTGGTGTAGGATCTGAGGCTGGGTCATGTGAACTGGTCCTGATGGAGTTCCTTGGGCAGTCAGCCCAGGGTGAGGGCAGACTTTCCTTTTGGACCATGGTTTCTTTCCACTGCACTGATGCTGATGCCCTCTAGCCCCTGGATGCTGTAAATTATATGATAGTAAATTATAGCCTCTCCTTTGAGCTTCTGGGACAGGATGTTTTCTGCAAGATTTTCTGTCAATCCCTTTCCCCAGCTGCTGCCCACTTTTTTCCTCCACTTTATTTCCCAAAAACTAGGGGCTTACTACTGAATACCCTATTCATCTCTCCTTTTAGAAAGTCAGATGGTAACTACCCACATGCCACACATATTCTACCTCCACTATTCTTTTCTTCCTGGCTTTACCCCTAGATTCCTCTTGTCAGAGAGACTGAGGCCTTTCAGCTTCCTCGTCTCCATTGCGTTATTTTTGCTGTAAGAGCAGGGAGGGCAGACGGCTGGACCGCAGTGTGAATGTGGTGGAAAAATATGGTGGCATGGGAATGCAGGACACAGGGAAGATAAAGAAGTAGGAGTCTGGGCTACATTTTTCATTGCCCAAGTCTTAGTCTTAGTTATTTTCTAATATTCCCTTATATAAGACTGAACTGCTTAGCTCACTCTTGTAGAATAGTAGACCCAAGGTGCTGATAACATGGGTGCTTTTATTCCATAGTTAGAAAGGACAGATCTGGGAACAAAACATGTAGCAATCATCATGTGTTTGCTGATAACACCTAATAATCCACTTCAGTTATTTTTTCCATCCTTGTGACACCAAGGTTTCTTATTTTAATGGTCTTTGTACCCAACGAAGAATGGTGCTACCAGGAGTCAGAATTAAGTCTCCACTCCCTGAAAGGTGAGATCTCCTCCTGACCTTCTGGGTTTCATACCGCTATTCAAATAGCTTAAAAAAAATTGAAAAAAGGAACAAATTATTTCCATTGTTGCTTGGAACAATAGGCCTGTATTTTCAGAGAACAACAGATTGGTATTGGGCAGCATAGACAAAATGTAGGAATTGCCCTGGGGTGCTAAATAGAATACTGTATGTAGTGACAATTTATCTAATTGGGAAATAAAACATCCTTGTCACCAGCCCTCCAATCTTGCTTCTTTAAAGTCACTGACAGTTAAGTGAAGCCATTAGCTTCTGCTCATAAATAGCATGACCCCTTTCCTCTACTGACTGAAGTACTTACTTTGTGCTGCTCATCTTTCTTTTCTCCTCAGACCCCCATGTCTGAGGGCCACTATGGCCTGTCCAGATTATTGTGCAAGGTTTCGGTATCTTTCCTTCTTGGACATCTTGGGACATTTTTCTTAACCTACTAAAAATTAGCTCACTTATGTGATTGAAAACAAGACCAGTTTATCTATAAATCCAGTCCAGGTTTGAACTAAACAGTTAAACTAATATTCACAGTGGTTTACACTGTTTTTTCTTTTTTTTTCCCCCTAGTTTTCAACTATCTGTTTTCAAAGAGGAGAGAACCATAGTTGAGCCTTATCAGTTGGGTAAGTGGAGTGGTGTGACTTGTAGATATTTTATGTTTATTGTTTAAAATTTTAGTCACATTTTGTTGTGATGTTTTAAGATATCATCAATATAAAAGATTCACTCTTAAAGAAAATTTAAGAGTTTCGCAGTCACCAGACATTTTAGCAAAAGAGGTTAATGGAGGACATTATTTTATCTCTAAATAGTACTTTATTAAAGTATAATTTACTCTACTAAAATGCTCAAATCCTAAATTACAAGTGTCTTCTAACATTGGCATGTGGTTAGCCATCACCTGACTTTCCAAAGGAACAGAAGATGAGGAAATTTGCATAAAAGAGTGGTAATAAATAGTCTAATTTTCAGTTATGAGTTAGCATTAAAATTTTAATCTATTTGTTAGAGTGTGTCAAAATTAAAAATTATTTCTAACTCAATCTTTTTGAGAATATGCTAAAATAATGATGTTTTAAAAAATAATGAGAATAAAACCCCAGCCTACTCTATACAAAGTCAATAATTTTACTAACAAAAATGACTTTCTTTGCGACCCATTGTGTCTTGAACATCTAACTTATTTCTTCATGTATCTGTCTCCATATGCTAGATAATGACAATCCTGATGACGATGATTATATCCCATTATCCATCCCCAGGGCCTAGTATGGTACCTATCACATATTAACTGGTAATAAATGTTTGTGGAAAGACTGGATTGAATAAAGAAAATGAGAATCACAAAAGCTGCTTTCAAGTCTCACACTCAAAGAACAGTGCTGATACCTTTGGAAAGCTTAGTTGAGAGGGAAAAACTCAGGGATTAAGGGTTATTTTCTGCTAAATCCTGAACATAGATAAAATATTTAATTAAATACTGAGAGATAACTAGAAGTACTTGTGAAACTACACAAATGAATACATTTACAAGTATTTTAACTTACCAATTATAGATTTTAAAACTTTGCAACTTTAATAATGATCTTAATAATAATTTTTCTGTTAAAAGCGATTAATTAAATAGCACATTTTCTATTCATAGCAATTAACAGAAAAGTGGTTTTTATTTTCCCTCATCTTTAGTCTAAGCTGTGTCCAGCCATTTGTTCCACAAATTCAAAATCATCAGCTCCATTGGTTGGTGAAAACCACTGAATTAGTTGTTATGAGGTAGAGAGAAATAGTTAATCTCATAAATCCAATTTATAAAGTTTTGGCAATTTTTTAAAAACCTTTTCTCTCTAAATGTGAGAGACATGAAGCAAAATTCCAGATTCAATTTAAGTAACTTTTCTCTTTGGAAATGTTATTTATCTGAGCAGTGAGAGTAAATGCCACTGCATTCAGTTCTAGAGAAAAGTATTTTTCCAGATTTTTTGGCTCCATTTTAAGTAGGAAAATATAAGTTTCATAATGTAATTCTTCTTTCAGAATCATTTGTATCTGTGTATTTGGCAGGTGCTGAACACACTCCATTGTACCGCAGAAGAGATCATGGTGAATCAGCACAAACAGTTCCAAATTGAAACATTCAGAGAGGGGCTGAATTTCCCTTGTTCTCAGAGGTTGTGAAGTAAACACTGGCAGGGTTTATTTATAAAGGCTCAGGGCTTTTTTGAATGTGTCAGCAGCCTGCCATGGCTCTAAACATATTATGTTGCATTTTTTTCCCGATGACTCAAACCTATAAACTTAAAATTACCTAATTAAAAAGATAGCAAACTACAAAAAAATGGGACCAAAACTTCAGTTCCGTATCTTGCCTGAAATGAGATAATTTCGGTAATGCCTCTTCATGCCAAATACAACATTTCCTTTTAGTTATGAACATTCTCTGACATTAACTGAGGTTTCTTGGTTGGCTGATTGTTGTCATTTTGAATGATATACATGGCATTCTTTTCCTGCTTTGGTAAAATATGGATTTTGTTTCATATTTGTTTTCCTTAATAAGCTATGAGTTACATGGGTAACTAAAAGAAAAACAGCTTCAGAGAAGTGTTAACAAATAATATTGGAAGGTATACAGTTGTTTTAGATAAGAATTTAAAGGTAAGATTTGTTGTGACTAAGTCTCAGCAAAGAATCTGTACTTACTGAAGCCTAATGATAAATACTTAAAATCCGATAAGAAATACTTCTCAGGTATAGTCATTTCTAGCATTGTTTTGGCATTTAGAATGCATTGATAATGCTTCAGTTGAATGACATGTATTTGATGGATGTGCTGAAAATAGAAAATCAGCTGTGAGAGGGCAAGGATGCCTTCTTTCCTCTGTTTTTTCCTTTCTCCATGGAATTGGTTTCACTAAACCTCAGTTTCCCCATTTGTTCAATGGATATAAATTGCTTTCTATATTCATTTCACAGCCACATTGACTATAGGGCTCACCCAAAACAATGTCTATGGATCCCTTTAAAGTAATAACAGGCTATACAATTTTATTGGATTTATTATTAGGGCTGTATAATACTATCTCATCTCATACCTTTTTCTTCTTATAATAACTTTTATTTCTTCATCCAATCCAAAATGAAACCAAGTGAAGACTTTGTAAATAATTTATGTAGCAGAAGGATTTTGTGAGCCCACTTATTCATGCCGGAAGCAAAGGTTAGGAAGATTGTAACAGGAAAAGAGCAGGAGGGCTATTTCCCCATATTTCTAAATTTTCTGCAAGTATTTGCTTTAAAAGAGAAGTAGATAATAGTGAAGAAAGGATTCTCTAAATCTGTTTATAAAAAAAAAGAAAAGAAAAGGACTGGAAACTATTCTTCAAAGGAAATTTATACTAACCCACAACATGTAAAAGGGACAAGAGGTTTAAACAACACCTCCATACTTCGTCATTTCTCAATGCCAATGGATCAAAAGTACTTCAGACGAGTGCAAAGACTCAACAGGAAACAGATTTAAATTCAGTATTTATTCTATGTCTTCTAGGGAACTGCAGCTATGTGGGGTACAGGTATGAAGAAGACAGGGTAAAGGATAAGAGGATGAGTGTCTATTCTGCGCCAGACATGATTCACATATCATTGCATTTAAGCAGCACAGTAACCAGTAGTACAGACATGACAGTAGAAACTCAGGAGGTTGCCTTCTGGGTCTTACTGGATAATGACCCCAGTATCCAAACAGATTTGTTTCCGAAGACTGTTCTTTGGCTGTGGCAGAAATTGAGTCATGTTTATATCACAACCCTTAAAATTAACCTTTAGGAAAAATAGATGCTCACCTATTACATGTCAGTCAAGGTCACAGTAGTTAGTGAGAAGAGTTTGGTAAATTAGATGAATATACTTTGTGTTGTTGATTTCTTATCATAAAATCTTTGCACAAGCTATCTGAAGCAAGGGGGTATTCCATTTTATTTATTTATATTTTTGGTAAGAAGTAAACAGTAATTTTTTAGGTTGGCAGCATAAAATGCAAATGACAGCTAAGATGGGCCAGCAATTTGTCTGTCTCTAAATTTGTTTATGAGAGATTGTTAGTAAAAATATCTTTTGTCCTGGAACATGAAGAAGAGCAATATTTTGATGATGAAGCCAAATCAACTTATGCAAAAATTTAATGTGTTCTTGCCCTAAAATTTATTTATTTAGACTAAAACTCAACCTACACTTATCCATGGCCTTTGCTGTTAGTGTTACAAAATGGAGAGATTGCTTGGGTGAATTGAACCAAACATAACAATGTAAGAGAAAAAAAGTTCCTATTTTGACCAAAACATCAGGGTGCAAATTATTCTTTAAAAAATAAGCTTGGCAACTTCTATTTTCATCCATGACAGAGAAACTTGTACCCATCTGAATCTCCTGCTAAAACAACTATAAAACTGAACAGAATGCATAAGGCAACTTTTTCCAGGCCCTACCAAACAATGGAGGACTGTAACCTGAGACATCAGCCCCATCATGGGCCTAGCTTCCTCCCCCCCCCCCCCCCATAAATGTTCTTGCCTCTGCACAGGAAAGGTGAAGCCAGTTCGGGTGGCAGTCTTGGTAACTGGTTTCAATATTTACTGGTCTAGTGTATGTGGAATTGGAATCCTAGAGAGCAAAAAGAACCTGGAGTAGATACTATATTTGAAGAAGTAATGTCCAAAATGACCCCCATTTAAAAAAAAAAAAACCACATCAATTTACAAATCCAAGGAGCCAAACAAATTCTAATAGGAAAACTACAAATAAACTACACCTAGCCATAGTCTATCCAAACTGCTGAAGAACAGAAAGAAAAAAAGTTAGTGCTGGGAGCAGTGACACAAATGATAGCTGCTTTCTTATCACAGTAATGGAGGCCTGAATACAGTGAAGTAATATTTAAAATTTATTGAAAGTGAGAAAGCAATCTGTGAATTCACCAGTTTATATTCAGACTGAAAATAGTGGTAGGCAGTAGAATGCCCTCCCTTCCCAAAATGCCCACACCCACTGTGATTATGTGCCCTTACAGGACACAGTGGTCTTTGCCGGTTTGATTCACGCTACCCACTTTGAGATGGGGAGACTATTCTGAATGCGTAGAGTGGGCCAAATATAATCACATATAATCCTAATCCCTGAAGGCAGAGAATATTTCCCAGTTATGGACAGAGGGAGATATGACTCTGGAAGAAGGATAAGAGAGAGGCACAAGGCTGACTTTGAAGGTAGTCGTGAGCCAAGACATGCGGACAGCCTCTAAAGCTTGGATAGAAAAGGAAATAAATTCCCTCCTGGAGCTTCTAGAAAAAACACAGCCATGCTGTCGCCTTGGTTTTAGCCCAATGAGACTCATGTCAGACTTCTGAACTGTAAATTAATGTATTTTTTTGTTTGTTTTTAACAAGTAAATATGTGGTAATTTGTTCTGGTAGCAGCAGAAAGCTCACATAATATACAAAAATAAAGATGAGATTAAGACATTTTCACAGAAACAAAGGTTGAGAGAATTCATCTTTAGCAGACCTGTATTTCAAGATATTTAAAAAAAATTTATTTAGAAAATTAACTTTAACAGGGTGACATTGATCAATAAGGATACATAGGTTTCTGGTGAACATTTCTGTAGTATTTGAACTGTTATGTTGTATATTCATCACCCAAAGTCAAATAATTTTCTTCCACCTTACACCCTTCCTTCCCTCCCCCCTCCCCATTTTCCCACACCTCCTTTCCCCTCCCCCACATTCTCTTCCCCCGGTAACCACTTCATTTTTATCTATGTCCATAGTCTCAGTTTTATATCTCACCTATGTGTGAAATCATACAGTTCTTAGCTTTTTCTGATTTACTTATTTCACTATGTATAACATTCTCAAAGTCCATCCATGTTGTCATAAATGTCACTATGTCATCATTTCTTATGGCTGAGTAGTATTGCATTGTATACATGCACCACATCTTCTTTATCTAATCCTCTATCGAGGGACACTTTGGTGGTTTCCATGCCTTGGCCACGGTGAACAATGCTGCGATGAACATGAGGGTGCAAGTGTCTTTACATACCAATGTTTTTGAGTTTGGGGGGGTTATACCCAGTAGAGGGATTGCTGGGTCATATGGTAGTTCTATTCTTAATTTTCTGAGGAACCGCCATACTTTCTTCCATAATGGTTGTACTACTTTACATTCCCACCAACAGTGAATGAGGGTTCCTTTCTCTCTGCAGCCTCTCCAACACTTGGTATTACCTGTCATGTTGATAATGGCTAATCTAACAGGTGTGAGGTGGATAAGACATTTTTCATAAAGTAAAACATTGAAGAATTGGTCACCAGCAGAACTAAGCGACAAGAAATGCTAAAGTTCTTCAGGTGAAGGGAAAAGAAACCAGATCTATGGGATTGAGTATACAGCATTAGGGAGAATAAATGTGTTCTTTGTGGCTGTTATTGTTTTCACTGTATTAAGGATGGGAGCAATACTCTTTCTGGCTCTACATACTGAGTGAAATCTGGAAGTCAACAATTGCCCTTTAAGTGCAATAACATGGACTGAAAATGAAAGGCTGGTAAAAAGGAATCTATGCTAAAAGCATAAGAAAGCTGGTGTGGGTACATTAACATCAAACAAAGTGGACTTTCAGATCAAAAGCTTTACCAGAGGAAAAAGAGTACTTGTAAATGAACAAAGGGTCAATTTATCAGTTCAGCATAAAAATATTAAAATGTGTAGGTACCTAACCAGAGAAGTTAGAAATACTAAAAATATAGCAAAACTATAGGGGAAAATAGACAAGTTTATTATTTGTTAGATATTTTAGAAGTCTTCTTTCAGTGATTACTAGGATAAGCTGACAAATTCAATGAGAATATAAATACATAAGATTTCACCATCATTATCAGCCACCTGAACCTAACTGCTATTCATAAAACATTATACTTGATAATTGCAAAATATACATTCCTATTAAGTATTCATGATATATTCACCTAGATCACATGCTGGATCTTAATATAAATCCTAATCAATTTAAAATAACTAAAAGTGTATGGAATATGTTTTCCTGACAAGTGTCACTAAATTAGAAATCAATAACAAAATGATATCAAGAAAACTTTTATATATTTGGAAATTAAACAAAACATTTCCAAATAACTCATGGATTAAAGAACAAGAGAAATCAGACAATATACTGAACTAAGTGATAATAAAAAAAAATCCACATATCAAAATTTCTGAGAGGCAGCTAAGTGGTTCTTAGAGGAATTTTGTCAACTAACATGCTTACAGTGGAAAGAAAGAAAAATTATAAATCAATCATGACCTGGCTCAAGAAATTACTAATTTTTTAAACATTGTTAATAGCATTATCTACACAGGAACATAGTTTAGACAAATTTATAAAAACCTTGTGTGGTCGGGTAACCTGTGTGGTAGGGTAATGTTACCTATAGTGTTCTTTATAAATGACCATTCTTAAATTTGGCAAAGAATTTCATTAGCATAGATTCCATCTCATGGTGAAAGAAAAAAGCAAAGATTTTTTTGCTTAAAGACTTGATCCTACCTTCTTTCTCTGCCACTGACTACTGGTATGACTCTTGGATTCAATTTTCTCACCTGTAAAAGAAAGAATGTTATCCAGGAAAATGAAACACTACTCAAGAAAAGATTTTTAAAATGTTAAGTGCTCTCTCTCAGGGAGTGTGTGGAGACTTTTCCTTTCCACTCTTCCCCCTCAACAAGGCATTATCTTTGTCTTTCCCTCTCCTAAGCTGCAAGGCCCTTACTTTTCCTTCTGCAACTTGTTTCCTGAACCATGTAGCTGTGCTGGCTCACTCCTTCTGCCTTTGTGACTTTCTTTTTTTCTTTTCATTCAGGAGGGGAGACAGAGACAGACTCCTGTGTGCATCCCGACCAGGATCACCTGGTAAGCCCATTAGGGGGCAGTGCTCTGCCCATCTGGGGCCTTTCTCCATTGCTCAGCAACCAAGCTCTTCTTAGCACCTGGAGCAGAGGCCATGAAGCCATCCTCAGTGCCCAGGGCCAACTTGCTCCAATTGAGCCATGACTGCAGGAGGGGGAGAGAGGAAAAGGAGAAAGAAGCAAGAGGGGGAGGGATGGAGAAGCAAATGGGAGCTTCTCCTGTGTGCTCTGACTGGGAATCGAGCCTGGGACATCCACAGGCACGGCTGACACACTACCACTAAGCCAACCAGCCAGGGCCTGTGACTTTCTAAATAAACTTTCTCTTATAATTAAAAAAAAAAGATAAAATGCCAAGTTCCAAAAAAAGGTTAAGGCTGTTAGCATTATCAATGAATGGAGCTAGAAATTATTCCTGACTCTCTCTTTTATTTATTACTTGTTTCACTGACATTATCATTCTCTCTGACTTTTAAACATAATCTTGAACACAGCTAAGGTTGATGTTAAAGATCTTCTAAGGAAATCACTGCAAAATTAGGCCACAAAAGAAATGATCAGAAAACTACACTGTTAGGCATTGGGGACAAGTTTACAGCCTATGACACCTGTGAAGGCTGTAAGTTCACACTCCTGGCTGTAAGTCAGGGTCTCCCTCACCTGGACTTGCTTATCTCACAAAGCTCTACAACCCTTGGACTCTCTTCCATGCCTTCTGAGTAGGTGATCATGCAATACCTTCTTCCCTGAGTGTTTTTCAAAAAAAATTTTAACCTAAAAAACTTATTATGACTCCATCTATTTCTAATTCAGGCATCATTTTCCTCAGGAAGCCATACCAGCATTGCCTCAAGAGCTAAGGGCCCCTCTCTTCTACTCCCACGGAAACCTGCACCTAATGCTATTTTATAGTCCCAGACATCCTATTGGATTATCTGTGCAGGAGTCTGTCTCATCTAGCATACTCTGAGTTCCACTGGGGGAAAACCCTATTTCATTCACTTTTGTACCCTTAAGGTATAATAGAGTGCCTAGTGCATACTAAAGACTCAATAAATATCCATTGCATTTTTTAAAATTGAATTGAATTGCTTATACTCATGAATCTATTGAAAATGTCATGGCAAGAAGCAAAAGCTATAAAAGCCATAATGAAATTATGGAATATTCAGGGCTTTTAAAAATATGGTTGCCACTAAATATTAAAATTATTAATTAAATATTACAATGGATATAAATAAAAACTCAGGGGCATTTTTTTTGAAGTCGTTTGGCAAGTGGAAACCTGTGTTTATGTGGTTAAAATGGAAAATTTGGAAGTGATTCTTCATTTAGTAGGAGTCTTTATTTATAAAATAAGCCATAAGATTGGTTTAAAATAATGAACTACTTGTGGTCATTAAGTTTCCACAGGGAGGTTTAGAATGCCCATTTGCCAGGAAATGTAATATACACAACATCAAGTATATCTGCATTTTAAATGAATGTGTTGGGCATGCCTGCAAGATTTTCCTTAAAGTTTACAAGAAACATAGGGTATAGTACTTCAGAAAGATTATATGAGGGTTCCTTTTTCTCCACAGCCTCTCCAACATTTGCTATTACCTGTCTTGTTAATAATAGCTAATCTAACAGGTGTGAGGTGGTATCTCATTGCAGTTTTGATTTGCATTTCTCTAATAACTAAAGAAGATGAGCATCTTTTCATATATCTGTTGGCCATTTGTATTTCTTCCTGGGAGAAGTGTCTGTTCATGTCCTCTTCCCATTTTTTTATTGGATTATTTGTTTGTTTGTTGCTGAGTTTTATGAGTTCTTTGTATATTAGGCCCTTATCTGAGCTGTTGTTTGAAAATATCATTTCCCATTTAGTTGGCTGTCTGTTTATTTTGTTATCAGTTTCTCTTGCTGAGCAAAAACTTCTTAGTCTGATATAGTCCCATTCATTAATTTTTGCCTTCACTTCTTTTGCCTTTGGAGTCAAATTCATAAAATGCTCTTTAAAACCCAGGTCCATGAGTTTAGTACCTATGTCTTCTTCTATGTACTTAATTGTTTCAGGTCTTATGTTTAGGCTGTGGAGAAAAAGGAACCCTCATACACTGTTGGTGGGAATGTAAAGTAGTACAACCATTATGGAAGAAAGTATGGTGGTTCCTCAAAAAACTGAAAATAGAACTACCTTATGACCCAGCAATCCCTCTACTGGGTATATACCCCAAAAACTCAGAAACATTGACACGTAAAGACACATGCAGCCCCATGTTCATTGCAACATTGTTCACAGTAGCCAGGACATGGAAACAACCAAAAAGCCCATCAAAAGATGACTGGATAAAGATGTGGCACATATACACTATGGAATACTACTCAGCCATAAGAAATGATGACATCGGATCATTTATAGCAAAATGGTGGGATCTTGATAACATTATACGAAGTGAAATAAGTAAATCAGAAAAAACCAGGAACTGCATTATTCCATATGTAGGTGTGACATAAAAGTGAGACTAAGAGACATTGATAAGAGTATGGTGGTTACGGGGGGAGGGGGGAGAGGGAGAGGGAAATGGAGAGGGGGAGGGGCACAAAGAAAACTAGATAGAAGGTGACAGAGGACAATCTGACTTTGGGTGATGGGTATGCAACATAATTGAACAACAAGATAACCTGGACATGTTATCTTTGAATATATGTATCCTGATTTATTGATGTCGCCCCATTAAAAAAATAAAATTATAAAAAAAAAGATTATAGATTATTCCAACTAAAACTTTCAAAGAAGGATTGATTGTCATGACTACTTTAACCAATATGGGAAAATTGGAAAAATGTTTCAACAGAAAACAAAACAAAACAACCTGGAAATTGCTGGAGGCCAAAATAATTTCCCCAGAGACTTTGGGAGTCTCGGCCTTGAAGATGTGGAATGGGAATTTTCCTATTGCTTTGAATTTGGGCTGAAGTCCAAAATGGAGGACAACTAGGGACAGTTGCTTCATTGACAGACAGTTCTGGCAATAAATATGTTCCTTATAGGATGAGCTACGATATGGCCCAATTGTGAACTACAGTTACTTCAAAAAATTCATTTAATAACCAGGAGTTTATTAAAAGATAATTACTTAAAGGAAATTTGTAGAAGTAGAGAACAGTGTGGCACAAGAGGGTAAGCAGCTAGGTGACCTTGTCTCAGGTTAAAGGAGATGATTTCAGAAAACATCTTTGAGAAAAGATAGTGAGGGAAGAAATACTTACTAGCAGGGAAGATGCTGTCTTACAGAGTGGAAGACATTTCTTGGGAGAATGTGAAATCTGTTCTCTAGCACAATGCTTCACAAAGGACTGATATTGGATAAAATGTAATAAAATGAATTTTTAGAAAAATGAAATAAAAAAAAACTTCATCAATCACATAGAGTAACATCATTGCTACAAACTTTTCTAACCAGTATTTTTAATGTCTGTACTTATTTTGTCACAGATTGGTAGCAGACTATTCAAGGATCAGCATGGAGTACACAGACCTCAGATTAAGTGGCCCTGCTCTAGATCAGGGCTCGACCTGGAGACTGAGTTAAAATGCCCATTCTGAGCACTGCAGTAAGCCCAGGGGCCTCTGTTTCTAAGAGGCTCCTGGATGATGCCACGGCTGATGGTCTGAGTTGCAAAACTCTAGAGCAGAGCCAACCAGTGGAAACAGTGCACGTGCCACACTATAATTTAATTTTTTAGTATTAAGTCTTTCAGATCTCAGTTTGGACCAGCCAGATTTGAGCTCTAGAGTTTGGTCAGCATTGAAACTGGAGCCCGGTTCTTTCCAGGAGAAATGACAAGGCACAAGGAGGGCTGAAGATGGAGAGAATGACAGTGAGGCCAGAGACAACTGTGCCTGCAGTTTGAGGACATGGCCAGGAAGGGTGTGTTCCTTTTTTTGTAGGACAAGTGGATGCTGTGCAAGATAGCACGTTATCTTGAGAAGACCTCACCAGAGGAGTGCTTGCCGGGGTGATGGGATCCCAAGGATTTCCAGGGGCAGAAGTTAAGAGTTTTGCAAGAGATTAACTGGAGAATGTTTTAGAAACATCAGGAAATGTGGTTTTTGTGAGTCCCCAATATTTTGAACACCTGCCCTACACAGGGGCATTTGACAATACAGAAAGATCCACAAAAAAACATGCTCTAGGGAGAAGAGAAGCTTTGAATTGGAGGAGCAACTGAATTTTTGATATCTGGTTGAATGGATTTTTTATTTTCTGAGAAGTTTTCTATACTTGAAAGTAAGCACAAAGTTGTGGAATCTGCCCAAGGATGTCACTGAATGGTGTGGAGGAAAATCTGAGAGCAGATTTGAGAAAGGTTGTGGAAAGAAATTGTAATTTTGTCTTCTGGCATGGCAGTCAACTGGTCATAATGGGTATGTGCTCACGTTGCATAAATGATGGACATGTGAATGCTCTGTTATTTTTTATTTTACTCAGCAGCCTAACACTGGCTGGACACATTGCCAGGAAATGCCAACAAGTTCTCCAAAATACATTTCAGAATTAATATTTCCATATTGTTAAATTATTTTGTGCTAATTTCTGTAAATTTATCTTTTTCCCTATGTTTTTTTATTTATTTATTGTGTTTACATAGATTCTAGTGTCTCCCCAAAAGCATCCCCCCTCCCCTGTATTCCCCCCAACATCTCCCCTACCCCCCTCCCAAAAGCTCCCTCCCCCCTTCCCTTCAGGTTTAATTCCATTCCTCAGTTCACATTGTTCCTTGGATTCCTCAAATGAATGAGGTCATATGATATTTTTCTTTCTCTGCTTGGCTTATTTCACTCAACATAAGAGTTTCCAGGTCCATCCATCTTGCTGAAAAAGGTAATATTTCCTTCTTCCTCATAGCCCCATAGTATTCCATTGTATATATGTACCACAGCTTTTTAATCCACTCATCCACTGATGGACACTTGGGCTGTTTCTAGTTCTTCGCTATTGTGAACAATGCTGCCATAAAAATGGGGGTGCATTTCTTTTTTTCAGTCGGTGATATGGTGTCCTTGGGATATATTCCTATAAGTGGGATGGCTGGGTCAAAGGGCAGATCCATTTCTAATTTTTTGAGGAATCTCCATACTGTTTTCCACAGTGGCTGCACCAGTCTGCATTCCCACCAGCAGTGCAGGAGGGTTCCCCTTTCTCCACATCCTCACCAGCACTTACTGTGTGTTATTTTGTTAATGAGCGCCATTCTGACTGGTATGAGGTGGTATCTCATTGAGATTTTTAAAAAAATTTTATTGATTTTAATTTATTGTATTTACATAGATTCAACTGTCCCATCGAATATACCTCCCTCCCCCCATCCCCGTGTTCCCCTTGAAACCCCCTTTGCCCCCTCCCCCCAATGCCTTCCCCCCTTCTCTCCAGGATTTGTTGTCCTGTTCTCTTTATCTCTGTGTTATGTATATATAATGTCACTAGTCCCTTTCCCTTCTCTGATCCCATCCTCTCATCCCCTTTCCCTCTTGTCCCTTTGATCCTGCCTCTGCCTCTATTCTGTTCCTCAGGTCCCATTGTTCATTAGATTTCTCATATGAGTGAGGTCATACGATATTTTTCTTTCTCTGCCTGGCTTATTCACTTAGCATAATAGTCTCCAGGTTCATCCATGCTGTCAAAAAAGGTAAGATTTCCTTCTTTTTCACGGCCATGTAGTATTCCATTGTGTATATGTACCACTGCTTTTTAATCCACTCATCCATTGATGGACACTTGGGCTGTTTCCAGATCTTGGTTATTGTAAACAATGCTGCAATAAATATGGGGGTGCATATCTTCTTTTGAATCAGTGATTTGGTATTTTTAAGCTGTATTCCTAAATGGGATAACTGGGTCAAATAGCAGTTCCATTTTTAATTTTTTGAGGAATCTCCATACTGTTTTCCATAGTGCTTAACCAGTTTGCATTCCCACCAGCAGTGCAGGAGGGTTCCCTTTTCTCCACACTCTCTCCAGCACTTATTATGTGTTGTTTGTTAATGAAGACTATTCTGACAGGTGTAAGGCGGTATCTCATTGTGGTTTTAATTTGCATTTCTCTAATAATTAGTAATGTTGAACATTTTTTCATCTGTCTATTGGCCATCTGTATGTCCTCTTTGGAGAAGTGTCTATTCATTTCTTGTGACCATTTTTTTTATTGGATTGTTTGTCTTTCTGGTGTTGAGTTTTACAAGTTCTTTAAAAATTTTAGTTATTAACCCCTTATCAGATGTATTGTTGAATATGTTCTCCCATTGTGTGGTTTGTCTTTTTATTCTGTTCATATTGTCTTTAGCTGTGCAAAAGCTTTTTAGTTTGATATAGTCCATTTGTTTATCCTGTCTTTTATCTCATTTGCCTGTGGAGATAGATCAGCTAATATATTGCTGCGATAGATGTCGGTGAGCTTACTGCCTATGTTTTCTTCTAAGATGCTTATGGTTTCACAGCTTACATTTAAGTCCTTTATCCATTTTGAGTTTATTTTTGTGCATGGTGTAAGTTGGTGGTCTAGTTTTATTTTTTTTGCAGGTAGCTGTCCAGTTTTCACAACACCATTTGTTAAAGAGACTGTCTTTACTCCATTGTGTGCTCTTACCTCCTTTGTCAAATATCAATTGTCCATAAAGATGTGGGTTTATTTCTGGGTTCTCTGTTCTGTTCCATTGATCTGTATGCCTGTTCTTATGCCAGTACCAGGCTGTTTTGAGTACAATGGCCTGGTAGTATAACTTGATATCAGGAAATGTGATATCTCCCACTCTATTCTTCTTTGTTAAGATTGCTGAGGCTATTTGTGTTCTTTTTTGGTTCCATATAAATTTTTGGAATATGTGTTCTATATCTTTGAAGTATGTCATTGGTGTTTTAATTGGTATTGCATTGAATTTATAAATTGGTTTGGGTAATATAGACATTTTAATGATGTTTATTCTTCCTAACCATGAACACGATACATGCTTTCACTTGTTTGTGTTCCTTGATTTCTTTTATCAATGTTTTATAATTTTCTGGTACAAATCTTTAACTTCCTTGGTTAAATTTACTCCTAGGTACTTTATTTTTTTGGTTGCAATAGTGAAGAGGATTGTTTCCTTAATTTCTCTTTCTAACATTTCATTATTCATGTATAAAAATGCCACTGATTTCTGTGTATTAATTTTATATCTTGCCACCTTGCTGAATTAGTTTATCAGGTCCAGTAGTTTTTTGACTGAGACTTTAGGGTTTTCTATATACAGTATCATATCACTTGCAAATAATAATAGTTTCACTTCTTTTCCAATTTGGATGCCTTTTATTTTTTCTTCTTGTCTGATTGCTGTAGCTAGGACTTCCAGTACTATGTTGAAGAAGAGGACATCCCTGCCTTATTCCTGATTTTAGAGGAATTGCTTTAATTTTTGTCCATTAATTATGATGTTGGCTGTGGGTTTGTCATAGATGGTCTTTATCATGTTGAGGTATGTTCCCTGTTTTCCCACTTTGCTAATAGTTTTGATCATAAATGGGTGCTGGATTTTATCAAATGCTTTTTCTGCATCTATTGAAATTATCATGTGGTTTTTCTCCTTCCTTTTGTTTATGTAGTGAATCACATTGATTGATTTACGAATGTTGTACCATCCTTGCCTCCCCAGAATAAATCCCACTTAATCATGTTGTATGATTTATTTCATGTATTGCTGGATCCAGTTTGCTAATATTTTGTTAAGGATTTAGCATATAAATTCATCAGGGATATTGGCCTATAATTTTCTTTCTTTGTGTTGTCTTTGCCTGGTTTTGGAATCAGAATTATGCTCGCTTCATAAAAGGAACTTGGAAGTGTTCCTTCCTCTTGATTTTTTTGAAATAGCTTGAGAAGGATAGTAGTTAGTTCTTCTTTGAATATTTGGTAGAATTCACCAGTGAAGCCATCAGGTCCTGGGGTTTTGTTTTTTAGAAGCTTTTTGATAACTGTTTCAATCTCATTTGTTGTTATCAGTCTGTTTAGGTTTTCTGTTTTTTTCCAGATTAATTTTTGGAAGATTATATATATGTTTCAAGGAATTTGTCCATTTCACCTAGGTTGTTTAATTTTTTGGCAAAGATTTCTTCAAAGTATTTTCTTACAATATTTTGTATTTCTGTTGTGTCAGTTGTTATTTCTCCACTCTCTTTTCTAATTTTATTTGACTCCTGTCTCTTTTTTTCTTGGTGAGTCTAGTTAAAAGTTCATCAATCTTGTTTATCCTTTTAAAGAACCAGCTCTTGGTTTCGTTGATCCTCTGTATTGTTTCTTTAGCTTCTATGTCATTTATTTCCTCTCTGATCTTTATTATTTCCTTCCTTCTACTACCTCAGGACCTTACTTGCTGTTCTTTTTCCAATTCTCTTAGATGTAGGGTTAGGTTGTTTATTTGAGTTTTTTCAAGCTTCTTAAGAAATGCCTGTAGTGCTATGAAGTTTCCTCTCAGTACTGCTTTTGCTATGTCCTATAAATTTTGAGTTGTTGTATGTTCATTATCATTTGTTTCTGGAAATTTTTTTATTTCTTCTTTGATTTCATTGTTAGTCCATTTGTTATTTAATAACATGCTATTTAGTTTCCATGTGTTTGAGTTTTTTTCAGTTTTTCTGTTGTGGTTGATTTCTAGTTTCATGCCATTGTGGTCAGAGAAAATGCTTAATATAATTCAATCTTAATAATTTGTTAGGCCCGCTTTTGTTTCCTAACATGTGGTCTATCCTAGAATATGCACCATGAGCACTTGAACAGAATGTATATTCTGCTGCTTTAGAATGAAAGGTTCTAAAGCAGCGGTTCTCAACCTGTGGGTCACGACCCCGGCAGGGGTCAAACGACCAAAACACAGGGGTCGCCTAAAGCCATCGGAAAATACATAATTTGGAAAATACATATTTTTTATACAATACATTTTTAAATAAAATATGTATTTCCGATGGCTTTAGGCGACCCCTGTGTTTTGGTCGTTCGACCCCCACCGGGGTCGCAACCCACAGGTTGAGAACCACTGTTCTAAAAATATCTATTAAATTGAGTTGATCCAGTGTGTACTTTAAATCTGCTCTTTGTTTGTTAATATTCTTTCTTGGGGATCTATCTAGTGATGTTAGTGGGGTATTGAAATCTCCTACTATTATGGTATTGCTGTTGATCTCACCCTTTATATCTATCAAAGACTGTTTTATATAATTAGGAGCTCCTATATTAGGTGCATTGGTATTTATGATGGCTATATCTTCCTGTTGGATTGCTCCCTTTATCATTATGTAGTGACTTTCTTTATCTCTTTTTATAGCCTTTGTTTTAAAGTCCATTTTGTCTGATATAAGTATTGCTACCCCAGCTTTCTTTTCATTTCCATTTGCATGAAATATTTTTTCCCATCCTTTTACCTTTAGTCTATGTGTATCTTTTGTTTTGAGGTGTGTCTCTGTAGACAGCATATGTATGGGTCCTGTTTTCTTATCCATGCAGCTACTCTATGTCTTTTGATTGGATCATTTAATCCATTTACCTTTAAGGTTATTATTCATATGTAATTGTTTATTGCCATTTTGTTCTTTAAAGCTATATTCCTCTTTTGCTGTATTCTTTTCCCACTTTGTTCTGTTTACACCAGGCCCCTTAACATTTTTTGCGGCCTTGGTTTGGTTGTAATTAATTTCTTGATTTTTTTTTGTCTGGGAAACTTTTTATTTCTCCTTTGAATTTAAATTATAGCCTTGCTGGATAAAGTAGTTTTGGTTATAGGCTCTTGTTCTATGTTACTTTGAATACTTCTTGCCATTCCCTTCTGGCCTCAAGTGTTTCTGTTGAGAAGTTGGATGTCATCCTTATGGGGGTTCCTTTGTAGGTGATAGCCTTTTTTTCTCTAGCAGCTTTTAATATTTTCTCTTTATCACTTAGCTTTGGTATTTTAATTATGATGTGTCTTGGTGTAGATTTCTTTGTGTTTCTCTTTAGTGGATGTCTCTATGCTTCTTGAATTTGTGTGACATTTTCCTGTCTCAATTTAGGGAAGTTTTCTGCTATGATTTGATTGAACAATGTTTCTAATCTTTGTTCTTTCTCTTCTTCTTCAGGAACTCCTATCATGTGGATGTTGTTTCTCTTTAGATTGTCACACAGCTCTCTTAGAGTTTCCTCAGATTTTTTCATTCTCTTTTCTTTTTTGCAGCTCAGCTTCCATGTTTTTAATTATCTTGTCTTCTAAATTGCTGATTTGATCCTCTGCTTCATCCAGCCTGCTATTAACTGCTTCTAGTGTAGTCTTCATTTCAGATATTGTATTTGTCATTTTTGATTGGTTCTTCTTTATTATTTGAATGTCCTTTTTAATACTTGTTATTTCTTTATTTATGTGTTCACTGTGACCCTCCATTGTTGTTCTAAGATCTTACAGCATTCTAATAATTGTTATTCTAAACTCTGCCTCCAGTAGTTTGCTTGTATCTGTCTCACTCAGCTCTTTTCCTGAGGGTTTTTCTTGTTGAGTCGTTTGGATTGTACTTCTTTGTCTTCCCATTTTATCTGTGTTGCCCTGGACTTCCCTGGCTGGGATCTGGGGGATATCTATGGGGGTCACTGCTTGTGACTGGTTCTTATCCACTATTTGGGAGCTACGGGTTATTCGGATCTTGTGGCTATCTCTGCTGGGTCCAGGTGCCATTGTAAATAACAGCTGCACTCCTAGACTTGCTTTTATCTACTCTTGGCCTGGGAGAAGTTACTTTAAAAGTTCAAGTTCCCCTAAACTTCACTTTCTGTTGTCTTTTATTGCTGGCTACTTGTTGGGCTCAGTACTGTAATTCAGTGATTAGATATGGTATTAGACATGGCTTACTTCTTTGCTTCAGGTGTTTTTCTTTTTCTTTTTCTTTTTCTTTTTTTTGTATTTTTCTGAAGTTGGAAATGAGGAGGCAGTCAGACAGACTCCTGCATGCACCCGACCGGGATCCACCTGGCATGCCCACCAGGGGGCGATGCTCTGCCCATCCGGGGTGTTGCTCTGCTGCAACCAGAGCCATTCTAGCGCCTGAGACAGAGGCCATAGAGCCATCCCCAGTGCCTGGGCCAACTCTGCTCTAATGGAGCCTTGGCTGCGGGAGGGGAAGAGAGAGACAGAGAGGAAGGAGAGGGGGAGGGGTGGAGAAGCAGATGGGCGCTTCTCCTGTGTGCCCTGGCTGGGAATTGAACCTGGGACTCCTGAATGCCAGGCCGATGCTTTACCACTGAGCCAAGCGGCCAGGGCAGGTGTTTTTCTATTCAGTCATTTTAGCTCCCGTGTTGTGGTTTCTCTACCCAGCCAGCACTGCTGTTGCTGCCTGGGGCTTTTGGGCTCAGGTGCTGCTGGCTCCAGCCCACCTCCATGACCGTCCCTGCGCGCCCACCTGAATCACCTCCAGGACTGCCTCGGTTGGCTCAGCTCTCAGCAGCCGCCTCCGGGATTGCGTGGGCCCTCTCGAATCTCTGCCGAGGTCACCCGTGCTGACATTGCTGCTGAAGGCGTGTCCGTACCCGGCGCGACTTCCGCTGTTACTGGTGGACTCGCGGGAGCGCATGTGCTTCCCCACTCAGTTGCCACTGGGGCTTTGCCTCCACTCGTATCACCGCCAAGGGCGCACCCAGCCTGGGCCGGTTTGCGCTCCCGTCAGCCTCCCCGTGGCTGCCAGGCAAGCTCCACCCTCACTAGCAGGCTCATATGTGCCGGCGCATTACCCCTCCGTTGATTCTTGGGCCTCAGTGTCCACTCAAGCACAGGGGTGTGCGCAAGCCCAGGCTAATAGCTACGGCAGTCCCGAACTCCGTGGATCAGCTTGTGCTTGCTCGCTCAAACCTCAGCCACACCCTGCTGCCTCCCTTGTTCCCTATGTTTGTGACAACAAATTTCAAATTAAATTAAGAGATAAACATTAGTTTGGAAATTTCTCTTTTTCTGAAAAGCATAAAGTCAGCCACCAGAAAATGGTTAACATGTTTCTGGCTACAAATAATAGCAACCCAGATGTCAAATGTTTTAAATAATAACATTAATAATGTGTCTCATAGCCAAGTAAGTCCTAAGAAGGGTGGATCTCAGGGTTGGTTGATACTGTACCTCAATGATGTTAAGTTTCTTTCTTTTTTCTTTAAATATATTCTTCACTCTGCTAGTCTTTGAATTTGTTTTATCTTCAGACTGGTAGGAAGCAGGCTGTGTCCATTTTAAACAGCATGTTTATGATCAGTAACACCCAGGTCAGGAAGAAAGAGTCCTTTTTCTCTTTTTCTAGAATCCCCCCACAGCCTTTCCTCACATCTCCTTGTCCACAGTTTCATCACATTTCTATTCCCCAAATAATTTATAGACAAAAAATAGAATTAACCACATTCCACTGAGGTTAACCTGGAGTTGAGATTCATGTTTATAGGAAGAAAGGTGACTATTTAGACAAATTAGATTCTATTAAAAAAAGGAAGAAGAGAACACCAATATTGTTCACCAAAGATCTTATCTAGATTTCTAATCTTAGTGAAAATGTGCTTTCAATGAATAGAGACCTGTGACACTCTGGATGATGGGACATGTATGTATAAGCCAAACTAGGATCCAGACTAGTTACGGAAACTGCTTTATGGGAAAACGTCACATCAGATCACATCATGATAAAAACACAGATTATGGAAAGGTTTATGGATAGACCTAAATTTAAATTAAAAGCCCTCTCTAAAGAGACATGGTATTTCAGTGGAGAGCTTTTATAAAAAAATCAATCTCCCAGATACCCAGTTGAGTTAACTTTGCATTGGCTAACCATGTGCACACTAGATACATTCTGTTGAAGTTTTAAAATGCTTTCTTTTAGTTGTGTGGAAACTTTGCTTCAAATAAGGATAGGAAAAGAAAAAATATGTTTTTATGAGTGTACTTGTTTTTCTACCTTTGTTATAAATGGAACATTTCAAGAAATGCTATCTTTTTAAGTGGTTAATTGTCAAATTATTGTAGTTATGCCCTGAGACAAAGATGACGTCTTTAAAAACCTGCAACAATTCTAGAAGATTATTCAAACATAAGGCTCTTTTTAGCATATTTTTCCAGCACTAATCTATTTAAACTTATCTTGGAGCCATAATGTGTAGATCTTGTTTTTCTAGTACAGTACTTGAGCATAATCGTATGATATTCTATTATATCTATTATTCTACAATGTGATAGAAATATTTAATGTCAGACTAATTCCTTCAGGAATACTACTTGGGGAAAAAATTCACTCCTTTCACTGGCAGCTTATATTAATGCTCTTCACCTTGAATGCCAAATATAGAAGAGAAAGAAATCCCAGAAGAGAGATATTGTTTTCCTTCTTTCCTTTTTTTTTTAGGAGATACATTTTTGTTCCATAATTTTTCTTGGCTAGATGGTTTTAAACTCTCCTCTTCTCCATCTTTCTTTCTTGTTTACTCCAGAAAAGCAAACTTGACCTTGACTTTAAGGTCAAAGCATTTTTAGACTGTGCAGTCAGCAGAGAATAGAAAAGGAATCAATGTGAAACATATTAGAGAAGAATAAGGGGAAGAGTAAAGGAGAAGTGCTAGGAAGTCATGCAGGAATTGGAAACAACAAGGTAACAAAGTAAGAACATACTATAGGGAGAGTTTATGATTGCTTTCCCTTCTACTTCCCTTTTCTTGCATGGACATGAGTGAAAATTATGGTAATTTAAAGCCAAATGCATTTTCAAAGTATTTTCAGGGGCTAAAAAATTACTTTGACATGTAAAAATGAGATGTTTAATTTTTTCCCCCTGAAATCTATTTTTTTCTTTCTCTGTTTCTATTGAAGATAGAGAAAATGACTAGCTCACATACCTGGTATGGCACATGAATCTTGGACTGTTTCTTTGAAGCTCCGTGGTCAAATATTGTATTGAAAATTTTGCAGTCTTTTATCAGCATAGTAAATAAACCTAATTTTGAATTTTGACTCGATAAAGATGCACACTTCATGTAAATGCTGAAAAAGGTTAAATAGAATCACAGTGAAAACTTTGATCATTAAACTATCCATAACATCTTGTTTTTTCAAAAATTCAGCTATAGATCTGAAAGAAAGAAAGAAAGAAAGAAAGATTAGATTAATTGTCATTTATAATTATTTTTTTCCTCATTATTTATCTTTGGAGTCAAGAACAAATTAGGCATAAGAAAAAAGATTTCCATTTTTTATTGAAGCTTAAAATTTAATAAAACTTACTGGATGGAGTATGATCAGAAAAGATTTCAGAATAACCAGTGAAAATTTTAACCTTTATATGTTAGATGTATACATAACCTCTACATATATGCAGATGTAAAAAGACAGGCTGTTTTTAATCATATCTCATAGAGAAATAGAGTTTGTCTGATTTTAAGTAATTTTTTAGGCAAAACAGACTATATTGTGTTTTCTCACAAAGAAATTAATATTGAATATATGGCAACTTCACTAAAAATCTAAATTAAATGTTGCACTTGAGATTGAACTATTCTATAACTTAGATTGCTAGACATATATGTTAGAGACGATTATATCTAAAATAAAGCCTTTATTATCAAGCATTATTTCAAAGCTTTTTACTTTTGCACTGACCTCACATACTTAAATATTATAAATGCACAAGAATTCAAGGAGAACAGAGCTCTGGGTAGGCTCACTGATAGCCATGAGTGTTAATTACTGGCAGAAATATGTATTCATGGCTTTGCCTGTATTACAGTAGAAAGTGAAGAAAATTGAAAAGCTTTCCCCTTCCCCTTTGGAAGATTTTGAAATGATTCCCTGGAAAAGAAAAAATCTGTATTAGGGGCCGTGTAGGGGAAGATACACGTTGGCCGTTACTTTGATCAGAACCGTGAGTTCAAAGATGATTTCTACTGCATCTTATCTTACATCTACATCTCATTTCAAATTTGACAGATTCCCACAAAAGATTAAAAAAAAAAACCCAAAACCAAAATAGGCACTTCTGAGCTGAATCAAACATGTGCATGTGAATTCATGGGAAATCAGCAGGGCAACAGACAGGTTCTCTCCTCTAACATCGATTCTCCTCGTATTTATTTTTTCAGTCTGAACACTCCAGGCAAAAATTCACTTGGCTTCAACTAATCTGCAAATATCATCATTCACTGTTGTTTTGCTACTCATTTCTCAAATCTCAATTAAATGTGTTGACAGTTGACTTGCTAGAAACACACAGAAAGTTCTTTTTCCAACCAGAGGTCTTCACTCATTTCCTGTTAGTGACTTGGCAAGTGGAGTCAAAACATCCATTACTGAGACTGAGTTTCAATTTGGAAGGTTATCACTAGAGTCAGCTAAATAATTATAAAATCCTTTACCAATGTAAACTGCCACAGAAATGTATAGTAGCGGCTGAGAACAATATGTAGATCATGACTCCTATTTACAATGGACTTTTAAAAGGGTGAAGTTTAGATTCCTACTTGTGGAAAGCTTGCATAACCTTTTGGGGCATCCATAGAATGAACTGAAAAGTGTCTTCTCTCTGCAGTTATTTTTTTATATACATTAAAACAAAAACCAACAACAATAAAAATACCTCTGCAGGTCTCGATACTCTGGCTTAGCCTCCACATTCACTGCAAAACTCAAAGCAAGGAATGATAGGAGATAAAGTTTTGGCTAAAGAAATGCCAATTGAGGGGGGAAAGGAAAGCTTTGCTCATTTTCCCCTCATTTCTTCTATGTAAGTAATTTAATATGTATAAATAGCTTAAATATACAGAATTTAATATATATATAACAAAATAAATAAATTATATGGCATTTCTTTGAGAGTATTGGACTGCAACCAATCATAGAATGTTAGAAAAATGCCTATGCATAAAATGGTACTCACTTCACGTTAACAGGCTTTAATAAATGTTATCTACAAAGGAAAAGAAACAAACTATTAGGAGTGCTTCACAGAGACTAACTGGTCAACTTGCCTTTTTATAGCTGAAGAACTGAAGCTTGAGTGGTTGACAGACTTGCTCAGCTCATACAGTGGACAACTGGCAGCCTGGCTCAGTGACTTCTCTACCTCATCGCAGCCACAGAACCCTTTGGGCCTGAGTTCATCATTTGATAACAAGAGTAACTCTACCTGCCCAGGGGTTATTGATCAAAGGTGACAGAAGTTGTAAAAATTCCTTTAAAATTTTAATTCATGATACAGTGCCTTGCATGTGGCAGGTAGTCCATAAAGGTCGGAGGAGCAAAATTTGTCTAAGAGCTGTGGTGAGGGCTTGCTCTGATTAACTCCCCTAAGCTCTTGTGCTCACCCCACCTCTTTAATCAGGCTTATGCCACCGGCACCTCTGACCCTTATTTCATGGTGGGTGAATCACCCACACTACAAGAGCAGAGACAAGCAGCCTCTACCTGGTGCCAGGATAGGGACCGCTTTTTCTTTTGTTCAAAAGTAAGAAGTGCTCAGCTTGACCCTGGTGTAAACCTCTCACTGCAATATTTAGGAGCCAAGCTGTTTCTGCCAATCTAGCTGTCCCTGGCAACCTTCTTTTCATCTGCTTTTCTCTCTAGGACAAAACAATTAGGTGAAAGGTATTTCCTCTCCATGGCACCTTCCAGCCTTAACAGTCTGCCCTGGGGGCAGGCTGGATGGTGAGTGACTCGGCTGCCTGGTTTACTGCCAGCCTGTGTGTGTTGTGGTGGTGGCCTGGCTTCACAGTAACTTAGAGAAGTGAGGAAGGGCAGCGGGCTCTGAAAATGAGGAAGCAGGAAAAGAAAATGCTAGAAACTCACTAAATCAGTGGTTCTCAAAGTTATTGAAGTCGAGGTGCATTTAAAATCCTACAAATAATTGTAGGTGCACTATATACAAATTTCTGAGAAATATGTTATAATAATTAAGTCAAATAGTAAAGAAAAAATATAAAGTCCAAGCGTGCTTTTATGGTAATTAAACAAAATAAATATGACAAAATTAAATTTATTCTGACATTAAAAAACATTGTTATGTTATATTTTTTGTGTTATGCTTTTTAAAATTTGTGAAAAAGAGAAGTTATCTTTATATATATATAGATACATTCTTAGTAAGATTTAGTAAATTCGGCAGGTCCCGGCATGAATGTATTAAGTTTTTTCATTCTTGTGTTTATGAGAAACATGAGCCTGATGTGTCCTAGCAATTTCTTCAATGTTTGGGCATATATTTGAAAGGCAAACTCTCATTTTCTCATTAATACATGAAGAATTTCTCTCTTTTTACTCTTGTGATGAGGGTAGAAAATCCCAATTCAGATAAATAGGATGTTGAAAATTGTAGTGAAATGTTCAAAGCTTTTTTAGATATTGCCACATATTCTGCTTTTATAGAAATCCAAAAGGCTTCAAGAGACAATTCCTCATGTTTAATCATCAATCCACGATCAGTGGATATAGCTGCCAGTTCTTCTTCTGTAATGTTAAACCAAAATCACTTAAGCTTCCATGAATGGGTTTCTAATCCAATCGTATTGTTTGGTGTTAAGTGATAGAAAATGCTATAAATTAAATTCTGCTCATCAACCTTCAAGTCCTATTTTATTTACACTTAACTTTTGCTCACTTCCAGAATCAGATTCTTCAATATCACGCTTCTTTTTGAGAGATCTATCCATTTTATTTGGGTGTGTTTATCTAAAAATAATATAATAGTGTGCTAATAATATATATAATACTGATGTGTTAACAAAAAGAATGGTATAATAAAGTAACTATATTTATTTTTATATCTGGGTACGTGCCACGAACCAGCGCAGCAAGTAATTCCAGGTTCCGAGTGAGAATGGTGCAGGATTAAGAAAATACATGGAATTAAGAAACTACGGGGTAGGGAGGGCCCTGTAATTGCTGCTGACAAAAACAAAGTGTGCTCAAAAACTGTATCTTGCTTTATTTACAGGGCAAAGTGAGGCCATTAGCAAATCTTAACTTTATACCAAAGGATAGAAGAAACTTGCCTTTAGTCTTTCTGGGGAACATGGGGGGTAGTGTAAACAATCCAGCACCACAGCTTAACAGCCTTTTGCAACCTAATCAGGCAAGTGAGGTGGGGGGTTGGGCAGACTGTCAGCTTACAGTCAATTCCCCACACCTCTGTCCCCCAGAAATCTAAACTCCAAAAACCCTGTTGGTTTTTTGGTCCCCAACAGGCACATATTTCTCTGGAATACCATAGGGTGCACCTGGAAATCTTCTAGGGTGCACCAGTGCACCCTGGCACACACTTTGAGAACCACTGCACTAAATACTGAAAAGATTGTGGGATCTTTGTTTTGGCTGACTGGGCAGATGGATTGTGCTGTTTGCTGACTTGGGGAAAAAAAAAAAGCCACCATGGCTTTCTTTCTCTATCCAGTTAGTACATTACTGTGTTTAGTTAATTGTATTTACGCACTTTGGCTAAATGAGAGTTTAAAAATAAATGTTTTTAAAGAGCATGGTGTGAGGAGAGGTGAGTAGGACCTCTCCCAGCTCCACCTGATCCCTGCCTGTCCTCATACACTTCCACCGCTGTCTCCCACCTCCCCATCTCCTTCTTCAAATAACCACTGTGCTCCCAGCACCAGCTGCCACAGGACGAGTCTGGAGAGAGAAGGGGAAGGAGAAGTAGGGTTAGAAGACAAGACAAGGGAAGTAAATGGCAGTGAAAGCCAGGATCGCAGCCTCTTCCAGAGAGTCGTCTGTGTTGGGCGAGGTATCCCCGTGCTTCTCCTCCAGAGTGGCAGCCTTGCCTCTTGTCTAGCTAGCTCCCCACCAACTTCAACATCATGGTTTATCAGTCAGTGCTCACAATCTCCTACACAAGTGACCAGGGCATTGTGGGCCAGTGAGTGAACAGCACACAGAGGTTCTTATTTGTGGAACTATACGGCCACTAAAGTTACATGAGTTGTATGACCAAGGTCAACTCTCTTGGTGGCTCTGAACCTTAGTTTCCACATCTGTTAGAGTGGGACAATGCTGGCTCTGTTTTCCTCACAGAGGTCTAAGAAAGAAGTAAGATGTGGTTTCTGATACCATAAAACATGATGCCAGCCAAGGTTATACAGTAATTTATTATTCTATTTTATGTTACAGAAGAATTTATAAACTGAATGTTCTTAGATTTCTCCAGCATACAGATATAGGAGACTTCACATTTGGAGTTAAACTTGAATTTTGTAGGGCATAAAGACATATTTTGCTGGCCATAAGCTCCACCCCAGATAGACTTGGTTCCATGTGTGCCCTTGCAGGTCCAGCCCAGGGCTCCCCTTCTGATGGGCCCCTGCTGCTCTCCCATCAGCCTCTACCTGTCTGAGGAGCAGATCCTTGCCCAGCAGCCTGGACCTACTGCTCTCGGTGCTCATGGTCCACAAAATGCTGGACTTTTGGAAAGTGAGAAGGGAACAGTTTCCTGGTTCCACTGTTCCAACCAATAAAAGAGGCATCTCTGTAGTGAGGGGGGAGCTGGTGTAGTTTGCACATAGCACTGGGTGTGGAGGGTTATGGGCAGCACTAGAACGGGCCATTGTGCCTGGATGCCCTTTCACTCACTCTCAGGCCCATGCTGAGGTGGGCTCGTCATGCCCTCTCGTTCCTCGCTGATCACTTTCCCTCAGGGATTCTGCAAAACCCGGCTGGCATTAAGGCTCCTTGTGCCTTCCTACCACCCCTGGTCCTTTCTGCATTTCTCCATGGATTTGGTCCCCATGTGGAAATATGCTTTGAAATTTTTTTGGAGACAGTTCATGTACCATGTAACTTACCAGATGGATAGAAATATCTTAATAGACAGGGGTTTCTTCTGAAGTTAAATGCCAGATACATCCTAATCCCAAGCTAGTCGGAGCTGTCTTCTCCTACCTCAATTACACCATTTGGAGGAAACCTCCTCCAAATGGCATCAGAATGAGCCCTTTATGGCTAAATAAAATAACAGACTCTTTCAACTAATGCTCTAGAGAAATATATAATGTCTTTTATTTCTTCTAAGATCCCTATACATAGGAGTAACTTTATGTTTAAGGTAATGAAGGTTTAAAATAAGGAGTATTTGAGAGCTTAATACTCCTTTATGTTGCTCAGGAAGAAGAAAAAGCCAGATCTCTCATTGATGAATTATGGAGTCAGTTTTATAAAATAAGACTCATGGAGTTTCAAGCAAATTTTTTGTTACTGGCAGAGCTTTTATTTTCACGTGTCTTCTAGCATGTGAGTTCAGCAGCACATAAACCGTTCTGACCATTTACCTTCAAACTATAAATAGTTCACTCACTTGATCATATCCATGTTAGAAAATGTCAGCATTATACAAGGTGGTAAACAGAGACTATCCATTAGAAACTTAAAATTTATACCCAAAGAATAATTTATGAACTCAGTCACTCAGGCAGCATATATTTATTGAGTGTTTATTATGTGCTAGGTGCTAGAGTGACACAAAAATGAACAAGATGTAGATCCTGCCTTGAGTGGGAGCAGGAGATTTCCTCAATACACTCTATTAGTGGTACCCAAACATTCGGGAGTCAGCCAGGAGTTATGCTGACCATAAATCGATAACCTCATTTCAAGGCTCAAACACAGAGATGGTAAATAAAGCCCAGGCCTGCCCCAGGCAGTATTGACTGAAGCAACAAATGACTTATAATAGCAGCAGGCAATGAATAATTTTGCTACCAACAGGAAAAGAAAATTCTTCCTTCTCTCAATCCCTTTCATTTAAATAGCATTTGGATTTCTTAAAAATACACAAAGCTTACATTAACGCACTGTCATCAATGGTTTGTTTGGCTGACAGGGGGCAAGGGCAGGGAAACCAAGTGTTCTAGGAGAGGGCTATTGTCTGTGACTTGCCGTGGCATAACTGATCACCTGGTTTGCCATTTCCCCCTTATTATTTGTAATAGTTTCTGGACAATACTTGAAGTTAATATTTCACAATGATACCTTACCAATCTTTTAAGTACTTGGAAGACTCACGTTAGTTGAGGAAGTTAGAAAAGTCCTTAAGCACACAATCTGGGGCTAGTCAGCTGGAATTTTAGCCTCGCTCCTGCCATGTGCTTACAGTGGGATCTTGGGCAAATTACCAAACCTCAGAGTTCCTCAGTTTCCTCGTCACTAATATGATACTAATAGTATCATCTCTTAGGATCATTGTGAGGATTAAATGAGGTTGCTGAATTCTTAGTAAAATGCTAGGTCATGGTAAGTGCTGTGTTAACTATCGTTCATCCCAGCTCTTAGAGCACAAAGATAATCTCAAAGACAGTTATTATCCACTTTCTCATCTTGTTTTTCTCCTATAAAGCCACTAGCTAAGTTGCAAGTATGTAGTAAGTAAGGAGATCAGATGATTGCATGGGAAATATAAGATATTTTTTAACACAATTAAAATTACAAATAATCTATAATATAATTAAAATAGTGATTTAGTAATAACTTGAGGATATTTATCAATAGCAAATCTGGGAATGATATTTAATCAAGAGCTAATTTTAACCAAGAAAATCTTAGATTTGATATTTATAATATTCATTAATTTATATTTACTGTATGTATGTATCTGTTAATTTATGTTCATGAATACATATTTGGCCTGAAAATAATAGAAGACAGCCTACAAAGATGCAAATTATCTAGCAAGATAATACTAAATGGAAATTAGTAAAATAGATTAGTTAAAATGAAAATAAAGATAGGAAAAGAAGACAGATGTTTTGTATCTGAAATTGTACCTTGAAATCCCATGAACTTGCTGTTAAGTGTTTTTACCAAGTTGATTCTAAGATGTCAACTTTAAGAGAAGAAATGGAAGTGTTAATACAATTTATTAAAATCATTATGTAAAACAAACTAGTTCTTCAGGAAAAGGATAAAAGTTACTGATGCTTTGATAAGAATAATATTCATCAGAAACTTGGATAATTTTATTAACTATTGTCTCCCCAATAAATTCAATGAAAATACATGAAAAAAAGAAACTTGGAATATGATCTTTAATAGATTCATACAGTAACCGTTTACTTAGCCCTATAGAAATTATTGTGCTATGTGCGACAGAGAACAGAGACATTTAAAACTGCCTCTGCTATAAAATTATATATGTATCTAATACATTAATAAACTAACTTCAAGGTAGATAGTAATGGTGAGAGTTACACAGGTGGTGTTAAAAGAAGCAATTTATGTTTCATAGCAATCTATGGACCACTCCAGCAGGAAATATTGTTAACAAGTATATTCTTTGTATTTTATAATATATTAACTATGCTAATTCTTAATAATGGTTTTAAATTCTTAATGATTCTCAAATTGGATTTTAAAACCACAGAGTATAGTAGAATGCACTGCCAACTCAGAGATATTACAGGTAATTGGAGGGTAGAATTGGCTAGATACTAGAAACCTATCCCATGATCCTGTATGCAGCTCAGAATATGTACTTATAAACTTACTGCCAAGCTTCAAATTAGTCCTGCATTTCAAATTGTCAAAAATTGGTTCTAGAGCTTTCAGAATGAGCACAACAAAAATTCATTCTTTATATTTATTCAACATTATTTGACATTTCTTATAATATGGAAGTAGTGCTGGGCATGGAATTGCAACAAAAGTGAAATGTGGTTCTTCTCCTGAAGAAAAAAAGCTCTTTGTTTAGGTGGGGAGACAGATATGTAAACAAATAAGAATAGTGACATGACAAGTACCAGTACACATATATAAGAAAAGACAGGCCCTGGCCGGTTGGCTCAGTGATAGAGCGTTGGCCTGGCGTGCAGGAGTCCTGGGTTCAATTCCTGGCCAGGGCACACAAGAGAAGTGCCCATCTGCTTCTCCACCCTTCCCCCTCTCCTTCCTCTCTGTCTCTCTCTTCCCCTCCAGCAGCCAAAGCTCCATTGGAGCAAAGTTTGCCCAGGTGCTGAGGACGGCTCCATGGCCTCTGCCTCAGGCGCTAGAATGGCCCTGGTTGCAACAGAGCAATGCTCCAGATGGGAAGAGCATCGCCCCCTGGTGGGCATGCCGGGTGGATCCTGGTCGGGCACACGCGGGAGTCTGGCTGCCTCCCGTTTCCAACTTCAGAAAAATAAAAAAATAAATAAATAAAAATAAAAAGAAAAGACAAGCTCTGCCTAGCAGTGTAGAGAGGAAGCCACACGATGCTGCCATTTAAGTTTCTTCTTGACAGATGAGTATTTTGCCAAGTGGAGTTTGTATGATAGAGATGAAATTTATCTCTAGTAGAGGAGGTGGTTTTAGAGCACCTCTAAGTCTATCAACTTAATATTTCCTAAGTACCTATCAAGGATTCAATGTGGGGTTAGGTGGGGTGGTAATTATGAAGAAATAGAAAAGTTGCTATTATTCTTCAGAGTGTCTACTTGTAATGAGTAGATTAAATTCCCCACATATTTTTAACAGTGATTAAAAAAAGGTCATGACTGTAGGTGCTAAATGGTGTGTTATAACATAAAATCTGAGAATTAAAGAAGAACATGATTATGCATTTTAGAGGGACCAGGGCTAGCCTCCCAGATGGGGTGAGGCCTAATCTGCTCCTTGGAAACCAGGGTGGGATATGCATAGTGGGGGACAGCATGGTTCAGCCGTCCAGCTACAGACATTTATTGGTGCCTACCATGTGTGGGACATGAATAAGGAAGCAGCATCAGGCTCAGGAGAAAACTGGGACTGTGGATGTATGGATCTGTGAGAAGCCTGAGTTGGGGTGTGAGAGACTGTGTGAAGAGGGTATAGAGCAGGGGTAGTCAATCTTTTTATATCTACCGCCCACTTTTGTATTTCTGTTAGTAGTAAAATTTTCTAATCGCCCACCAGTTCCACAGTAATGGTGTTTTATAAAGTAGGGAAGTAACTTTACTTTATAAAATTTATAAAGCAGAGTTATAGTAGCAAGTTAAAGCATATAATAATAATTACTTACCAAGTAGTTTATGTCGGATTTTTGCTATGTTTGGCAGAATAAATCTTTATAAAACAACTTACTATAGTTAAATCTTTTTATTTATACTATGGTTGCTCCGCTACCATCCACCATGAAAGCTGGAACATCCACTAGTGGGCGGTAAGGACCAAGTTGACTACCACTGGTACAGAGGGAATCAGACAGGACCAGAACCCTGTGGCTGGGTTAATGGGTGTTCTGAAAGGAAGTGGCTTTTATACTTGGGATTGATGAAAGTGGGGAGTCACTGAAGGTTGCTGAGTTTGGGAGGAAATTGATGTAAGTAGCACAGATAGAGAATTACTTTTCCATATGAGATGTAATACTGAAGGGGATTGTGGAGATCCCTGCATTCACCTGCTCTCCAGATTCCATCCCCCCTGCCATCTTTCAACGGAAGACTAAATTAAGGCCTAAAGAGGATATGTGATTTGCTTAAGCCTGAATATAATAGTCTTATCTCCATTTCAGTCTCCTTTTCTATATCCCAGCATCCTTGCCTGGGACCACCCAGGATGAATGTGGGAGGGAAGAAGGTAGAAGGCGGGGTTTAGCTGAGCCCATGTTACAACCATAGATTCAGAATGAGCTTGCAGAAGAACTAAACCCTGACTAGCCCCATCTTATCACTTTACAGAGAGGAGAAAGTTGAGGGCCTAGTGGGAAAGTGAATCACACAAGGGGACAGTCTTAAGGCAGAAGCAAGGCCTGGCCAAGCTCAGCATTCTTCCCTCCATCGGGTTTCCTTGCTCCTTCAGATCCTGTGCTTGTGTGGATAGACTCTGTTCTCTGTCCCCAGCTAGTTACTGCTCTTATGCCATGTCCGTTTGTCCCTCTGACAAAGAAAGACATCATTATTTAGAACCAGGATCCTTAAGCTTCTGATGGACTCAGAGTGTGTGTGTGTGTGTGTGTGTGTGTGTGTGTGTGTGGTGTGTGTGTGTGTATTTTGAACTGGGAGAAAAAAGCTAAGAAGGCAGGTAGCAGAGAGCTGCAGAGTGAAGGCAGGTGAAAGATAGCTCCAGCATGAGTTTGCACCTCCATCCCCTAAAAAGCCACATTTCTTTCCATTCTTCTCTCCTTCCCTCCTCTTCAGCGGAGAGCAGTGTCTATAGGAAAGGGTTCGAATGACGGAAGGGGAGGAGAATCACTAGAATTTGGGGCATAGACAGCATAAGAAGTGCAGACCATTGAGAAAATGGAAAGGCTCCTCTTCACACCCTTGCCCTCAGTTCTGTGCTCCTCTGAGCCTGACTGTGTGTGGTGGTGGAAGCAGGGGCAGAGGTGAGCCTCCCTAGCACCTCCTCTCCTGCCTTCTGAAGCCACGCTGTGTCCAGGAGAGATGGGGAGGGTCAGGGACTGACTATTATTTGTGGCTCTTGGGGAAGACACTTTGCAAGTGGCCCCACATGGGAGGACTGGAGCAGCATCACCAAAGCCCTGCTTGTACCTTCAGCAGGGAAGAGGAAATTTTGGCCCGTAGTGCAAGTGACAGCCAACGTCAGAGATGACCGAGTGAGGAGTGTCCAAGTGGGGAAAGCAAAAACAGAAAAGGGAAGAAGTTTAAGAAATTCAAACACAAGAACATTTGTAAATAGTGTTAAAAGGCAATTGGGAATAGGTATTTATATTTGATAATTTGTAAAAGTAAGCACATCTTTATATTAATAAAATTGTTCTGGGCAGCCTCTCCACTGCCCTCTGGGGATGTGGCGTATACTCTTGACTGTGGCTTAAATAATAAATGGACACTCACATTTTAGCCTTAAGGAATCAAATGAGACTTGCAAAACAGCTGGCTTCCAAATAACTAAGAGTAAACCATATAAAATTATTTTCCAGTATAAATGATAGATGGTTTAAAAAATTAAATTACATTACCCTAACTTTGATTGTTTTTATAAATAATTTTTGCAATGTGAAATTCCAGAATGCATACTTAAGGCCACTCATCTATTTACATGCTAATATATATTTATTATTAGTACACATAACATTTTTTTCTTATTTAAGAATATAGGTGTGTGTTTATAATAAAAAGAATGAATATTCCTGAACTCCATTCACATAACTGCACAGTATATTTTTCATTCATTTAAATTGAGTTGGGACTTATCTATATAGCTTATGTGATTATATTTCGGGAAGGCTCAGGAGTAGAAATATTATAACACAGACAATGGTATTAGCATATTCAGATCTGCAACTCAGCCCTTACTGCTTTACACATGTAATTAGGTTGTTTCCATGGTAATGATCTAATTATGGGCTTCTCCTTGGCCTTGTGTAATCACATTTGCTGCATTTTGGCAGAGATGTTTTCCTTATTTAGTTGAACTGCAACACTTGACAAGATGTTCTCTCTTAAGATGAATAATGATTTTTTCTTGGGAGAGAGAAAGAAAAAAAAGGTGAAACAATACCATCAAAGGTGATTTGAGAAGGATTATAGATATTTGACAAATCATACCAGTATTAAAATCTCTGTTACCCTTGAAAGCATGATCTATTTTTATCTTTTGTGAGTGTGTATCATTACTGATTGAACTCATAGAAGGTTCTCACTTCAAAAAAAATCATACATGCTATTTAAATATATTATTTCCATAGGGCCCAAGAGCCTGAAGGAAATATTCGGTCAGGAGAGAGAAAGCTCTAGAGACCTTGGCAGGAAGAGAATGGGAGATGGTATTCAGTGAGAATATTATAGTGCAATTGACAAGGCTATTCATGAAAAGGCATTTGATTATAGTTGCCATGGCAATAGGAAACACCTGAAAAAAAATCAGCTAAGGCTTATTTCAGCAGGGATCTAAGTGTAATCTTTATGTACATGTGGAAGAAGACAGGAGGTGTAAATACTGTGGCAATGACAGCTGCATTGTCACGTGGCTCTGTCAGAGGGAAAAAACTGAAATATTACAAGAATAAAAGTTTAACTCTTTTATATGTATAAAAGGCCACTGTGCTATAAAGCATTTTATATAAAAATTTTTATAGCAGAAATAATGCATATTCAGGATGGTGTGGGCTGCTTTCTCTGAGGGTTAGCTAGAAAGTTTATGGGCCTCACTGGCACAATATCTGGGTACTGGTACCCACAGGCTAGCAACTGACAGTGTTCTTCTGTAATTATTACAGATGTGACTGCAAATCCAAAATGAGGAGAGTAGAGCTCCAAGGATCCAGCATTGAAATGGCATTTTTCAGGGACTAGAGTGGGTAGATACAGTGTTTTTTGTAACCTAATTGATTAAAAGCAATAAGATAGCTTGGTGCTTTGGAATAATTAAAATGATAAGCGATTTTATGTTTATAGCAAACTAACCCTTATAAAATACCTTATGGTTTGGTTATAGACTTATATAGTTTTATTTTCCTAGGGGAAAATGGTACTAATAAGATAATTAGTTATCATTTGCAGATAACTAACAAGAATGTTTATTTCATTCTTTAAAATGTATTTATTCAGTGAAAAAAATATATTTATTTGCTACTTGTAATGCACCAGGCACAGTACAAGGCCCTGGGAATAATGCAATGAATCAGACAAACACGATTACTCTTCTCAAGTCATTTTGTGGAGAAAAGAGGAAAGAAAACAGGCTAATACAACACTGGGCTACATAGTATAATGTAGGGAATCAGTGTGCGGTGGCTGCAGAGAGCCTGAGGTCTGTCAGGCACTGGGCTACATAGTATAATGTAGGGAATCAGTGTGCGGTGGCTGCAGAGAGCCTGAGGTCTGTCAGGCACTGGGCTACATAGTATAATGTAGGGAATCAGTGTGCGGTGGCTGCAGAGAGCCTGAGGTCTGTCAGGGGTCTAGCACTGGGAACAGGGCCAGAGACAGCCTGGAACAGGGGCCGGGCCTCGCAGTGTGACTACAAGTAGGGCAGCAGGCGGGGAGCCGCAAGGGCTGCAAGGGGAGATGAGAGATGAGGCTAGAGGGCAAGCAGGACCCAGAGCACCACAGAGCTTGTAAATCATGCAGAGGAGCTAGGCCCCTGAGCACAATCAGAATCAATTAGAAGGTTTCAAGCAAGGGAACAACATGGTCGGATTTGCAATACCTGCTGCAGCTACCTTTGGCATCCAGTTTTGAAGTGGTGATTTTTTGAAGAATCAATCAATGATTTACTTTCTGAAGCAGTTAGAGTGCTCATTAGGACTTTCAGAGTGTGGTCTTAGGTAAGTCCCTTTACCCTCCTAGTACCCTGTGTTATGCTCTACCGAGGCCTCTGGCTCTGTTGATCTGAATTTATGTGGTTTGCAGACAGATTTGCTTACAGTGTGAGTACCTGTGTATGCATGAGTGAATTATATTTGATTACTCAAGAGCTCTGTCCTATCCACAAGCCAGCTGACTAAAACACCTTTTCTCCCACCACGTGACCCTGCCAGGAGGATGTTGGTACCTGTCATGGAGAAGGATGTGGGTTTGCATGAGTCACTGTGTGGGAGGGTGAATGACAGTTTGAAGAAGTGGTTGTAAAGCATTAGAAGCATGGCGGTGAATGGCTTTCAGAGGCTCTGCTCTGTTTTGATTACACCAAGGACAGTTTTTTATTGAGTACCATATAGCATGTGGCAGTGTTTTAAGTACTTTAAGGCCACAGTCAAAATAAACCAACTCGACTCTGTTTGGAGGACAAACCTATTAAACATGTAAAGAGGAGAGATATACTTGATATAAATCAGAAATATGCCTTGAAGGGAAAAGGAAGGTCAGAGATCTGTTGGTTATAGAATAAACTTTCTCTTAAGGGTTTACTGGAGAATGTGGGTCTGAAGTGCAGTTTTCTCATAAGGGAGAGAACGGCAATGTGGTAGTACAGTCCACTGAATAATTGTGCTTAGTTTGTTAATTATTAGCATCAACAATGTTATTTGAAAATACTTTTGTGTTTAATGCTGATGTATAGGTAATGTTTTATACTGAAGAAAGGTTATCATGCATTCATTCATTAAGTGTTTACTAAGTACTTAACATTTGTCAGGTACTTCGTATAATTAGTTAAAAAGATCTCACTCAGAATTTCATTTTATGGAAGGAGACTAGACTTGGGATGGTGAGAGCACAATGCAATGTGCAGATGATTTGTAGAATGAAACCTATGTAATTTTATTGACCAATATAACCCCAGTAAATTTAATAAAAAATAATATTTATAGGTAAAATTAAAAAAAAACTAGATCATTTTAAAATGCAAGGTTAGAGTGATGTCAGAGAAATGGCAGTGTGAGTGATACTCCTGATCTTTCCCCTTGAAATTTCAACAAATTCAACAACTAAACACAGAGAAAAAAATCTCAGGAGCCCCTGAAATATACACACAGCAGATCAAGTTATGATTGGGTGAAAAGGTGGCTGATGATAAAATTCACTCAGAAGAAAAAAAAAGAGGGAGGACGGGGTATTTCGCTTTTCTCACTGATCTGAGGAAGGGGCATTTTTGTTTGGAGCCAGGCGAGGTAGAGAGACTGAGGTGGAGGGGAAGGAGCTGAGTTAGGGTGGGTGCTCGAACAAAAAGAACACACACTCACTCTGCCTGAGATTGTGGACACCGGGCATGCACACGGGCAGTGGGCTCCACCTGAAATTGCCGATGCTGGGTGCCTGGATGGGCTGGTGTGAACATCTTTGTGCATTCCCAGCTCCACTAAGATACTCTGTACCGGGCATGCGCACAGGCCAGAGTGCTTAGCCGGAGATCACTGGTGCTGGGCACCCGCATGGGCTGTGTAAGCAGTTCTACCTAGCATCACAGGCCTGGGCTCTAGCATGGGCCAGAGTGCTGAGCCTGAGAGTGCCGATGCTGGGTGCCTCCATGAGCCAATGCGAGCGTCTGTGTGAGTTCCCAGCTCCTCCTGAGATCAAAGGTGCTGGGTGTCCTCATGGGGGGTGGAGCATCTGTGTGCATTGCTGGAGTCGTGGGAGCTGGACACACATGTGGCCTATTGTGGGCTCCCAAAGAGTGCGTAAGAAACCCCTGGAGATGGGACCCATGGTGTGCTGAGGCGTGCTAGATCTGCCTGCCAGCCCATAGAATTTTGCCAGTGTGGAGCAGAAAGGCGCTTGATCTGCGATCTGCACCCTGCCCTGCCTGCTCCTGCTGGTGGCTCTCATTGCCACTGCCCTGCCTAGAACTGTGCTGAGCAGTACTGAAGGACCTGGCTATGCATAGCTCCAGTAGCTGTGCAAATAGTGGCTGAGGTGGGCCTCACAGCTAATTCCTCAGGCTGCTAGCTCGGGAGAGAGGGATATGGGGAGAGGTGCCTGGAGAACTGAGACTGCCATTCCTAGAGCCATAAAATTGCAAAGCCCTAACAAGCCCCGCCTACCTACAGGACTGAGACCCAGCCTATGTCATTACCACAATGACACATCAGCAGACCTCTGACCAAGAGTCCCATAGAGACAAAACTAATAGTACAGTGCCACTTACTGAAAAAAAGAAAGAAATTACCTTTCAAAACCAGGAAAAATTATATTTTTTAAATGCTTTTTCTCATTTTTTTCTTTATTCCTTTTTCTTTTTTCTATTTTTTTCTCTTTTCCTTTTGAACTTCATTATCCATAGTTGTTACATTTTTCATTTTTGTTTTTTGTGAGGGTTTAATTTCTGAAACATTTATGTCTTTTTATTTGTTCTTTTTTTCCTTTCTTTTCTCTCTCTACCCTTTTCTTCTCCTTTCTCTTTTTTCTTTCTTTCTTTTTTGCTCTCATCCAAACATCATTTTTCATCAAATTATTATATTTGGACTCATATTATTCTTTGTGGCATCTTGCTTGTTTTGACTTCAATTTTTCTTTTTTTAAAGTTTTTACTCTGTTCCTTGTTCTTTGTAGTTTTTGTTCCACTTATCACTATAGAATTTTTATTTTTTTCACTGTATTCTTTCAACTTTTATTTTATTTTTAATTATTTCTTGGTAGTGTTATTAACAATACCATTGTCAAATGCCATCAAGTAAAAAGAAAAGACAGAGACATAGCTCAGATAGATGATGAAAAATCTCTAGAAAAAATAGCAATTACTTGGAAACCATGCAGTTAAATGACAGAGAATTAAAAATTGAAGTTCTAAAAATACTCAGTGAAATACAAAAAAGCACTGAAAGGCAATTTAGTGAGCTCAAAAAAACAATTTAATGAACAAAAAGAATACCAAGGAAATTAAAACTATAAAAAGGAACCAAACAGAGATGAAAAACAATATGTGAACTGAAAAATGAAGTAACAAGCTTAGCTAATAGAACAGGCCAGATAGAGGAGAGAATTAGTGACACAGAACAAGCAACTAGAGATACTATAGAGAGAAGAAGAGAGAGACTCATGAATTAAAAAAAATGAGAAAGCCCTATAAGAATTATCTGATTACATCAGAAAAAAGAATATAAGAATAATGGGTATATGAGAAAGAGAAGAGAGAAAAAAGGAATGGAGAACATATTCAAACAAATAGTTGATGAGAACTACCCAGGCCTGTGGAAAGAGAGCCTTAAATCCAAGAATCAAATAGAACACCAAGTTACCTTAACCCCAAAGACCTACTCCAAGGCATATGTAATGAAATTATCACAAATCAATGACCAAAAAAAAAAAAAATCCTCAAGGCAAATAGGGAAAAGAATACAACATATAAAGGAAGGCCCATTAGGCTATTATCAGATTTCTCAGCAGAAACTCTACAAGCCAGAAGAGAGTGGACCCCAATTTTTAAAGTACTGAGAGGAACTTCCAGCCAAGAATACTATATCCATCAACACTATCCTTCAAATATGAAGGGGAAATAAAACCATTCACAGATATAGAGAAGACGAGGAAATTTATTAGCAGAATACCCCCACTTCAGGAAATACTAAAGGGGGTAATCTGACCAGACACAGAGAACAAAACAAAACAAAACCACAAGTAAAAGCTCCAACAAGGTCACAATAAAAACAGGGATAGTCTGTAACAAAAACAAAAAAGAGGAGAGGACAAAGATTAGCAGTAGCAAAGGAGGATGGAGTGCAGAAACACTCATGAGATAATGAGCTACAAAGAATATGATATATATATTTTTAATTACCTAATGGTAACCACACCTGAAAATACCACTACAGAAACACAGAGCTTAAAAAAAGAAGGAACAAAAGAAAGAAGTATAGAATACAACCAAACAAAAGCAAATGACAGAAAAACAAAAGGGAAGAACCAAACAAGAAACAGAGTTATCAGAAAGTAATGTACGAAATGGCAATAGGAAACCCTCAAGTATCAATAATTGCATTAAACTAAATGGATTGAACTCACCAATAAGAAGGCATAGAGTAGTAGAATGAATCAAAAATGAAAATCTAATTCTATGCTGCCTTCAAGAAATACATCTAAACTACAAGGATAAAAACAGATTCAAAGGGAAAGGTTGGAAAATGATTCTCCAAGCAAATAATATCCAAAGAAAAGCAGGTATAGCCATACTCATATCTAACAATGCTGACTACAAGACAACAAAGGTAATCAAAGACAAGGATGGTCATTTCATAATGATAAAGGGGATATTGAATCAAGAATACATAATACTTCTTAACATATATGCACCAAACCAAGGAGCACCAAAGTATATAAGACATCTACTAACTAATCTAAAAATAAAAACCAACAAAAATATAATCATACTTGGAGACCTCAGTGCACCACTGATGGCTCTAGGTCGTTCATCCAAACAGAAAATCAAGAAATAAATATTGGCCTTAAATGAAACACTAGAACAGTTGGATATGATAGACATCTACAGGACATTTCATCCCAAAATGTCACAGTATACATTTTTCTCCAGTGTGCATAGAATATTCTCAAGAATTAACCATATGTTGGGCCACAAAACTAACATCAACAAATTCAGAAAGTTTGAAATTATAATAAGCATATTCTCTGATCACAAAGCTTTGAAACTAGAATTCAACTTTAAAAAAGAGGTAAACAAAACCCAAAGTACGTGGAAATAAAAAACATACTTCTAAAAAATGATTTGGGCCCTGGCCGGTTGGCTCAGTGGTAGAGCGTCGGCCTGGCGTGCAGAAGTCTTGGGTTCGATTCCTGGCCAGGGCACACAGGAGAAGTGCCCATCTGCTTCTCCACCCCTCCCCCTCTCCTTCCTCTCTGTCTCTCTCTTCCCCTCCTGCAGCCAAGGCTCCATTGGAGCAAAGATGACCCAGGCGCTGGGGATGGCTCCATGGCCTCTGCCTCAGGCGCTAGAGTGGCTCTGGTCGCAACAGAGTGACACCTCGAATGGGCAGAGCATTGCCCCCTGGTGGGTGTGCCGGGTGGATCCCGGTTGGGCGCATGCGGGAGTTTGTCTGACTGCCTACCCGTTTCCAGCTTCAGAAAAATACAAAAAAAAAATGATTTGGTCAAAGAAGAAATAAAAGCAGAGTTCAAAAGATACATACAGACAAATGAAAATGACAACATGACATATCAGAATCTCTGGGATGCAGCAAAAGCAGTAATAAGAGGAAAGTTTATATCATTACAGGCTTATATGAACAAACAAGAGAGAGCCCAAGTAAACAACTTAACATCACATCTTAAGGAACTAGAAAAATAAGAACAAAGACAACTCAAATGCAGCAGAAGAAAGGAATTAATAAAAATCAGAGCAGAAATAAATGAAATAGAGAACATAAAATCTTTAGAAAAAATCAATAAAACAAGGAACTGGTTCTTTGAAAAGATCAACAAAATTGATAAACCCTTGTCAAGACTCACTAAGGAAAGAAGAAAAAGGACTCATATAAACAAAATCCAATATGAAAGAGAAGAAATTACCAGTGATATCGTAGATATACAAAGTATTATTGTAGAATAGCATGAAAAACTATATGCACCAAATTCAACAATCTAGAAGAAATGGATAAATTTTTAGAATAATACAATCTTCCTAGACTGAATCATGAAGAAGTAAAAAGTCTAAAAATACCCATAGGCAGGGAGGAAATAGAAACAGCTATCAAAATCCTTCCAAAAAGTAAAAGTACAGGGCCAGACAGTTATACTAGTGAATTCTATCAAAGATTGAAAGATTTGGTTCCTATCCTTCTCAAAGTCTTCCAAAAAATTGAAGAAGCAACACTTCCAAAAACATTTTATGAGGCCAACGTAACCCTCATACCAAACCTGGCAAGGACAACACTTAAAAAGAAAACTACAGACCAATATCTCTAATATAGATGCAAAAATCCTAGAGAAAATACTAGCAAATCAAATACAACAACACATTAAAAAATAATTCACCATGATTAAGTGGGATTCATCCCAGAATCACAAAGATCGTTCAACATATATGAAACAATTAACGTAATACACCATATCAACAAAACAAAGAACAAAAATCATATGATCTTATTAAAACATGCAGAAAAGACACTCAATAAAATACATCATTTTATGTCTAAAATACTCAATATAACAGGTATAGAAGAAAAATATCTCAACATAATAAATGCCATTTATGACAAACCATCAGCTAACATCATATTAAATGGCAAAACATTGAAAACTTTTCCTCCAAAATCAGGAACAAGACAAAGTTGCCCACTCTCTCCACTCCTATTCAAAATAGTGCTGGAAGTTCTAGTCAGAGCAATCAGACAAGAGAAAGAAATAAAAGGCATTTATATTGGGAAAGGAAAAGTAAAGGTTTCAGTTTTTGCAGATAATATGATCCTGTATATAGAAAACCCCAAAGACTCCACAGAAAGGCTATTAGAAACAATAAACCAATATAGTAAGGTCACAGGATACAAAATTAATATATAGTCTATTGCTTTCTTATATGCCAACAATAAAACTTCAGAAAATGAACTAAAAAAAAATCCCTTTTACAGTTGCAACAAAAAAATAAAATACCTACAAATAAACATAACAAAGAAATTAAAGGACCTATATAATGAAAACTACAAAGCATTGTTAAGGGAAATTGAAAAAGATGCAATGAAATGGAAAAATATTCCTTGTTCTTGGATAGGAAGAATAAATGTAGTTATAATGGCCATATTACCCAAAGCAATATACAATTTTAATGCAATTCCCATCAAAATTCCAATAGCATTTTTTAAAGAAATGGAACAAAAAATCATCAGGCTGATATTGAACCATAAAAATCCCCTAATGGCCAAAGTAATCCTAAGGAAAAAACCCACAAAACTGGGGGCATTACAAAACCCGATTTCAAATTATACAGCAGAGCCACGATAATCAAAACATCATGATATTGGCAGAAAAATAGACACTCAGACCAATGGAACAGAATAAAGAGTCTAGAAATAAAACCACATGTATATGGGCAAATCATCTTTTATGAAGGAGCCAAAAACACACAATGGAAAAAGAAAGCCTCTTCAGTAAATGGTGCTGGGAAAACTAGAAAGCCACAAGCAAAAGAATGAAACTTGACTACAGTTTGTCCTCATGCACAAAAATTAATTTAAAATGGATCAAAGTCCTAAATATAAGACATGAAACAATAAATTACATAGAAGAAAACATAGGTACTAAACTCATGGACCTTGGCTGTAGAGAACATTTTATGAATTTGACCCCGAAGGAAAAGGCAAAAATAAATGAATGGGAATGTGTTAAACTAAAAAGCTTCTGCAAAACAAAATGAACTGACAACAAAACAGACAGCCAACTAAATGGGAGAAGATATTTGTAAACAACAGCTCTGATAATGGGTTAGTATCTAAAATATACAAAGAACTCACAAAACTCAACAACAAACAAACAATCCAATAAAAAAATGGGAAAAGCACATGAACAGACGCTTCTCCCAAGAAGAAATACAAATGACCAACAGATATATAAAAAGATGCTCATCTTCACTAGCTATTAGAGAAATACAAATCAAAACTAAACTGAGATACCACCTCACACCTGTTAGATTAGCTACTATCAACAAGACAGGTAATAACAAGTGTTGGGGAGGCTGTGGAGAAAAAGGAACCCTCATCCACTGTTTGTGGGAATGTAAAGTAGTACAAGTATTATGAAAGAAAGTATGGTGTTTCCTCAAAAAATTAAGAATAAAACTACCATATGATATAGCAATCCTTCTACTAGGTATATACCCCCAAAACTCAAAAACATTGATATGTAAAGACATATGCACCCCTATGTTTATCGCAGCATTGTTTATGGTGGCCAAGACATGGAAACAACCAAAAAGTTTTTTAATAGAGGATTGGATAAAGAAAATGTAGTACATACAGTATATACAATGGAATACTACTCAGCCATAAGAAATGATGACGTAGTGTCCTTTACAACAACATGGATGGACCTTGATAACATTATACTAAGTGAAATAAGTAAATCAGAAAAAAAAACTAAGAACTCTATGATTCCATACATAGGTGGGACATAAAATTGTGATTCATGGACATAGATTAGAGTGCAGTGGTTACCAGGAGGAGGGGAAAGGAGGAGAAGGAGGGACATGGGGGGAGGAGAGGATCATAAAAAAAAACAAATGAAAGGTGATGGAGGATGATTTGACTTTGGGTGATGGGTGTACAACATAATCGAATGTCAAAATGATGTGGAGATATTTTCTCTAAATCTATGTACTTTAGTAATTGACCAATGTCACCCCATTAAAATTAATTGTCTAAATAAAATAAATAAATGCTTGGTTAATTAAAAGATAGATAATATAAAAAGTATAGTGATAAACCATGCTGACAGGAACTCAGGTGAAGGGATGTAGCCTAACTTTGAAGTTGGGGCAGGAGTTAGTAAATAGTTGGATTATTATCCATATCTGCAGAATTCTTAATGGTTCAAATCTAATTCTAGTAAATTATGCCATATGAAAACCTTAGAGTAAGCAAGAGAATTAAAAAATAAAGGGAAAATAAAATATTTAGAAAAGTGACCCTTGCAGCTGATCACACTTTTTGTTTTGTAAAAAAGAAGGTCAGTGATCTGATTGGTCTTATCCATCTCTTCATTCATTCAACACATGTTTGAGCCTCTATGTTTCAGGCACTATTTCCAGTTGAGATTAAGGAGATAAACAAAATGGGCAAAGGTTTCTTGGATGTCATGAAGCTTAATTACCAGGGATCCAAGGACTTAAAAACCTAGCCTGCTCTGTTACATGACTAGACCGTCTTAAATCTCCACAATTGAAATATAAACTTTGGAGGTGACATCCCAGAAATGGTGCCGCGAGGAGAGATCCTTACACCTCTCCCCGAAATTTTTACAAGTTTGACATCTAGAGACAGAAAACGATCCCAGGAGCATCTGAAATACACATACACTGAACAAAGGTCAGTGATGTAAGAGGACACGATGGAGAGATGTGATATTTTTTAGGGCCTCTTGCTCACACAGTAGCTGGGGCAACTTTCTGCCAGCTGATACAGGGTGAAAGATACATTTCTACAGAACAACCTCAGAGAACACTGCAGAAGTTGGGAAGGCTAGGCTGTAGGCTTTTTAACAAGGGAGAAGCCTGCAGAGAGCAATCCCATGGAACCCTAAAGCAAATTTAACTAGATATACCCAGGGAACCTTAGAAAGGAGCCTGAACAGAAGTCAACTCGCCCCCCCTACCTGCTTAAGCTGGCGGTTCTGGTCAGCAGAGCTTTCATACTCAGGGCTGTGCTCTAAAAGGACCTGAAGGAGGGACTTGGCAGCTTTTTAGACCTCCTGTTCTACAGGCAGTGACTAGGGCATCTTCCTGCCAGCCAATACAGGTTACAAAATGCAAAAAGGTTGGGGAAAGTGGTCCCACAGAGTGCTGAAGCATACTAGACACACCTGGAGGCTCATAGAAAGACACCTTGAGAGTAATTAGCTCCCAGCCTTGCCTGATTACGCTGGCAGCTCTGGATGGCAAAGCCTTACCCAGAGCCCTGCATTGATTGGGGATAGAGTGGGGATTTGCCAGATCATAGGGCCTCTTACTCTGCAGGCAGTGGCAGGGGCTACTTCACAGCTGGGTCACTAGCTGCTGGTTCGGGAAGGAGAGACTTTGGAAAGAGGTTTCGGGAAAATGGACTCTCCCATTGTTGGAGCCTGCAAATGCTAACAAGCCCTGACTACCAACAAGACTGAGACCTAGTATATGTCATCACCATAGAGACTCATCAACTGCAAATCTCTACCTAAGCGTGCCACAGGGGCAGAGCCTGGGGTACAGTGCCACCAATCAAAAAGAGAGAGAAAGAAATAGGAAGAAGATAACCTCTCAAAATCAAGAATAATCCAGTTTTTATAACTTTTTCCACTTTTTTTTCCTTTCATTTTCTTATCTTTATTTTTTTCTTCCACCTTGGTCCTTTTATCCTCTTTTTGTCTTATTCTTTTTTTTTTCATCTTGAACTTCATTATCCATAAATGTTACATTTCCCATTCTTTTCTTTTCTTTTTTTCTTTTTCATTTTTTTCTCCCTCTCTCTTGGTTTCCTCATTTCTCTTTCAATTTTCCTCTCATTTGATCCTCACTCAAACACAAATTATTTTGTTTTCGGTTCAAATTTTTTCTTTGTGGCTTTTGTGTGCTTTTTACTTCGCTTTTTAACTCATTAGCATTCCCCCAAACCCCAGCTCTCCATTCTATGTAGTTTTTGTTCCACTTAATACAATAGTATTTTTTTCTTTTTCTTGTTTTCTTCTTGTCTCTTTCACCATATCTCTCATTCGACCATCATTTACAAGCAAATTATTTTATTCTTGATGCAAATTTTTTCCTTGTAGCATTTTGTGGGTCCTTCCCTCACTTTCTGCCCCTTTGTCACTTCTCCCCAATTCAGGCCCTCCATTCTAGGTAGTTTTTGTTCCATTTAGAGTATATAATTCTTAATTTTTCATGATATTTTCTCAAAAAAAATTATTTTTATTCTTTTTTCTTCATCAATTCTAATTAGTGTTATTAACAAAACCACCCTCAGATGCCATAAAGGAAAAGGAGATTGAATATCATGGATAAAAATGACAGAGATGTAGCACAGATAGTTGAGAAAAAAACTATAGAAAAATTTTTTTAATAGATTGTAAACCTTGGAGTTAAATGACAGAGAATTTAAAATAGAAATCCTAAAAATCCTCAGAGATATATAAGAAAGTACAGAAAGGTGACTTAGGGAGCTCAAAAAACAACTCAATGAAGAGAAAGAATATATTACCAAGGAAATTGAAACTATGAAAACGAATCAAACAGAGATGAGAAACTCAATTCATAAACTGAAAGATGAGGTAACAAGCTTAGCTAATAGAACAGCCAAATAGTAGAGAGAATTAGTGACATAGAAGACAGGCAACTAGAGGCACAAAAGAGAGAAGAGGAGAGAGACTTATGAATTTAAAAAAAAATGAGAAAGCCCTACAGGAATTGTTTGACATAAAAAAAAGCAACATAAGAATAATAAGTATATCAGAAGGAGTAGAGAGAGAAAATAGAATGGAGAACATATCGATATTCAAACAAATAATAGACGAGAACTTCCCAAGCATATGGAAAGCACTAAAGCTTCGAATTCAAGAAGCAAACAGAACACTGAGTTATCTTAACCCCAACAAACCTACTCCAAGGCACATCATAATGAAATTGGCACAAACCAATGACAAAGAAAAAATTCTCAAGGCAGCCAGGGAAAAGAAGAATACAACATATAAAGGAAGGCCCATTAGATTATCATCAGATTTCTCAACAGAAACTCTACAAGCTAGAAGACAGTGGACCCCAATATTTAAAGTTCTAAAAGAGAGGAACTTCTAGCCAAAATACTATACCCATCAAAGCTATCCTTCAAATACAAAGGAGAAATAAAAACATTCACAAATACAGAAAAGATGAGAAAACTTATCACCAGAAAACCCTCAGTTCAGGAAATACTAAAGGGGGTTTTTGGACCTGATACAAAGAACAAAACAAAAGAAAACAAAACCACAAGTAAAAGCTCCACCAAGAACACAATAAAATCAAATTTAAACTATGACAACAAAAACAAAAAAGGGGAGAGGACGAAGATTAACAATAGCAAAGGAAGATGGAGTGCGGAGGCACTCATGAGATAGTGTACTACAATGAACGTGGTAGGTACCCTTTCCATTACTTAATGGTAACAACCTCTGAATAAACCACTACAGAAGCACATGACTTGAAAAAAAAAGCAACAGAGGAAATAATATGGATTACAACCAAACAAAAACTAATGATAGAAAAACAAAAGAGAAGAATCAAACAAGATACAAAACTAACAGAAAGCAAAATATATAATGGTAATAGAAAAACCTCCTGTCAATAATTACACTAAATGTAAATGGATTGAATTCAATAAAAAGAGAGTAGCAGAATGGATTAAAAAAGAAAATCCAGCTGTATGCTGCCTACAAGAAACACATCTGAGCAACAAGGATAAAAACAAATTCAAAGTGAAAGGCTGGAAAACAATACTCCAAGAAAATAACATCCAAAAAAAGCAAGTGTAGCTATACTCATATCTAACAATGCTGACTACAGACAGCAAAGCTAATCAGAGACAAAAATGGTCATTTCATAATGATTAAGGGGACACTGAATCAAGAAGATATAACACTTCTTAATATATATGCAACAAACCAAGGAGCACCAAAATATGTAACACAGCTACTGACTGACCTAAAAACAAAAACTGATAAAAATATCATCATAGTAGGAGACCACAATACACCGCTGATGGCTCTAGATTGTTCATCCAAACAGAAAATCAATAAAGAAATATTGGCCTTAAAGAAACAGTAGAACAATTTGATATGATAGACGTCTACAGGACATTTCATTCCAAAGAGCCAGAGTATACATTTTTCTCTAGTGTACATGGAATATTTTCAAGAATTGACCATATGTTGGGCCACAAAAATAACATCAGCCAATTCAGAAAAATTGAAATTATACCAAGCATATTATCTGATCATAAAGCCTTGAAACTAGAATTGAATTGCAAAAAAGAGGTAAAAAAAAACCTCACAAAAATGTGGAAACTAAACAGCATACTTTTAAAAAATGAGTGGATCAAAGAAGAAATAAGCACAGAAATCAAAAGATACATACAGACAAATGAAAATAACAATATGACATATCAGAATCTCTGGGATGCAGCAAAAGCTGTAATAAGAGGGAAGTTCATATCACTATAGGTATATATAAACAAAGAAGGGAGAGCCCAAGTAAATCACTTATCTTCACATATTAAGGAACTAAAAAAAGAAGAACAAGGACAACCCAAAACCAGCAGAAGAAAAGGAAATAATAAAAATCAGAGCAGAAATAAATGAAATAGAGAACATAAAATCTTTAGAAAAAATTAATAAAACAAGGAACTGGTTCTTTGAAAAGATCAACAAAATTGACAAACCCTAGGCAAGACTCACCAAGGAAAAAAGAGAAAGGACTCATAGAAACAAATTTCAAAATGAAAGAGGAGAAATCACCAGAGATATCATAGATATACAAAGAATTATTGTAGAATACTATGAAAAACTATATGCCATCAGATTCAACAATATAGAAGAAATGGATAAATTGCTAGAACAATACAATATTCCTAGACTGAGTCATGAAGAAGCAGAAAGCCTAAACAGACCCATAGGCAGGGAGAAAATAGAAACTACTATCAAAAACCTTCCTAAAAATAAAAGTCCAGGGCCAGATGGCTATACTAGTGAATTCTATCAAACATTCAAAGACTTGGTTCCTATTCTACTCAAAGTCTTCCAAAAAATTGAAGAAGAAGCAATACTTCCAAACACATTTTATGAGGCCAACATAACCCTCATACCAAAACCTTGCAAGGACGGCACAAAAAAAAACAACAAAAACTATAGACCAATATCTCTAATGAATACAGATGCTAAAATACTAAACAAAATACTAGGAAATTGAATACACAGATATTAAAAAAATAATACATCATAATGAAGTGGGATTCATCCCAGAATCACAGGGATGGTTCAGCATATGTAAAACTGTTAACGTAATATACCATATCAACAAAACGAAGAACAAAAACCACACAATCTTATCAATAGATGCACAAAAGGCATTCAATAAAATACAACATCATTTTATGTTTAAAACACTCAACAAAATGGGTATCGAAGGAAAATATGTCAACATAGTAAAGACCATTTATGATAAACCATTAACTAACATCATATAAAATGGCATAATACTGAGGACTTTTCCCCTTAAATCAGGAACAAGACAGAGTTGTCCACTCCTTCCACTCTTATTTAACGTGGTGCTGGAAGTTCTAGCCAGAGCAATCAGACAAGATAAAGAAATAAAAGGCATTCATATTGGAAAAGAAGAAGTAAAGGTTTCACTTTTTGCAGATGATATGATCTTATACATCGAAAACCCCAAAGACTCCACAAAAAGATCACTAGAAACAATGAACCAATACAGTAAGATTGCAGGATACAAAATTAATATACAGAAGTTCATTGCCTTTCTATATGCCAACAATGAAACATCAGAAAACAAACTAAAAAAAATAATTCCCTTCATGGTTGCAACAACAACAAAAAATACCTTGTAATAAACGTAACAAAAGAATGTAAAGGACCTATATAATGAAAACTACAAAGCATTGTTAAGGGAAATAAAAAAAGATACAATGAAATGCAACAATATTCCTTGTTTTTGGATAGGAAGAATAAATATAATCAAAATGACCATATTACCCAAAGCAATACACAAAATCAATGCAATTCCCATCAAAATTCCAATGGCATTTTTCAAAGAAATGGAACAAAAAATCATCAGATTTATATGGAACTATAAAAAACCTCGAATAACCAAAGCAAGCCTAAAGTAAAAGAACAAAGCTGGGGGCATTACAATACCTGACTTCAAATTCTCATATAGAGCCACAACAATCAAAACAGCATGGTATTGGCAGAAAAATAGACACTCAGACCAATGGAACAGAATAGAAAGCCCAGAAATAAAACCACATATATATGGTCAAATAATTTACGATAAAGAGGCCAACAACACACAATGGAGAAAAGATAGCCTCTTCAACAAATGGTGCTGGGAAAACTGGAAAGCCACATGAAAAGAATTAAACTCAACTACAGTTTCTCCCCTTGTACTAAGATTAATTCAAAATGGATCAGAGACCTAAATATAAGACCTGAAACAATAAAGTACATAGAAAAAACAATTGGTACTAAACTCATGGACCTTGGTTATAAAGAGCACTTTATGGATTGGACTCCAAAGGCAAGGGAAGTGAAGGCAAAGATAAGTGAATGGGACCACATCAGACTAAGAAGTTTTTGCACAGCAAGAGAAACTGACAACAAAACAAACAGATAGCCAACTAAATGGGAGATGATATTTTCAAACAACAGCTCAGATAAGGGCCTACTATCCAAAATATACAAAGAACTCATTAAAGTCAACAACAAACAAACAAACAATCCAATAAAAAAATCGGAAGAGTATATAAACAGACACTTCTCCCAGGAAGAAATACAAATGGCCAACAGATATATGAAAAAACGCTCATCTTCATTAGCTATTAGAGAAATGCAAATCAAAACTACAATGAGATACCACTTCACGCCTGTTAGATTAGCTATTATCAACAAGACAAGTGATAAGTGTTGGAGAGGCTGTGGAGAAAACGGAACCCTCATCCACTGTTGGTGGGAATGTAAAGTAGTACAACATTATGGAAGAAAGTATGGTGGTTCCTCAAAAAACTAAAAATAGAACTACCATATGACCCAGCAATCCCTGGGTATATACTCCCAAAACTCAAAAACAGTGGTACATAAAGACACATGCAGCCCCATGTTCATTGCAGCATTGTTCACAGTGTCCAAGACATGGAAACAACCAAAAAGCCCTCCCATAGATGACTGGATAAAGAAGAAGTGGTACATATATACTATGGAATACTACTCAGCCATAAGAAACTAGAAAGCCCGGCAGTCATACGAAATGACCGCTGTTCTAGATATTATAAATTGTAATTAAAATGATTTGTGCAAAGGTGTCTGCTAATTCAAACTAAATTCCCAGGGCAGGCAGCGAGGACGCCCCTTTACTTAGTGCCCCATGGGTTTCCCCCTTCTACTTGCTTAATTGCTTAAAGTAGAGTGCAATGAAGGAAACCACTGGTGGTACATTTCTTAAAAGCCACCACTAGCTCAATAAATAAAGGTGATTTAAATAATAAAATGTTAATTCACATGTCAAAGATCTCTTTGTACACAACATTTCTTGTGTAGATCTTTCCATCATTTTTAAGCTCGCCTTGCAGAGGACCATCAATTATTTTTAATTTTACGTTCGTTCTTTCAGGAACTCTTGAACAGGCAACATAAAGTTGACTGTGTCCAAATGCAGGCTCAGGTAAAAAAAATGGCAACATGAAACTATTAATGGATCGAATGCTTTCCATGTACTGTTTGCTATTTGGATGCTGATTAGTCAATAATTTATTCAAGAGTGGTGGATAATTCTCAATTAGTGGAACTACAGTGTTTCTGTACTTGCAACATTGAGAAAATCCTTTCTTGCCACAGTCAAATCGATTAGTTTCTAACTTGAAGTTTAAGGACTGACAGTGTTCACATTTAATATTCATGTCACCAGAGGAATGCTCAAAAATTAAAGTTTCTCCGTTTGAAACCGTTTTAATCCTTTTTGCATTTCAGTCAGCATCACTCTGTCGTTTTTTTTGCATTTCTCTCCTGCCTTTGTTCAAGGGACTCATTTTGTCGAGACAGGCTTTTTTGTCTTGCATCTGAGGCAAGGCTTGTTTCTCTATGCTCATCAGTCTCATTTTGCAGAGAAAGATGCATTTGCTCTGCGACTGAGGCAAGCCTTGTCTTTCTCTGCTCAGTGGTTTCTTTTTGTCGAGAAAGCTGTTTTTGTGCAGCTTTAGCTCCTTTTCTCTCCTCTTCAGTGCTGTATTTTCTAGGAGGCATTCTTAAAAGAAATTACGTTAAGATGTAGTTTTTATGTAAAACAGATGATTGCCAATGCAAACAAATGTTCACCTTCCCCCTGACCCGCTCAATTTGTGTTCAGCTGTGGCAACTTCACCCCATTGGCTAGTACAGTTATGCAAGCAACCAATAAGCTATCGGCGACAAACAGACACTTAAGCCGCATATAATAAAGACTAGAAAGCCCGGCGGTCATACGAAATGACCGCTGTTCTAGGTATTATAAATTGTAATTAAAATGATTTGTGCAAAGGTGTCTGCTAATTCAAACTGAATTACCCAGGGCAGGTGGCGAGGATGCCCCTTTGCTTACTTCCCCATGGGGTTTCCCCCTTCTACTTGCTTAATTGCTCAAAGTAGAGTGCAATGAAGGAAACCACTGGCGGTACATTTCTTAAGAGCCACCGCTAGCTCAATAAATAAAGGTGATTTAAATAATAAAATGTTAATTCACATGTCAAAGATCTCTTTGTACACAACATTTCTTGTGTAGATCTTTCCATTATTTTTAAGCTCGCCTTGCAGAGGACCATCAATTATTTTTAATTTTATGTTCGTTCTTTCATGAACTCTTGAACAGGCAACATAAAGTTGACTGTGTCCAAATGCAGGCTCAGGTAAAAAAATGCCAACACGCTTAAGCGTTTGGCCCTGAGACTAATTGATGGTCATAGCAAAGGCAAGTTTTACAGGAAATTGTCTACATCTCAATTGAAACGGCAACCCTGTTTGAGATGGAGCCAAATCAATTCTTGGAATGACATGTATTTCACCTTTAGAGGAGCCAGTCAAAAACTTAGCTATTATGACATTATTTTTCAATTGGAGAACCTCTAGTCTTGTACCATTGCAAAGACCCCTTCTGGTGTTAAGATTTCTTAACAGCATAATAATTGCTCCAATCTTTAACCTCAATTTGTGAGGTGGTATGCCAGAAGGCAGGACTATTTGAATGCCGTGGCAACTTCACCCCATTGGCTAGTACAGTTACGCAAGCAACCAATAAGCTATCGGCGACAAACAGACACTTAGGCCACATATAATAAAGATGATGACATCGGATCATTTACAACAACATGGATGGACCTTGATAACATTATACTGAGTGAAGTAAGTAAATCAGAAAAAATTAAGAACTGTATGATTCCATACATAGGTGGGACATAAAAAAGAGACTAAGTATCATGGACAAGAGTGTGGTGGTTACTGGCGGTAGGGAGGGAGGAGAAGGAAGGCTTGGTAGAAGGGGAGGGGCACAAAGAAAACCAGATAGAAGGTGATGGAAGACAATCTGACTTTGGGTGATGGGTATGCAACATAATTAAATGTCAAAATAACCTGGAGATGTTTTCTCTGAACATATGTACCCTGATTTATTAATGTCACCCCATTAAAATAAAATAAAGAAATATGAACTTTGTATTTGTATCTTAGAACAGAAAAAGACATTAATAGAAAACTGGAATCTGATTAACATCTGTAGTTTAATTAATTTTATTGTACCAATAAAAATTGTTAGTTTTGATCACTGTACTATTGTTCTGCCAGATGTTTACATCGGAGGAGGTTGAGTGAAGAGCCTAAGGCAACTCCTATTCTCTTTTGCAACATTTTTATAAGTCTAAAACTATTTCAAAACAAAACTAAACCAAAGCTAAACAACACCCCCCCCCCCCCCCCCCCCCCGCCAAAGAAAATTGGGCCTTAATTGTCTCTGCCTTCTGTTTTCTGTGTTTTTCATGTATCTTTCTGTTTCCTTACTCCAAGTGAGTGTCGCTGGTTGAAGAAGAATAGTGTGGATGAAGATCAGAGTGTCTTTGGACTCTTACTTGTATGCATTACCATCCTATTCCATGTTTTCAGATGCCAAAGGCTGTCTTCTTGAGCACCCGCATTATACGTTTCTCAGAACCAGCAATTGCTGTCATAATCTTGGCTAATGCCATGAATTTCATGGCAGAGGAGTAGCAAGTTATAAAGATGGTCACTTTGCTATACCTTCTGGGATTTTGATTGTGGGTTTGAATGTTGCTCCTGATTTTGTGCCTGGATCTAAAGATGCTGGGATTGGAAGAGTTTGTGAAGTCCTCTGGTGGTCTTCATTTCATAGATAAGGAAACTAAGGTTGAGTGAAGAGCCTAAGTTAGTGGTGAGACCTGAAGTAGAACCAGTTCTTTTGACTTCTGGTTAGGTACTTTCTTCATTTTAAGCTGCTCCCTAAATACTTCATATGGCTTAGATTTGAACTAAAAAAACTTGGTGCCAAAACTTCATGGTTGATAGTTCATTCTATTATTATACAGACTGTCACCATATACAATATACCATTTACACGTACAATATACCAATTAGATCCTGTTGGGAAGTCTGATGCAGGAAATAATTCTGTAAGCAACAATATCCATGATTGCCAAGAGATTGGCTGAATTAGATTATTCACTAAACACTGATCAAAACATTCCCTCTTCTATGATTGAGTTTGCAACCATGTACCTGTCTGAATGGACATCAAAAATAAAAAGTGCCAAAATAATACTATTCTACACAATTTTGTTGTCTAAGCTCAAGTGTTCAGGTTTGATTTGTTGTTGTTTTTTTAAAATGGTGCATTAGGTGAAGTCCACATACCTGCAAAGTACACATGAATTAGGCACTTAGAATGAATTCTTGCTCAGTAGCACAAGAACTATGTCTTAGAGACAATAGTTGCCAATTAAAACTGACATAGCAGCTATGACTATAGTCAACCTCAAATCCCAGTTTTTCCTGTCTTTCAGATAAGCTCAGTGATGTGATCAATAAATACAGATAATTACAAGTAGAATTATTGTAGAATAGTTGTGTGTTTCTATCTTGGTCAATGTAATTTCCTCCCAGCCATCATGGCCTCATGACTGTTAGCTCTGTCCTACTAAGACACACATTCTCCCAATCCAGTAACTGCCACCTTTAGCAGTGTAGCTCAGCCTTGCACCCCCGCCCCCAGCTTGACTGTACCATCCTGCCTGTCCGCATACACCTTGGGTCATAGCTGCCTGTGGCCACTGCAGAGTGAGGTCTCAGTGCTCAGGAAGTGCTCTGCACACTGCCATCCTCTTCCGTAGCTGCAGCCCTTGAGGAAGCCTTTGCCGTCATCATGCTCATCTTGTCTTGGATCAAACCACTGGGTGATTAGAACACTTATCTGAATTTCTTTCTGATGTGTTCCTTTCTACTTGTCCTTTCTTCACTGAACATCTTCCAAACATTCAGCCTCTTCTCCCCTCTCCCTTTTGTACTCTTTCTCCTACATTCTTCTCCTCCCTCTTTCCCTTGTCTTTCCTCCAAATATCTGTATAGTACCTTGTTGTGCCTGGAACACAGTTAGGTCCTGAGTATACAAAGATAAATAGGATGAACTCTGCTTTCAAAGTGTGCACCTCTTTGGTTTCTGGTGCCACCCCGGGGACCATGGGCGGGTCCAGCCATCCCCCACCAGCTCCTCTGTGCTCTTCCTCTCTGCACACCATAAACCTACATTTACAGCAGACAGTCACTAAGGTAACACACTGATGAGGAATAACTGTCAAGCAGCATGAAGATATTTAATGATGGTTTAAAAAGAGCCTGGGAATAAAGTCATGAGGAATAACTGTCAAACAGCATGAAGATGTTTAATGTGGTTTAAAAAAGAGCCTGGGAATAGAGAAATTTGTTACATATTTAATTTAGGAAAGATTGTTGCAGTATCAGGGGAGGAAAGGAAGAAAATATATTGCTCTCCATAAAAACGCAGTAAAAGATAAAGCACAAACAGCCCCTCTGTTATGTTGAAATATTGTCATTCTGTGATTAAATGGAGGCAGCAAGGTGTTTTCTGTTTGGCACTTGTGCCAGAGAGTGTGGGGGAGGGGAAAAGGCATCAAGACTGTAGGACCAGATCTCTTCTAGAGACAAGGCCACTGAAATGCAAACGAAGCATAGTGATGCCGGGACTCTGAGGTCTTCAGATGGGTCCTGGTACTGGGTGAGACAGACGGGCCATGAAATAAACTTAACATTTCAGGCCATTCTGACACCTCTCTGTTTTCCTCTGCTTGACAGCAATAATGGAAAACAAGGTCATCATTATGCACAAAAATTAATACTATGTTTTTTCCATCCTGGGAATCTAAGAAAAGAACCACCTTGCAAATGAGTCAGCCTGGAGTGTCCAGATAGCTCAGGTTTTGGCTCGGTGCTTTCGCGCCTTCCGTTAATAAGGGTGGGTTGTGCCTTTGTGTAAGCCTCAGAAAGTGGCAGGCATTTCCTAGTTCATCACTCATTGGAGCTATTAAACCTGGGATCAATAAATATTCCATTACTGCATTATTTATGGCCAACTCTAAACAATTCCCGTCATTAAATCTTTGCCTTTTAGTTGTCCCTCATTAACAGGGGATCAATTTCGGATTCCAGTCTGGGTCATGCCCAGGATTATAGAAAAGCGATATGTGAGCATGTTTTATTCACATGCATATTTATATTTTATTTTAAAAGAGACACATGATAAAACTATATCTGTGGTAATATTTTCATAATGTTTCAGTCCCCAAGTCATGTCAAACTTCCTTTCAGATGTTGTGACGGCATGAGGAAAACATTGGGCGGCGTTTAGAGGAGTTTGGTTTCTTATCATCTATCTCCATCTCTCGAATAACTGGTTGTGTGACTTGCTGAGTAAGTCATTTGCTCCAGTTTTTTTCATTTGTCAAATAATTGGGTTAGAATGTGTGATGTCTAAGTTTCTCTGCAGGTCCTACATTCAGTGTGAATGGAAGAGGATTGTAGAAGGGGATGGTAGAAGACATGTGGGAACAGGATTTAAATAACAGCATTCAGACTTTGGAACTGAAACACTATGAAAATATTACAACAGATATAATTTTATCATGTGTCTCTTTTAAAATAAAATATAAATATGCATGTGAATAAAATTTACATCAGAATTTATATTAGAACAGTGTTAATGAAGGTCATTGCATTAAGTCTGTATGCCCTCTGGAAGATCACCTATTGTTTGTGAATGTTTAGCGATTGGCTCTTTCCTCATACAAGGGGTGAAATCTACCTAGGAGAACACAAGCTGTATCTGAGTTGTAAGACTGCCGATGAACTGGAGGCAAGTAAAAATACCAAATGTTTTATTCAATACACAGTATCATTTTTTGTTTTATTGCTATTTTCTTTTTAACAAGAATTTCAATGCTTTCATTGGGCTCAGGTTCTAATCTACCACAGCCTGACCTCGTGGCCTGCTTCCCTTGGACCTTCCTCCCTCAGAGGTATTTAGATTGGTAATAGCTAGTCCACGGAACTCAGGAAGAAGAGCTGGTCAGTCATTCAGGCAGTAGCTCCTGAGCACCAACCACATACCAGGTGAAGTGGGTGCCCTGGAGATACAAAGGAGACACATTGGATGTGGATCCTCCCCCATAGAGCTCATGTTCTAGTGAAGAACACCAGCACAAACATTGTTTTGTACTAGTACTAAATAATGAGGCGTGTGCTAAGTGCTGTTAAGGAGACCTGCTGCATTCCATACACGTGTAATCAGAGAACCTAATCCAGTCTCAAAGCAAGGCAAGGCCTCCTCAAGGAAGGGATTCTTTAAGCTTAGACATGAAATATGAATAGAAATGATTTAATGAAGACAAGACAAGAAAATGTTGAGTGAGAGACAAAAGCACAGAGGTAGTGAGGGTATAAGTTCAGAAAATGAAGAGTTGATGTCTTGAGCAAGATGGACACGGATTAGCAAAAATATCTCTATGTCCATTTCTTCACAGCTCATTAGTAAAGACTGTGAAACAAACAAACAAACAAACAAACAGATTTTTCTATCTTTTTCCCTGAAACTTACTCCCAGACCCCTACTTGACCTTCTCATTTAGATCAGTGAGTTGTTCGGTCTTTTATTCACTCAGGCCAGCAAACCTGGAATGGTCCTTGGCTCTCTTCTCCATCTCACTGAACAGCTCTCTAGTCTTCTCTGTGAAATGCCATTTACTTCTCTTCTTCCTTTCCTTACTCCTCACTCTCACCCTTCTTTAGGCCCTCACACCTTTGCAGGTCAGCTATCACAATAGAGTCTGATCTACCGCCTTGAACACAAGGCCCCCCATTGCCCATTCAAGATGCATCTTTCTAAAACACTTTCTTACACAGACTGACCTTTTTGCAGTGGGTGTCTTTGGCCTCTTGCCATCTATAAAGGCTCAACTTCTTACTCTTCCACCAAGGGCCCTAAACTACCATGAGATGTTATGTCCCTTATTCTGCACCTAAGTTCTTCAACCTGGCCACACTGCAGCATATAGATGATCTGGTATCATGAATGAGCATTTTGAAAGAAAACCAGTGTAGCAAAAACATATTTGAAAGAATGACGATTCTTTTATTCCACCCTAGTCAGATAGTGATTTTTTTTGTATATTCCTTCTGCTTGTGTGCAAACACATCTGTATATAACAAAATTTTATCATGGTAGATTGTATTTTTTATTATAATGTTCTTCATTATGACATTGATACTCTCCTATTGAAAGAAGGGGATGATATTCACTCTTAAATCTGGGAAGGTCTGCGACTATAACGAATTGATACTATGACTTCTAATGCTAAGGCATTTAAAGAAGTATGGTTTTTGCATGTATTTCTTGAGATACTTGCTCTTGGTATCTGGGTACCATGCCATGAGGAAGCAGAGAGCACACATGGAGAAGCCACACGGAGAGGCTGTGTGTAGGTGTTCTGGACAAGAGCCCTAGCTGAAGTCTCAGTCTACAGCCAGCATCAACTGTGAATTCACCAGACCTCTAAGTGAGGAAATGATTCCAGCACTGGTTATTGACTGAGTGCAACCATCTCAGAGACCCAGAGAAAGAGTGCCTGGCTGAGTCTAGTCAACTCCAGAACTACAAAGACTAATGAAAAAGTGATTATAGTTTTAAGCCACTTAGTTCAGGATAATAAATTGTTATAGCAATAGAAAAGCCCAACCTATTTCTTAAACTAGTAAAATGTCGACATAATTTAAAATTGGAAGTTTATCCTAAGAAAAACATTCAAAAGGCAAAAGAAATGCTTTACTACAAATGTACCAGTATTATTTTCAACCTGGAAATAACAAGGATAGAAAATCAGGTGTGAAAAGTTTTTCTTTAGTCACATTTGCTTTATTACCTAGCTTCTAACGTCTTGAAGGCAGGAACTATATTTTAAACTTAACATACAGTAGGTTCCTCTACATTATATTATTTTTCAATTGAATGATGTATTCTATAAATATTTATTCAGAAATTAATAACTTTTCAAGGTTATCCAAATTGTATTGCTGTTGTTTTTGTTGTTGTTTTTTGCCCTGTTATTGCTTTGTTTTATTTTACAGGTGAGGGTAAGAATCTAGCTCTGAGGTTACACAGGTGTGAAGTGGTAATAGTGTGTCCTATGTGTACTCAGACTTTCTTTCTTTTTTTCTCCTTTCTTTGGTGAGAGTAGGGGAGTTAGTGAGACAGACTTGTACCTGAACCCTGACCTGGATCTACCTGGCCACCACATCTGGGGATGATGCTCGAATACTGAGCTATTTTTAGCACCTGAAGCTGACTCGCTCAGACCAGCTGAGCTATCCTCAGTGTCCAGGGCTGCACTCAAACCAATTGATCCACTGGCAAAAGAAGGGGAAGAGGAAAGGAAGGGGGAAAGAGAAGGAAAGAAAAGCAGATGGTCACTTCTCCTGTGTGCCCTGACCTCTGAGCCACCAGCCAAGGCCCAGACCTTCTGATTTAATCCTGGGAAATGTTTCACTCCTCCATAGCTGCTATTTGTCACAAATTTTCTTTCTAACAATGACTGTGGAAACATGATGGATATTCATGTGTCTGGGGAGGGCCGTGTCTTTACTCAGTACCCTTGATGTGTTTTTGAATGACCTTGCTGAAGTTCTATAGAAACCAATAGCTCAGAACAAGAGTCAAGATGGGAAAAGTGCTCATCAACCTTGGGAGTGTCTTTTGATGCTCAGCGATAGTGTGTCAGAAAGGCTCCACCCTAAGACTACCTGAAGTTTTCTTATGAAACGTTGAGGTGGTTAGTTACTATGGTATCTTTAACAACTGATATTTGCAAAGGTTGAGAATAAAAGGAAAGATAATATGAAGAGCGCCAACTGTGGAGTCAGAACTGGATTTGAAGCCTGACTCCACCAGATACCAGTTTTGTGACTTTGAACCAAGTTTACTGACCTCTCTTGAGCCTCAGTTTCCTCACTCTCTAGATGGGAAATATGGCACTTTTCCTCATCACTGGGTTGTAAAGAGGAAAAAATGAGATAATGTATATAAAATGTTTTCTGTAATACATTGCTCTTAGTAAGTGCTAAACAATCAGTAGCTTATTTTATATATAACAGCCAAAAATCACTATGGTTAAACTTTTTAAAAATATAAACGCTTAAACATCACCTGAACTATCTAGAGATTCTCATTCGAAGTTTTTGTGTGACCTTGAGCAAATCACTTCATGTGCCCCAGGGAGAATTTGACTGGGGGATTTATTTACAAGATTCCTATCTTCTGAATTTAAAATTCTGACTTTTAAACAGTAACTTATACGGCATTAAACCATTTTGCATTTTTTAGTCTTCTAATTGGTTTCCTTGTAATTACCTCTTAGTTTGTCTTTCAAATAGCAGGTGACCTCCTGCCATTCTGGTATTTGATTTGTTGACAGTTGGAAGATGTTGACCCTCTGCAAACATTTCATTAGTAATGACTACAGTCTTTACTGTATCACTGTTAAGAATATAATCATTCCTCCACTCTCACGGTGCAGTCCATTTGAGAAGGCATGAAAGCTTTTCTTAGGCTCATGCTGGCTTTCTGCTGGTGGTGATGAGCCTTTTTTTACCAACCAGTGTGCCTATTTTCATCATTTATTCAACCACAGTGAAGTAAAACTAAAATCACAGACAACGTTGGTAACTTAAGGGGGGGGGGGTTATCATTTCTAAAGGGTTACAATATCAGTAATCTTATAAGTTTGATATTATGGTTCTCATTTACAGATGAGAAATTAAGCCTCAGTTTATGGCTTGTCACATAAATACAGACAAAAATAAGTAATTTTAGAATCAAATCTTTGAGCCATATCTTGGTTCTAGAGACTGTCCATTTCACTGCACAGTATGGTTCTCTGTTGGAGAGATTCAGGGTCATTCATGCTGCATGGCTCGAGGGGAAAATTGCTAACCAATCTTTTTTTTTTTTTTTGTATTTTTCTGAAGCTGGAAATGGGGAGGCAGTCAGACAGACTCCCGCATGCGCCCGACCGGGATCCACCCTGCACGCCCACCAGGGGGCGATGCTCTGCCCCTCCGGGGCGTCTCTCTGTCGAGACCAGAGCCACTCTAGCACCTGGGGCAGAGGCCAAGGAGCCATCCCCAGCGCCCAGGCCATCTTTTGCTCCTCGGCTGTGGGAGGGGAAGAGAGAGACATAGAGGAAGGAGAGGGGGAGGGGTGGAGAAGCAGATGGGCGCCTGGCCGGGAATCGAACCCGGGACTTTCACACGCCAGGCCGACGCTCTACCACTGAGCCAACCGGTCAGGGCCGCTAACCAATCTTTAAATTCTCCCTGAACTATAAATAAATATATCAGTAAAGTAGAAGTGGAGAGACATCAGAAATATATCAATAGCTACAAGGGAATTGAGAGAATAGTCTCTAAAAATGGTAACTTTCAGCAATTAAAAATAAAGAAATAGGCCCTGGTCAGTTGGCTCAGCGGTAGAGCATCGGCCTGGCGTGTGTAAGTCCAAGGTTCAATTCCCAGCCAGGGCACCCAGGAGAAGCGCTCATCTGCTTCTCCACACTTCCCCCACTCCTTCTTCTCTGTTACTCTCTTCCCCTCCTGCAGCCAAGGCTCCACGGGAGCAAAGTTGGCCCGGGCTCTGAGGATGGCTCCATGGCCTCCACCTCAGGCATTGGAATGGCTCTGGGCACAGCATCGCCCCCTGATGGGCTTGCCAGGTGGATCTCGGTCCGGCGCATGTGGGAGTCTGTCTGTTGCTCCCCATTTCTCACTTTGAAAAATTACAAAAACCCCCCAATAATAAATAAATAAATAAATAAATAAATAAATAAATAACATTACAGTGGTCAAAATGATAATGAGATCTCAGGCTGCAAGTGCAGCACCCTGGGGCAGTAAGAGAGGGTAGGGAAAGCCCACTACCCTTTCATCACCTTCAGACCACATAGGCTCCCCCTCTGCTGGTGCCTGCCCGGTCACTCCAGGGCTAGGTGTGTAGAACGTAGCTGCGCCCTGGGGTAAGTGGCTGGACAAGCAGGAGTCTCACTCTCTCAGCATGGTGAATCAGAGCAGTGCGGAGCATGTAACTGAGCAGTTCGGGGGAAATCGCTGTGGCTGGGAGCCCCAGGACCTTGTGAGCTTCAGTTTCAATTCCCTTTCATCTCGAACATTCTCTGACTATATCAGTAAATATTTTCCAGCAATTATTAACACAAAATAAAATCAGTCCTCAGATTGAATTTAAGACCTAGCCAAGCTTCTGAATAAGCCCAATGTGTGACATCAGATCTAGACCTCATTTTCCCCGCTGGCTTAGCCAGGAATTGGAACAGTTCTTCTCATAAATACGTTATTTATATACATCAGATATATGGAATGAATATCCTGCCCTCTCACCTGGGCTTTCTCAAGGAAAAGCTTTGGAATGAAACATGGACTTGAGAATCCAGAAGGGTATGGGCAGAGGGACAGGGAGTTAAATAAGAAATGAACAAAACCACAACAGCTCTGTTGAGTAGTTAAGATGTGTAATCTGATTTACACACATAATTTCTAGTCTTTATAATAACCCTGAAAGAAAAACAATCTCACCTCCACTTGACAGACATAGAAGCTGAGGTTCAAGCAAACTACGAAACATGCTTAAGAGCCTCAATCATAATAAGGACAGCTCTTTTTCCATTAGAAGCAGACAGGATTGATTGAGTTTCCCAGCTGCAGAGTGGGGCAGACGCCATCTATCTCCCTGTACTTTTCTGGCTGACCTCAGTAGAGGCCAGGAATAGATTATGAAACTGAAAATTTTGAAAGGGTTAGGATATCTGAGAGGGAGGACAGACTTTACTTTTGGGGACCTTTAGCTTTTTGGCATTTTGATCACAGAGAGATAGGAAACTTTGGGATTTGGGGGAGTGTGAGTTCCTTGAATGCTGTTTGGCTCAGCTGGGTCCTTGGTGGCTGCTTCCTTCGGAAATAAGGCAACTTCTGGTAAGGCATGCTTTGGGGAGCAGACCAGCTCCCAAAGCGAGGCAAGCTGGAGCATCTGCTTGGCATACTTTCTGTTCAAGGCAGAAAGAGAGAGGGTGCTCCTTATTTCATCATGTAGGAAATCTGGGACTCAGGACAGATGCTTTGTCTAGAAATAGAGCATTTGCTTTATATACATTTATAGAGCGTTTGCTTTTGCTGTGCCTATAAAAACTGAGATGTGACATGGCCTACATGGAATGAGGAATTCCAGCAATGGCTACATTTATTTTGAAGAGTACCTTAAAAATAGTAAAGAGCACAGAAGGACATTCAGTTATATGGATTCAGGCTATATGGATTCGTGTGTACTTTCTATGTTATAACCAATATAGCAAAGCTGTTATGTACACAGACATAAGTTGAAATAATTTAATACTCATTTGGCATATGACCTATGATATATATTTTAAAATGTGGAGTGTTTGTTTGATTATAAAAATAATCTTAAGAGAATGAGAAGACAAGCCACAGACTGGGAGGAAATATTTGAGAGACATATATGCTAAAGGTCTGTTACCCAAAATATACAAGGAACTCTTAAATTTTGACAATAAGAAAATAGCCTGATCTGTGATGGAGCAATGTATAAAAAACATCAACCTGGAAAGCTGAGGTCGCCGGTTCGAAACCCTGGGTTTGCCTGGTCAAGGCACATATGGGAGTTGATGCTTCCTGCTCCTCTCCCCCTTCTCTCTCTCTCTCTCTCTCTCTATAATTAATAAATGAAATTAAAAAAATAAGAAAATAATTACTTTTTGGCTGAAGCTGTTATCTTTTAGTAATTTATCAAAATGACTGACACAAAGGGAAGGAAGAGAGGTTCAACCTATATGTTCTTATGGCTTTTAGAAAACATGGAGCTGCTCCTTTGGCCACACACATGCAAATCTGCAAGAGAAATGATACCGTAAAAATCAAGGGAATGGGCACGGTTTCGAAAGGAATGCCCCACAAATGTTCCTTAGCCAAACTGGAAGAGCTTACAACGTTGTCCAGCATGTGGTGGGCATCGTTATGATTGAAAAAATTCTGGCCAAGATAACTAATGAATGTATTGTGCATATTAAGCTTGTTAAAAAGTTGTAATAGCTTCCTGAAACCTTGTGAAGGAAAATGGTCAGGAAAGGAAGGCAGCCAAAGAGAAAGGTACCTGGATTCAACTGAAGCGCCAGCCTGCTCCACTCAGGGGCGCTCACCGTGTGAGAGTCCGTGGGAAAGAGCCTGAGCTGTTGGAGCCTTTTCCTGTGGATCCGTGGCGTGATAAGTGTAAAACACCTCTGCACTGAAAAAAATAAAAAGAAAGAAAGAAAGAAAGAAAGAAAGAAAGAAAGAAAGAAAGAAAGAAAGAAAGAAAGAAAGAAGAAAGAAAAAATAGAAAAGTAAGAACTCTAACAAATGGGCAATAGATGTGATAAGGCATCCCACCAAAGATATACAGACAGCTCATAAGCATACAAAAAGGTGCCCCACATCATAAATCATCAGGGGAATTCAAATAAAAACAACAACATACCACAGCACGCCTATCAGAATGAACAAAATCTACAATGCCAACACCAAATTCTGGTGAAGTTGTGGAGCAATAGGAATGTTTAATTATTGCTGATGTGAATATAAAATGGCAGAGGCCCTTTGGAAAACAGTCTGGCAGCTTTTTGAAAACTAAACATACTTTTACTCTGAGATCCAGAATTTATGCTCTTTAAATAAGTAAAAATTGGTGTTTAAACAAAAACCTGAAAGGAATGTTATAGCAGCTTTATTAATAATTGCTCAAATTTCAAAGCAACCAAGATGTCTTTCTGCAGGTGAATAGATATATCAGGGGTCCCCAAACGTTTTACACAGGGGGCCAGTTCACTGTCCCTCAGACCATTGGAGGGCCGGACTATAAAAAAAACTATGAACAAATCCCTATGCACACTGCACATATCTTATTTTAAAGTAAAAAAAAAAAAAAAAAGAACAAATACAATATTTAAAATAAAGAACAAGTAAATTTAAATCAACAAACTGACCAGTATTTCAATGGGAACTATGCTCCTCTCACTGACCACCAATGAAAGAGGTGCCCCTTCCGGAAGTGCGACGGGGGCCAGAAAAATGGCCTCAGGGGGCTGCATACGGCCCACAGGCCGTACTTTGGGGACTCCTGAGATACATCGTGGTATATTTAGACAATAGGATATTATTTAGTGATAAAAAGATAGAAGTTATCAAGCTAAAAAAATACATGAAGGGACCAACCTTAAGTACCTATTATTAAGTGAAAGAAGCCAATATGAAAAGGCTACATATATATGATTCCAGCTGTATGACTTCCTGGAAAAAGCTATACTATAGACACAGTAAAAAGATCAGTGTTTAGCAAGGATTAGTGGGGAAGGAGATATAAATTGGTAGCGCACAGAGGGTTTTGAGTGTAGTGAAATTATTCTTTGGTAAAAAATGGTGAATACATTAGCTCATTAGTTATGTTATTAGACATTAGTCCAAACCCATACTATGTGCAACACTTAGAGTGAACCATAATTTAAACTATGAGCATGGGGTGATAATAATGTGTCAACAGAGATTTATCGATTGTAACAAATGTGCCCCTCTGATTGAGAATGTTGATAGTTGAGGAGGCCTTGAAGGCATTGGGGGCACAGGGTATATGGGAACTGTACTTTATGTTCAATTTTATTATGACGTTAACATTGCTCTAAAAATAATCTATTTAAAAAATAAAATATGAGCAAAAGAAGAAACAAAAAACACCTCAAATTCTATGATCCAGGGATAGGTACTGCTCACTTTAGTCTATCATTCAGTGACTATTCATGGAGCACCTACAATAGTACACCAGACGTTGTTCTAGGCATGGTGGATACAGCAGTGACTCAAACAGACAAAAATCTTTAGCCTGTGGAGTTCATGTTCCACCTTGGGTGGGAAAAGACTCATAAAATAAACAACATAAGTAAATTCATAAATAAATAGATAAATGATATAGTATCTTCAATTATTAAATGCTATGAAACAATACAGCAAGGACAGGGGGATAGGGAGGACAGTCGAGGAGAGAGGCAGAGGAGAGGGCTCCTATATTAAATAGAGAGTTTCAGAGAGCTTTATTATTGACACTTGAGGAAAAACCTTAAGGAGATGAGAAAATGAGCCATCTGTAAGTGTTGGGGTAAGGTATTTTGGGGCAGAAGGGACAGCAAATGATGGTTATGAAGTTTAAAGAACAACAGGGAAGCCAGTATAGCTGGAGTGAAGTGAGCAAAGAGGAGAGCAAAGGGCAGGTAGTCTAGGGGCTTGTAGGCTACAGGGATAACTTGGCTTTTACTGGGAGAGAGGCAGGAAGTCATTGGAGAGTTTTGAGCAGAAGAGTTATATATATTTGATCATTCTAGTTGATCTCTAGAGAATAGACAGCAAGTGAAGACAGTTCAAATAGGGATAACAGACAAGGGGAGAGAGTGGAAACAGGGAAGTTACACTATTTTGATAACCATGAATCTGGTCAAGATCTCCATGAGCTGGTATAGAGGAAGTATTGAAGTACTGAGTTATTGAGCCCTCCAAGAGAAAAAGAGCAAAGGTATGGGAGGAATTTCTTCATTTATACATATTCTTTCTTTAACAGGGACAGAGAGAGAGAGAGAGAAAGGGATAGACAGGGACAGACAGACAGGAACAGAGAGAGATGAGAAGCATCAATCATCAGTTTTTCATTGTGACATCTTAGTTGTTCATTGATTGCTTTCTCATATGTGCCTTGACTATGGGCCTTCAACAGACCTTGGGTAGAAGCTGGTGAGCTTTGCTCAAACCAGATGAGCTCGCGCTCAAGCTGGTGACCTTGGGGTCTCGAACTTGGGACCTTCGCATCCCAGTCAGATGCTCTATCCACTGCACCACCACCTGGTCAGGCATATACATATTCTTGTGTGATCATCTTCTAACATGGTGTTTAGCTTACTCTGTTTTACTTAGCAATTATATCTTGAACATTTTCCACTTTAGTACATATTTTACAATATCATCTTTCAAAAACCAATTTAGGAGTTGATTTCTTAACAATGTGTTGACACAACATCACATTTAGTGGCTATCTCATGATTGTATCATAACGCACACCACCAATACCCCATTGTCCAACTTCTGAGTGGCTTACTACTTTCCCATATTAAAACATATTCAGCATACATATCTATATATTCATCTTAATCTATGTCTTCATTTCTTTGGGTGAAATGTCTAGAAGTAAAATTGTTGGATCCTTAATTGAATTTTGTAAAATATCTCTTTCCAGAAAAGTTATAACAAGAAGTATTACAAAAAATGCTATTTCTTTTTTAAAAATTTTATTGAAAAAATTACATTTAAAGGGGTAACATTGATTAATATGAGTATATAGGTTTCAGGTAAACATTTCTGTAGCACTTGAACTGTTGATTATGTTGTGTACTCATTACCCAAAGTCATTTTCCATCATTGTATATTTGTCCCTCTTTACTCCCTTCCCCTGTCCTCCTTCCTCACACCCCCTTCCCCCTGGTAAACCCTTCATTTTTATCTATGTCCATAAGTCTCAGTTTTATATCCTACCTATGTAAGAAATCATATAGTTCTTAGTTTTACACCTCCCCCAAAGCAGTTTCTGTCCAACTTTATAATCTCTGCCAATCTGATAGATGAACATGATGGATGAATATACAACTTCATTATTTTACTCTACTATTTTTTCATGGTTAGTAATACAGTCAAGTATCCTTTTGTGTTTATTGGCTAATTGAAAATGATTTCTTTTGCTCTCACTTGTGGCTCAGCTGTAGACCTGAAGATGGCCACACAACACTTTTTGTCCCTGTTCCCTATCTCTGCAGCCCAGCTGGGGGTTGGCTCTCAGGTGTGTACAAACCAGGATCAGATTCATCTCTTCACCTCTGTGTCACCAGTGAATGTGGTTGACCATGAGTAGGCTTCTCCTTGGAGGTTTTCTGTTTATTAACCCCACTACTTTAACAGTGTGTAAAAGAGGGAGACAAATTCTCTGCTACCGTTCTGCCCCAAATTGAACATCAGAAGTTCAAGAAGTCCAGATCTTTGAGTTAGACGCGCTTGGAAATTACTCAGCAGCAATGTATTTCAATACTTATACTTCTCCTTCTTTTTTTCCCCACTTGAGAAAGTCTTTGTTGTGATTGTACTACAGTTAATTGATGGAATTCATTCCTGGAAAAGTTAATACCATGATTTTTACATACAGAAGAAATAAGCCATATCTGGAGCTTGGCAAATAATCTAAACTATTTTTTCCCCTAAATATTTCAGGCTTTGGAAAAGTCTCTCCCCATTCATTTTCTAAACTCTGTGTATTTAAAAAGAAATCCAATCTCTCCAATTCTGATTTCTTTATTCTTATGTGGTTAAATGCAGCTGATTAAGATATGCTTGATGTTTAGAAGAATTTTGGCTTTCTCCTTTTTTAAAAAATTTTTATTTTTCTGAAGCAGGGAGGCAGAGAGACAGACTTCTGCATGCGCCTCGCTGGGATCAGTCAGCATGCCCACCACGGGGTGATGCTCTGTCCATCTGGGCTGTTGTTCTGTTGCAACCAGAGCCATTCTAGCACCTGAGGCGGAGGTCATGGAGCCATCCTCAGTGCCTGGGCCAACTTTGCTTCAATGGAGCCTTGGCTGCAGGAAGGAAAGAGAGAGAGAGAGAGAGGTGAGGGGAAGGGGTGGAGAAGCAGATGGGTGCTTTTCCTGTGTGCTCTGACTGCAAATCGAACCTGGGACTTCCACACACTGGGCCGATGCTCTACCATTGTGCCAACCGGCCAGGGCCTGGGCTTTCTCATTTTTATAAAACCAGGAAATATTTTTTTGTTATCTGTAAATAAAACTTGAACCTCAGAGGATAATGTTCAGTCTGAAAATTTCAAACTTGTGAGCCAAAAAAATAACCATCCTGGCATTTCCCTTTTTCTGGTTATTATTTTTATTTGTTTGCCTATTTTTATTTTTTAAAAAGAAAGTAAAGTTTTATGCATAATATATTGATCAACTATATTGCAAGTCATAAAGATTAACTCAGAACTAAAAGAATGAAACCTCTGATTTTTTAAAGAGGCTTCTGAGGGAATTGAAGTGAAATTATTTTGTTAATAGCATTTTTAAGGGCCTGTCCCCAAACACTAGCTGACATTTTCAATTAGTACATACTGACAATCTTTGAATGAGTTCAGCTTTGCAATATGTACTCAAATAGGCATGATGAATAAGCACATTTTTATGTTATATTGTTTTAAGTCATTGATAAACAGGATATACACCCATAATCCTTAATAGTTTCAATTTTAAAATTAATTATTACTTGATTATTTATGTTTTTAAATAAGTTTATGCTTGAAAAGTCAATCTTTAAGTGTGGTGTATTTACTTATTTACCAAAAGGAAAAAAAATTTTTAAACAGCAAAATAATAATAATAATAATAATGTCCCCAGAACAATATTAAAAAGTAATTTAGGAGTAGGTTTTAGTGGGACTTTTGCCACATCTTCTGAACTGAATGCCTTAGGCATCAATAAACTTAGTTTCTATCTTATTATTTTTTTACTTAAAAAATTTATTTTATTGTACTAAGAATACTAAATATGAGATCTGCCCTCTTAACATTTTTTTAGAGTATAGTACAGTGTTTTTAACTATAGTCACAATGTTGCACAGCAGATCTCTAAAACTCATTCATCTTGCGTAGTTGAAACTTTATGCCTATTGATCAGAAATTTATAACCCTTTATAACCACCCCTTATAACCACCATTCTCATATAGAATCACATTTTTCTTTATCCATTTACTTGTTATTGTACATTTAGGACTAAATACTTATACAGACATTTCTTCAAAGAAGACATACAATGGTCAAGAGGTATATAAACAAGTGAACAACAGGTATATGATGTTCAGTGTCACAAATCATGATGGAAATTAAATAAAAACCACAATTAAATATTAACTCACACTTGTTAGGATACCCATTGTTAAAAGGACAAAAGACAACAAGTGTTGTCAAGGATGTAAAGAAATTGTAATTCTTTTGCATGGTTGGTATGAGTATAAAAGGGTACAACTCCTTGGAAAACAGTATGAAGTTTCCTTAAAAATAAAATAAAAACTGAATTACTATACGATCCAGCAATCCCACTTCTGGCATTTATCTGAAAGAAGAGAAATCAGGATTTAAAAGAAATGTTAACACCTCAAGGTTCATTGCAGCACTATTTTTATTTTTTTTGATTAGCAAAATTAGAAGTCCATGAAATGGAAGCTTAAAAAAATTTTCCTACTTTTTAAATTTTAAATTAAATTTATTGGGGTGACAATTGGTTAATAGGATCATATAGGTTTCAAGTATACATTTCTATGATACATCATCTGTATATTGTACTGTGTGTCCACCACAGAAAGTTAAACTGTCCTCTGAAATAGAAGTTTTAAAGTAACATTCAAAAATGGTTTTTTCTTTATTTATTTTTTTGTTTTCAAAATATATACAGATTTTGGTCTGCCTTTTTAGTGCAAATATTTAGAAAAAATAGAAAATATTTTTGTGTTAGTCATTAAATATATGATACATACTCAAAACAACTCTTTGTGTGTCAGAGAATGGGAAAAATCCCTGGAGAAAAGAGATATCTATGGAGAGAAGCATCAAACATAGGGGAAGCAGAACAAAGATGCTCCCTAGAAGAGATCAGGCGCATTCAGGGTGGTATGGCGGTAGACAAGATGCTCCCTGGAGAAGTCTGTGAAAGCAACAGGCATGAGGCAATCCAGAGACTGCTCCATCACTGTCTACCTACAGGTATAGCAAGGAACGTAAGACTTTGGATATAGAGACAAGGCAGTGCTCCTAGCAACTTGTGATAACCTGGAAGGAAAGAAGCTTTCATTTCCAGAAGATCTACCATAGAGATATGTAGTCCAGTGGCACATCCACTTTCCTTTTCACCCCCAACCCCAACCCACTAACATACAGAAAACACGCTATGCAAGTTTGCAATGACCAGTAGATGCAGAAGATAATTTAAAAGAGACAGGCATCTACAAGACATAGTAAATTTAATTACTATCCAGAAGGATGTAAAGGATAACATTTTAAATATAAAACAAGAATAAACTATTATGAAAAAAAAGAACTAAAAAGCTTAGAAATAAAAATTATATGTGTTGAAAGTTGTAGGTGAGCTGCAAGAAATACATGCTCATTGTAGAAAGCTGAGAGATCATTGGAAGTTATTTAAAAGCTGAAATTATCAGCCACAAATCAGTTGTTCAGATATTATTGCTATTAACGTTTAAGCATATTTCTTTCTAGTCATTTTCTTTCACATTTTTTTTTTCATTTTTTTTTTTTTTGTATTTTTCTGAAGCTGGAAACCGGGAGAGACAGACAGACTCCCGCATGCGCCCAACCGGGATCCACCCGGCACGCCCACCAGGGGCGACGCTCTGCCCACCAGGGGGCGATGCTCTGCCCCTCCGGGGCGTCGCTCTGCCGAGACCAGAGCCACTCTAGCGCCTGGGGCAGAGGCCAAGGAGCCATCCCCAGCGCCCGGGCCATCTTTGCTCCAATGGAGCCTTGGCTGCGGGAGGGGAAGAGAGAGACAGAGAGGAAGGAGGGGGGGGGGGCGGGGGTGGAGAAGCAAATGGGCGCTTCTCCTATGTGCCCTGGCCGGGAATCGAACCCTGGTCCCCCGCACGCCAGGCGGACGCTCTCTTTCACATTTTTACAGAATGCTTTTTATACTAAATATGCTATTTCTACCTGGTTTTTCCCCTAGGACAGTTTAGAGCAGCGGTTCTCAACCTGTAGGTTGCGACCCCGGCGGGGGTCCAATGACCAAAACACAGGGGTTGCCTAAAGCCATCGGAAAATACATATCGTGACCCACAGGTTGAGAACCACTGGTTTAGAGAAAAGGTCATTTAAGGCAGTGGTCCCCAACCCCCAACCCCCGGGCTGCGGACCAGTACCTGTCCATGGGCCATTTGGTACAGGTCTGCAAAGAAATAATAAATAACTTACATTATTTCCATTTTATTTATATTTAAGTCTGAACGATGTTTTATTTTTAAAAAATGACCAAATTCTCTCTGTTACATCTGTCTAAGACTCACTCTTGACGCTTGTCTTGGTCACGTGATACATTTATCCGTCTCACCCCTAAATGCTGGTCCGTGAAAATATTTTCTGACATTAAACCGGTCCGTAGCCCAAAAAAGGTTGGGGACCACTGACTTAAGGTACTACTAGGTACCTTTGCCACTAATTAGTATGTTTTATCCATTGGCTTTTACATAGGTAGAAATTTGGGTAACATTTTATTATAATGCATTTCATTACTTAGGAGTCCAAATTTAGAGCTTGTGCTTGACTCTTTAACAATCTGGCATCTTCTTCAATATCTTCTTTTTAAAATCAACTTTGGTAAAGATGTGAGCACACACTTTCTTTTTAAGTGTAGAGTGTTACTTTCATGGTTAATATTTATGACTCTTATAATTACTCTTCTTTTTGTTTTTTTGTATTTTTCTGAAGTTGGAAACAGGGAGGCAGTGAGACAGACTACCGCATGTGCCCGACCGGGATCCACCCGGCATGCCCACCGGGGGGCGATGCTCTGCCCATCTGGGTCGTCGCTCTGTTACATCCAGAGCCATTCTAGCCCCTGAGGCAGAGGCCATAGAGCCATCCTCAGCGCCCGGGCCAACTCTGCTCCAATGGAGCCTTGGCTGCGGGAGGGGAAGAGAGAGACAGAGAGGAAGGAGAGGGAGAGGGGTGGAGAAGCAGATGGGTGCTTCTCCTGTGTGCCCTGGCCAGGAATCGAACCTGGGACTCCTGCACACCAGGCTGATGCTCTACCACTGAGCCAACTGGCCAGGGCTATAATTATTCTTATAAAAAATCCACTATTATTAGAAACTTTCACTCTTGGGTTAATAATATTGCATTTTAATGAGCTCTAGATAATTATACGTGGAAATCCAAGACTTTTTTGCAAAAATTGTAAATTGAGGTTCTTCTTTTTATAACTGTAATTTTAATTTTATGTTGAAAAGCAATGGAAATTTGCACATTATAGCACAACTATAATTTTAGAGAGAAAAATCAGTAATAAACTAGATTATTTTAAAGCAGGTCAGTTCTATACAAGGGAAGTCAAAATAAACTGAGAAACATACTTTTCCTCTAATACTCACCTTGAAAAAAAATAGCATTCAAATAAGAAGACCTGAAAAACAAGTTGTTTTTCTGCTTTATGAAAATGGTTTTGTCAAAGCCAAATGTCACTAATGTCAAATGGAAAACAAGCATTTCAGTGTTGCTAGCTTTTCTCTGAGCAGGTACTGTAGCCACGTCAGCCCACCAGAACCACAGGAAGTTTAAGTCCTACATAGAGAGGCACATTCTGCTCACTTCACTGCATTAAGCGGAATTCCTGCTGCCATCTGACCTTCCTTATGGCAGGTGTCTTGGTCTCCTTCCTCTAAAACCCCACAATATTTTCCTGAATCTGAAGTTTTAGTACCAGGAAGTTTCTAGGTATGTAAAATTATAATCATGATCCTAGAAAAATTTAATTTTTCAGCCTATTTTAAGGCAAAGCAGCCTCCATGCTTCCCTGCCTCAGGTGTCCAAGGCCCTGGCCTTGGGAAGAGGGATGTACTGAAATAAAGGAGCTTTGGGACGGATTTGTCCACCTGGATGGTTCCTCATAGTGTTGGCTCCTTCTATTACATATGAGATAATCAACAACTTGAGGCAGAAACTCAGGCATAGAGGTCTTCCGTCTCCCTCTTAGCTCTTATTACAATGTCTTGCATGTAATATAGTAAATAAGTTCAGCTTGAGAATGCATGTTTCATCGGTTAGACTTATGCCTTTAAAACCTGTTTGTGTGACCTTTGATAAGTTTTTTCACTTCTCAAAACCTCAGATGCCATCTCTGTAAAATAGGGGTAATAGTAACAGCATCTTCACCATAGAGTTACAATTAGATAAGTAATATAATTCATGTAAAGTAGTATTGTGGCTATAAATGTTTGATAGAAAGTTATTGTTAAGTAATAGCAGTGTTGATTCTCCTTGGAAATAATGTGTTGATGTATTAAAAACTTAATCTTTCATCAAAGGGTTTATGCTTTTTAAGGTTGAATGTGCATCAGAAATAATCCATAATTATCTTTTGGTTAAATACTCTTGTTGGCGTACTTTACATATACAGGGGTCCTCAGGTTACGACAGTCTCAACATACAATGCTTCAGGTTTATGACACGCACTCTCACAAAAACTTAAAAAAAATCGAAAAGTGAGTATTGTGGCTTATGCTGTTAGCATTGTACTTATGGACTACCTGAGTGATAATTTGGTTGCATGTGGTGGAAGAATACACAGTATTCTTTTCCTGTGGTTTAGCTGTGTTTCTATGTTCTAGATTATGATTTTACAACCGTGTTAGGATAGGTAAGTTACTTAGGCTAGGGTGTGTTTCGACTTACACTAAAATTTGGGTTATGTCACTGTCATAGGAAAGGAATTGTGTTGTAACCTGAGAACCCCCTGTATAAATATGAGAAAGACTAGTTGTCACATAGGAACTATTTGGGAAAGTTCATTTTTAACCAGTCAGGCTACTGATAGCATTCTTACCAATGCCTGCAAGGCAGGATTAGATGAAGATCAATTTCATAATAAACATACTTCACATTTCCTACATGAAGCAGCTTAACTCTCTAGTTTGCCAAAGTAACATCACTTTTTTGAGGTCAAATTCTAAGAGACACACATTTTATTGTTCTCGGCTAAAAACATATGCTTCATTTCCTCGAGCACTCTAATTATTATTCCACAGATTATAAAAAAAACATTTTTGAACAGTTTTATATGCATAAGATTCATTATATAAAAGTTTTATTCTATAAAACTCTTTTTGGAGAATTTTTGTTAAGGAAGAGATTTATTTTACAAAATCATCTAAAGCAAAAAAGTTCTACTTCAGCAGTTGTAAATTTACACATTAACCTTTTGATGAAAATTAACCTCTTTTCCCTAGGTGTTAAAACTATGAGACCTTAAACAAGATGATAGTAGCTTTGTGGCTCTTTTAAACATAATAAATAAATTTAAAAATACTCTAAACAAAACAAAAATTTAATTTAAAAAGTTTAATTTATCCTCTAATCTCTTTGATGAGTCTGTAGTATGAATCAGACTAGATGTGCCTGTCACACATACATTTGAAATGATAACCTCTTGAACAAACACTCTTAAGAGAAATTTTTTTTAGATGTTAATTAAGAATAAGAGCTTTACTAATGGATGGCTTCTATTTCTAATTGTTTCTATGTTAATGAAGTCTATTTAAGAATAACTATTCTCATAGGATGCAAGGAAAACACAAACATGAAAGTTTATGTAAATTTTAATTAGGCATATGATAAAACACATCAGCATTTTAAAGAGGAAAATGTACTTAAAGAACAAAACCATCATTTCTTAAAAGCTTACTCATGTTGACCCACTAAGCAATGTCAAGAGAAAGTCAAACTCAAACTACTAGAAAACTGGATCTGTGCCCTGTAGGAAATTGGTGTGACCCAGAGTGTCAGGCAAGCAGCTCTGAGCAAATCTGTACTTCAAGGGCAATTACTGCATAATAATAGTAAAAACAATAATAATAATAATAATAATTAATTGTTTTTATTATAATATAACCTGAATTTCTCGAAAATCTCTCCAGCCTGTGTATATAAATGAGGTTACGTTATTAGTCACTATTTGAATTACTCTGGCTAATTGCCCCCACCTATATTATAGAGCTCTCTGGAAAGTCTTCCTCATTTATTTTTTTTCATGAGAGTCCCTAGGCATGCTCACCTCCAAACTTGCCCTTCCTGTATCTTACATCAGCTATAAATGATTCTCTGAGAACCATAATGTCTTTCACTGTTTGTCTGCTACTATCCTCCTGAGTACGATGGGTGCCACCACTGTTATACAAGGGTTCATTGTTGAGGCAGTGAGCCCACAATGTGCCAAAGGTCCTGGCTACTCAATGACAACATGTAGGGAGAAAAATGGCTCTTTGCCAACAGAAGTGGTCTTTTTATGTGGGGGTTTACAATGCCCTTGATATGGAACAGCTCTTCCGTGGGACTTCATCGCTCTGTATGGCATGAAGATGGAAGTCTGATGAGAGTGGAACCCAGATTCAAAGCCAAATAATAGGTTTCTTCAAAGATTATGGGTTTCTTCTAAATGAAGTTCTCATGCACATTGGTCCTCTTATGCATTGAACATTGAAGAAATCCACACTATCATTTTCTCTACCATCATAATAGATAGCATATTGAACACTATGGTGTGTCAGGCACTGCTATATACTTCACTTAGTTCTTAACTTCATGAGAAGGTAACTATTATATACCCACCTTTTCAGATGAGCAAACTGAAGTATAGAAAATTTAAATACCATACTGAGGGGTCAGGAGACTGGTAAGTTATAAAACGGCATTTTAAGGAAATCTGAATTTTAAATTTGACTAATGATGGGGAGCCCATTAGAATAATAATAGTAGCTACCCTTATTACTCATTTCTTTATGTACCAGGTATTTTACGGGTGTAATCTTATTTAATCATCATGGATTCACTGAGAGATATTACTATCACAGAATTGTACAGATAAAGAAACAGAGTAACATAGTATAAAGCCAGTAGCCATGGCCACCATCACAGCCGCCTGGCCCATGCAGGTTCGCATTTGATTCGAACAGACAGTAATGAGACAACAGAACCAGGAACTAGTGGGCCATTAGCTTTAATCCTAGCTTGCACCCGGAGGGCAAGAAATACACACAGTGGGAAAACACTTCCCTTTCCATTCAGGGCTCCCAAAGCCACTGACATATCCGAGTTTCCTAGAATCAAAGGTTTGTACCTCACCAGCCTTATTCACCTCTGTTCCCCATCTCCTTCTCTCTGCACAAACTCTGCACTAACTGGCTTCTCCTTCAGCACTCCGCCATCTTGCTGCTTCTCCTCTCATCTATGTAGCCTTTCTCTGCTCTCCTCCTTAATGCTAATCTCAGGAACCAAGAGAGAGCAAGCTGCTGGTCTGCCCCATTTTGTAGTGTAGAAATCAAAACCTTTAATCCAATATGCAAGCAAGGAAGTCTCTGATACAAAGTCACTTAAGGTGGGAAAGGCTTAGTCTTAAAACTAAGCCTTTGGGTATGACAACCCTGCCTTCTTACAGCCTGTCCCCCACACCCAATGCAAACCATATGCGAGTAAACCTATATATTATATTTACAAACTTATTTGACCAACACATAGGATAAGTGATTGTTCCAATGTACCCTAGCTAGAAAATGAGAGAATTATAATTTAAATTTGTGTGTCAACCTTGGCCAGTTGGCTCAGTGGTTGTGTTGGCCTGTCATGTGGAAATCCCTGGTTCAATTTCTGGTCAGGGCATACAGGAGAAGTCACCATCTGCTTCTCCACCCTTCCCCTGTCTTTCTCTCTCTGTTCCCCTCCTGTAGCCATGGCTCCAATGGTTTAAGCAAAGTTGGCCCAGGCACTGAAGATGGCTTTATGGTTTCACCTCAGGTGCTAAAACACCTCAGTTGTTGAGCAATGGAGCTGCAGCCCAGATGGGTATAGCACTGCCTGCTAGGGGCATACTGGGTGGATCTCGGTTGGAGCATATGGAAGAGCCTGTCTCTGCCTCCCCACCTCTCACTTAATAATAAAATTAAAAAAAAAAAGTGAAAACAAATACATTTTTGTATGTCTGATTCTAAAGAGCTCAGTTAACATGAATTCTTTACAGATCTTACTTTTGCTGTCTTTGGGGACTAAGTTTTAACTTAAGTTTTCAAACTTCTGATTTACCTTTTGTTATGTGACAAAGACAGAGAGACTCAGAGAGAGGGACAGATAGGGAGAGATAGACAGGAAGGGAAAGAGATGAGAAGCATCAATTCTTTGTTGCAGCATCTTAGTTGTTCATTGATTGCTTTCTCATATGTGCCTTGAACAGGGCACTACAGGAGACCAAATGACCTCTTGCTCAAGCCAGTGACCTTGGGCTCAAACTGGAAGCCTTGCTCAAAGCAGATGAACCTGTGCTCAAGCCATCAACCTTGAAATTTCAAACCTGGGTCCGTTGCATCCCAGTTCGATGCTTTATCCACTGTGCCACCACCTGGTAAGACCTGATTTAACTTTTAGTACAATAATTTACTGCTATGTGTTCTTGTCAAATTACTCAAGTGTTCCAAACTTCAATTTCTTTATCGATGAAATGGGGATGATAATAAATACATGATAGGGCTGTTAAGAGGATCCAGTGAGATAATCCTTCTAGAGACCACACTTCCTGGTTTAGAAAGTGTTCTGTCTGTGTTAGCTGCAGTAGGTATTAACAAAATTAGACACTGAGTAGAATCACTAAAGGAGTCAAATTATATCATTTAGAAAAATCAAAGCTATCTTGTAAATATTTAAAGAAATTTTGTATCTTTAATATCAAACAAATAGTTGTCTTTTAAATTAGTTTCTGTACAAGGAAAGCAATGCTGTACAGTGAAGAATGGGTATTCTCTTCACAAGTTATGATTGGGAAGGCTTGTTTGTGACCCTGCCTCCAGCAGGGAGACCTCTCAAATAGTAATCCAAAACAGATTATGATCCTTGTGGATGAGGAGGTCATAAACTGATAGGAAGACTTTGTAGCTACATTTTAGCTTAATGAGAAGAGGCAAGATATCTCTTAGGATCTCAGAAAGGGAATGTCAGCAACTCTAGATGTTTTGCTATCTGAGCAGCTTAGAGAAATTCTTTACATTACTATGAAAACCAACCAGCCATGTACAACAAAGATAAAATTTACCTTTTCCCTTTTTAACTTCTTTAATCATCTGTGTAAATAAGACTGACATAGACTTCAGTTTTCACAAAGCTTTAAAGATAGGTAGAAAAGATTCTACAATATAGGAATGTGAATAATTATGTAGTTACCAGTAAGTGTGAAAAAAAAATCTGTGGCTGAAGTATAATAAACTACAACCTAAAAAAAATCTTGAAAAGGTAATACAGGGGGTCCTCAGGTTATGACTCAGTTCCATTTCAGTGACCGTGACGTAACTCAAATTTCAGTGTAAGTCGAAACACACCCTAGCCTAACACAGATGGGACACTTACACTTTTAACAGTCCAAAATGGCGTAGGTAAGCGTACTGGAGGATGCCTCACTCAAAGGCAGTGTTACTGCATATTTTTCCATTGCTTGCAACCAAACTAGTTCAACCATGCAGTCCGTAAGGATGATGCTAACCACATAAGCTAAAACACTCACGTCTCTTTTTTTTTAAAGTTTTTATGGGAGTGAGCATCGTAAACTCGACATGTCATATGTTGAGACTGTCGTAACCCAAGGACCCCTGTACTATTTCTTTTCCTTTCTTTCTTTGTTTCCCCACATTACATATTTTCCAAAAACTGGCCTCACACAAGCTACTTAACTTTGTCTCCAGTATATGTTGTACAGAGCCTGGCCTTTGTAGTCTGGCTGTCACCCACTTCCTACACATTCCATTCTCTTTACCTAGGATAGGATTCTGCTCTTTTACACCTGCTCATCAACCCAAAACCCACGGTCCATCAACTTTTCAAAGCCCATGTCAATTTATAACTGATTTAAGAAACTTACTTTGATTATTGTAAGCTTGAAGTAAGTAGAAATACAGATGTTGGCTGTGAATAGATGGGACAACCAAGTAAAGAAATGAAAGCCATAAAAAAAGAACCAAATGAGAATTATAGATTGAAAATATGCAAAATCTGAAAAAATAACCATTGAATGGGCTTAAGAGTAAAAAAAAATAAAATCAATGAATCTGAAGTATAAAGAAACTTATCTAAACTGAAGCAAAGAGAGAATAAAAAACTGAACATAAATAAATAGATCCTCATGGCCCATGGGATAATATATATATATTTTTTGTATTTTTCTGAAGCTGGAAATGGGGACAGACAGTCAGACAGACTCCCGCATGCGCCGGACCGGGATCCACCCGACACGCCCACCAGGGGGCGACACTCTGTCCACCAGGGGGAGATGCTCTGCCCCTCCAGGGCGTCGCTTTGTCGCGACCAGAGCCACTCTAGCGCCTGGGGCAGAGGCCAAGGAGCCATCCCCAGCACCTGGGCCATCTTTGCTTCAATGGAGCCTCGGCTGAGGGAGGGGAAGAGAGAGACAGAGAGGAAGGAGAGGGGGAGGGGTGGAGAAGCAGATGGGCGCTTCTCCTGTGTGCCCTGGCCGGGAATCGAACCCGGGACTTCTGCACGCTAGGCCGACGCTCTACCACTGAGCCAACCGGCCAGGGCCCATGGGATATTAAATGATCTGAACACACATGTAGTTAGAGGTATAGAAAAAGAAGAAACAGATATGGAACAAAAAAAATTTTTAACAAATGATGGCAAACATTTACCAAATTTGATTTAAAAAATTGACTGAAAGGCCCAAGAAGCTCAAAGAAATGAAAGGAAGATTAACACAAAAAGACTACACTTAGGAAATTGTTAGTTAAATGCTAAAAACTAAACAGAAAAAGAAAATTTAAGAGTATACAAAAAAAAATTGCCTTCTAGAGATCAAAGGTAAAAATGAGCATGGGCTTCTCCTCAAAAACAAAGCAAGCCAGGAGACAATGAGTCTTGAAAAAGAAGAACTAACGTGTTGAAAAAGAAGAACTGCATCAAACTAGAATTCTATGTTCAATAAAATATTCTTCAAAATTGAAAGTGAAATAAAAACACCACCAAACAAATATTGAGAGAATTTATCACAAGCAGGCCTATAATAAAAAAATATTAAAGTTTGTCAGACTGAAGGGTAATGATAACAAATAGAATTCAGATGAAAAGCAGCTAAAATGACAAATATCTACAAAATAAAAATACATTATTTTCATTTTGAACTACTTTAAATGATAATTGTTATTAAAACAAACAAACCAAAATATAATGTAATGTAGGTTTTATAGCATGTGTAGAAATAAAATATATGGCAATAGCTACCTTAAAGAATGAGAGTAAATGGAAGCATGCTACTGTAAGGTTCTTTTAATACATGTAAAGGAGTGTTAGGTTAACTCAAGATAGATTAAGTAGAGGATGCATATAATAATCCATACAAAAACTATTAAAATCCTAAACAAATTATAAGGAATAAATGAAGCTACACAATATTCAATATATTCACAATAAAGCAGGAAAGAAAATAAACTAAGTACAAGTGGGACAAACAGGAAAAAAATAGCCAGAAAAGACAAAACCATATTTATATTAAATGCAATTTATTTTAAATATAATTGGATTAAGCTCTATAATTAAATGGCAAAGATAATCAGACTGGTTAAGAGTATGGCCCAATTATACACACTATAAAGACTAAGATAGGATAAAAGTAAAATAATATAGCATGAAAAGACTAATCACAAGAAAGTTGAAGTGACTATACTGATATTAGACAAAATAAATTTCAAGCACAAAAAATATGACCAGAAATAAAGAGGGATATTCAAAAGCTTAAATCACAAGAAGAAATAATAATAAGACAGAATAATTCTAAGTGTTTAGACAACTAATAATAGAACTTCAAAACACACAAACAAAAATGAAATTAAATGAAGAAATAGACAAATCTACCATCTGACTTCCTGATTTAATTGTCCTTCAGTAATTGTTAGAACAACTTTACAAAAATAATTAGTGATTATATAGAAGATTAAAACAATATTATTAATTGAATTAACATAACTAATGTTTATAAGAAATTATAGCCAACTTCTGCAGCATACATATTGTTTTCCAGAAAACAGAACATTTACCAAAATAAAACATGTACTGAGTCCTAAAGCAAGCCCAAAATTTTAAAGTATCTTTTCTAACCACAGTGAAGTTGAATAAGAAATCAACAACAAAAACACCTCAAACATTTCCAAACATTTAAAAATTGAGGAACACACATTTGAACAATCCATTTGTCAAAAAGAAATTAAAATTAATATGAGTCTTAGATTAATTAGGATAAAACCACAATATATCAAAATTTGATTGATGTCACAAAAACAGTTTAATAGGAAATTTATGTTTTAATGTTTAGATTTGAAAATAGCAATGATTTACAATGTGAATGTTCTAAGCTTCTACCTTAAGAAGCTAGAAAAAGAACAAATTTAATACAAAATAGTATAATGAAGTAAATAATAAACCTAAGAGTAGAAATCAATGAAACAGTAAATAGGCAAACAGCAGGGAAAATTAGTGAAACAAAACTGGAAAAGATCAATAAAACTGATAAACCACTAGCTAGACTGTTAAAGAAAAAAAGAAAGGAAACACAATTTACAGATGTTCATAATTAAATGAGAGACTGTCTCCTATCCTACTGACAGTACAAGGATAACAATTATTATAAACAAAAATTTATAATAAATATACCAATGTAGATGAAATAGATAAATTTCTCAGAAGATGTAAATTATCAATACTGAGACAAAATAAAAAAATCTGAATAGATCTACATATAACAAAGGGAATAAATCTGTTTTATAACATTTCAATGGCATGGAATTTATAGAACCTGTAGGGCAGATAGTATATATAAGTCTTGGTCCAAGTCCAAAGGCCTGAGAATCAGGAGTACTGATATATGAGATCAGGAGAAGATAAATCCAGCTCAAGCAGAAAGCAAATTCTCTCTTCCTCCTCTTCATTGGTTCTATTAAGGCTTTCAATGGATTGGTTAGTGCACCCATATTGGTGAGTGTGATCTTCTTTACTAATCACTTCTGGATACATCCTCACAGACAAACCAGCTCTCTGGGCCCCTGATCAAGTTGACACAGTTAAGTAGCCACGTAGAATTAATTACCATACTCTGTGAAGACCTAGTATATATATATAAAAAAGGAAACCTCAGTCTTCCCTTCACACCATACACAAAAGTTAGTTTGAGATGGATTTTAGACCTAAACCAAAAAGCTAAATAATATAAAACTTCTATAAAAAAAATAGGACATATTCATGACCTTGCAATAGACACACATTTCTTAGACAAATTCATAGAAAGAATTGTTGATAGAAGAAAAAGTTAGTAAATTTCACATTATCAAAGTTGAAATTTTCTCCTCAAAGGACACAGATTTGAAATTGAATGACAAGCCCTGGACTGGAAGAACATATTTGTAATCAAATATCTAGCAAATTACATGTATCAAGATTATATGAAGTATTCCAGCAACTCAATTAACAGACAAAAAGCTAGTTAAAATTGGCAAAAATTATGAATAGATGCTTCAAAAAGGAATATGTACAAATGGTCTGTAAGCATGTGAATAAGTGTTCAACACCATTATTTTTCAGAAAAGACTAAAATGAAAAGATTGACGTCAAATTTTGACAAGTATAAAAAATAAACAGAATTTTCAAACATTGCTGGTGGAAGTGTAAAACTCTTAGGCAATTGCTTAAAAAATTAAAACATATACCTACATTGTGATTTAAGAGTTTTCTTCCTAGGTATTTATCTAAGAGACATAAAACATATATATATATACAAAGACTTTTAAAAGGATACTTATTAATCTCTTAATTTATGATAGCTTACGACAAGAAATAACCCATCTATCCATCCACAGGAGAATAGATGAACAAAGGTAGTATAGCCATACAGTGGAATACCATTCAACAATAAAAAAGAACTACCAATGCAGGCAAAAACATGGATGATTCTCAAAGGCATAATGTGGAGAGAAAAAGCCAGACACAAGAGAATACATACGGTTTGATTCTATTTAGCTTTAGATTAGGTAAGTACAATACAGAGTGATGGCAATCAGAACAGTGGAGTGTGAGGGTAGGGATTAACTAGGGTGAGGCAGGAAGGAATTTTCTGGGGTGATGGAAAGATTTCTGACTTTTTAGAGGTGTGGCATTTCCATTGGTGTATGCGTTTGTCAAATCCATCAAACTGTACATGTTGTGTAAATTGTACTTCAGTAAAGTCAATTTTTAAATGTAAATAAATACTATATAGCATTTTAGTATGCTTTAAAATAAACATTGCCTTCCTTTAAAGTAAGGATGTTGAAAAAAATACATAGGTCAACACTTACATGTTTCATAGGTATTCCAGAAACATATAAACTGTGTATACATGTTAACGAAACTAGGCTCATAGTACTGTAGCATATTTATTAATGACAAACTTTTTAAAAAGCATCTTAACATATTTTGTGTCATGTAGAATTTTATTAGATATGTAGGTTTGTAAGAGAGCAAGAGTTGAGGTAGCAATTTTAAACAAGTTAACAATTGAGGCTTTTATAAATTTATTAGGTGGCAAGCATAATATTTTTGGAATAGAAGCATGTCTTACTCATGTTGAGGTTTTTTTGGGTCTAATATTGTTGGCACATATTAGAAGTTTAGTTTCTATTTGGGGAATTGAAATATGTAGCTTTTATGGCAAACTCTGTTTAGCAAGACCAAATATTATTCTTTATTTTTTCAAACTTCCTTTTTTTGTGTACCAGAGTTTTTTTTTAAGTTATGTAAGACATACATTGACCCCCTAAAATTAGACACAGGTTTGAAACACAGAGATTTAAATTGCACATCACTAAGAAACATTGTCTTATATTTGATTTCTTAACTCAAAGAATGTGCTATAGCTTGTTCTTTTTTTTTGCAATTCCTGAATAAGTTAGGACCTGCTTCCATGCAATTGGCCTGATGTTTTTCCCTCTCTTACAATTGAGTACAGTATGTGAAATGAAATGGGAAGAGACTTATTGCACTGACATATAGGTCCATGTTGAGTATGGAAATGGCATTGGTTAGCATGGCTTGAAGTTATTTCCAATTTTCTCACTCCTTTATTCAGTACATGTTTACTAGAAAGTGAGCTATAAATAAGACAGTGTAGTCACAGCTAGGGTCATAAAAATGAACAAAGGGAGGTTCTGTCCACTAAGAGATGATAGAAAAAGCAAGATGAATAACTGAATAGATGATTTGTCACAGTCAATTCTATTATTTTTCATAAATTAATTTCTATATCAATAATTATTATCATATATAGGGAATCTATTTGGTACTTTACAGGTGTTATACCATTATATCCTCAAAATAAATATTCTCATTTCAGAGCAGTGGGAACCAAGGCTTAGGGGGCATATGCCACAGACCTAGCAAGGGTAGAATCAAGATTTGAGCCCTTCCTGTGTGATTTCTTAGTCCGTGACCTTTTAGCAGAGTCCTCTGCTCTCCAAGACAGACTTTAGACAAGCTTCTCAACCTACAACAACAATGAACCAGCCCAAGGTAAAGAAGCTTCAAAGGAGCTTGCAGCTTGTTTTCTCCTGCTTTGGTAATTTTTATTTTACATTTTCTTAAACTTTGATAAATAAATAGTCATCAAACACATAGGGGACTGGTCAGATTTGTTTTGTGTTAATCCTGTGTTTCCATTAAAAATTTTCCTGTTAGCAGATGGTAGTGATTGGGAGTAGTCCACATATAATGATTTTACACATGATGTCACATTTGAGTCCATGTTCTCTGGGGGAACTTCAGATGTCGTAGGAGCTCTGCTTCCTGCTTAGTAGAGTCATGCAAAAGTTCTCCTTATCCCAACTCAACTCCATGGTTATTAGAGTTGAGTGTTGTGTGCTAGTCAGTGTTACAAATACACATTGGCTCTCTACTACATCAAGAGACTAGGTGAGGTGCTAAAAAGCTATGGTCTTTGTCCCTTGCTTTTCTATAACTTGTTTTTCGGGTGAGGTAGGGAGTAGGAGGGGTACCTGAGAGGAGCCAGAGTACAGTACTATAAGAAACAGACCTGCAACAACTCCAAAGGAATGTTATTAGCAAGGGCAAGTCGACTTCCTGGCAGAAAAATGAAGAAAAAAAGCTGAACTTATTGACTACTAAGCAGATTTTGTTTCCCTATGTGATACTGTTTACCCCTCAATACAGCAGTGTGATGGATGTATATTTTCTCTATTTGTTTATTTAAAAAACAATATAGCCTGACCAGGCAGTGGTACACTGAATAGAGAATTGGACTGGGGTGTTGAAGATTCAGGTTCAAAACCCCAAGGTTGCCAACTTGAGCGTGGGCTCATCTGGCTTGAGTGTGGGCTCACCAGCTTGAGTGTGGGGCTGCTGGCTTGAGCCCCAAAGTCACTGGATTGAGCCCAAGGTTGCTGTCTTGAGCAAGGGTCACTGGCTCGGCTGGAACCCCTGGTCAAGGTATATATGAGAAAGCAATCAATGAACAACCAACATGCTGCAACTATGAGTTGATGCTTCTCATCTCTCTCCCTTCTTGTCTGTCTGTCCCTTTCTATCTGTCTCTTTCTCTCTCTCTCACTTGCTAAAATAAAATTTAAAAAAAATACATGTATAACTATCAAAATCATTTTAGAGCATATGCACCTTACCTCATATTTTCAGCTTCCTCCTTAAGAGCAACTAGAGTAAGTTGTTTCTTCTATATTTTTTCTGGTAATTTGCTACTTGAATGTATGAGCATTTCTCTGTGAATGCATCCTTTATTTTTATATAAATGAGAGCACACTAAACACCCTGTTCTGGACCTGACAGTTTTCATCTAACAACATATCCTAAGGTAATTTCCATAACAGTAGGTACATATGGTTTCACCTCATTTTGTTGTTTATTTTTTAATGACTGCACCATTTTCAATATATATGTTGGAGTTTTGAGATGATTCAATAAATAGTACTTTTCCTTTCCTGGCCCCTGCTTCCAGGGTCTAAAGAATCTGAGAATGAAACGAATGGTTGGCATGTGGAGGCCACAGATTACATTTTATTGCAGATATAGGCCAGATCAGAGGCTAGGGTTTTATGTAACTAGTCAGGCAGGCTTGTTAATTCTGAACCTGCACATGTAGACCCCATCGGGTAGCATAACACAGCTCACCAAACGCAAAGGCTGAAGCTGAGCCAGGACCTACCGCTCAGACACGTTGTGCAACCTGCCCAGGGCTGGAGTGACTTCAAGGCAGAAGGGAGGCCATTGGGACACTAACAAATTCCTTTCCATGGAAACCAGGAGTGGGCCAGAGACACTTCTCTCTGACAGCATGGACAAAGCATCCTTAAGTTAATTTCTCCCCTACTGATGGGTGTTTAGGTTACTTCCTTGCCTGCTATTGGGCATAACATATGTGTTATTTTTCTTTTATACAAAAGGAAGCAGGTCCCAGGGGGTAAGTACTTAAGGTGAGAGCTAGTGAGAGGCAGAGCCAGCGCTCTGACTCATGTCTGACTTCAAGTCCACAGCTTTCCATTCCACAGCCCCTACTCCTCAGCCAATTACTGACATCTGTATGAAAACTCAGAACAGTCTAGGAATCCATTTTAGTTAAATCCTTTTATAAGTTTCTCACAATCCTCATGGGAGGTGGTTGGGGCAGGAATTATTTTGTCCATTGTACAGAAAAGTAAACTAAATTTCAGAGAGTTTGTTACTTTCTTACCTAGCATCACTAATTAATGGCTAGGTTTAAGACTCGGCTTCCATCGCAAGAGGGAATAAGGAGTGTGGGGAGGTGTAAGAGGGTAAAGGCGGATGAACGGTGATGGAAGGAGGCGTGATTTGGGGTGGTGAGCACACAGTGCAATAAACAGATGGTGTGTTATAGATGAGTTTTACACTTAAAACCTATATGATTTTATTAACCAATGTCACTGCAATAAATACAATTAAAAAATAAATGAAGAAAAAAAGACTCAACTTCCATTTTTCTCACTTCAATTCCTTCTCTTCCATCTCAGACAGCCTGGAACCAGGCAGTGGAGTGTGGAGTGCAGACCAAGAGGAGAGGGTGGTGTCATTAAAGATGTGCCGGGGGGGAAAAGGCGGTGTTTGCTACAGAAGTGACAAAGGGTCTCTCTTCAGTGTGTCCCTCCTAGGCATGCCTGTGTGTAGTCTGTGCATCAGAACTTCCTGGAAAATGTTAAAATACAAAGTCCTGTGTCCTACTCAGACTTGCTGACTCAAATTTACTTGACTTGGGTTGGGGGGTGAACACATGACACGGTGTACAGATGAGGTGTTGTAGAATTGTGCACCTGAAACCTGAATAATTTTATTAACATGTGTCACCTGAATAAATTAAATTAAAAATACAAATTCCTGTGCCCCACTCAGACTTATTGACTTGAACAGAACAAAATCAAGAATCTGTACTTTCACAAGATGCTAGTTGATCCACCATTCCTTAGCTGAGTCAAGTGGGGGGAAGTTATGATCTCACTGAATCTCAGGCAGCTCACATACAGCGCAATCTGGTTATGAGGATTAAATGAGATGGTATATGCAATAGCTTGCCCTTCAGTTTCTCCATAAGTGTTACTTCCTTTCCATTTTTTTCCAGAATTTTCTCAATAATCCTCCCAATCTCCTCCACCTGTGACTTCTCTGCAAAGCAGTATATTGGTCTTCTTTCTCTTCCCATTGCTGCTGCTCAAAGTCCAAGGTGCAGGAAAAAGCACAAGATGTCCAACAGGGCAGGGTTTGCCTTAATCAGGCTGCTACATGGACAGGCCTTGTTATCCCAGTTGTTCTAAAAGATCCACGGAAGGAGAGGAGCAAAGCACAATTACTGTGTCCCTTCTCAGAGGACCTGTGTGTGATTCATTAACAAAATGTTATATTAAAAAGAAGTGGAATTTGCTTGAATTCCCTAAATGTCTTGGAATGAACCACAACTGCTGTTGGCAAGCTTTGCAGGTAGGCCTTACTTATTTCCCTAGATCCCTTCATGTGCTTCCTCTTCAGTCTACTCTGTGGCTCCCAGAGCCCATCTGAGTAGCTCTCCAGGTGGGGGTGTTTCCTCATGCCTCGACTTCACACTCGACACCACCTGAGTACCTTAATCTCTTTTAAGAAGAGAATTGGATTAAAAATAGTTCCCAAAGAGACTTCATACTAGTAATAGCTGGGTATGCTAATTACATGTCTTTTGAAAGAAGGCTTTTCAAGTCTTAAAACAAAATGAAATAAAAAGTAGGAATTTTGTATATCTTAGAAGTTTTAGGATAGCATCAGGAGAGCCGGTGAGGTTCAAAAGAAACCAAGAAATATGTGTTCAAGAGATTACATAATCTGCCGATAGATGAGACACTCTACAAATGTGGTCATATTATTAACAGGCAGAAAAGCAAGGTACATGAATAGCAAGAAACATATCCTTATGGAAACAATGTGCAGAAATATTGAAAATCACAATTGTACTTAGATATATGATCCTGGAACATATGCTTCTAATTTTGCAAACTTCAGTGTACAATTGACCTGAATTTTTCTTATAGAAAAGAATTCACTCACCATAAACAATCATTTAAAAAGAAAAATAACAAAGAGAAAATACACTTTGAATGATTACTTTTTTATGATAACAAGAATAATACATACTTATAGTTGAATATTTAATGGTGGTTACCTTTAAGTAATGAAAAGGGTTCCTACCCTGTTCATTGTAGCGCACTATTTTGTGAGTACTTTTGCCTCCATCGTCCTTTGCTACTGTTAATCTCCATCCTCTCCTCCCCTTTCTTTTTGTTGTTGTCACAGTTTAAATTTGGTTTTATTGTGTTCTTCTTGGAGCTTTTACTTGTGGCTTTGTTTATTTTTGTTCTTTGTATCTGATTGGAGAACCCCCTTTAGTAATTCCTGGAGTGGGGTTTTTTTGACCATACCTTCAGGTGTATTGCGAAACATCTGGAGGCTCCAAGGATAGGTTTTTCTGTTTCTGGTTGAAGATCTTGTTGAGTTTTGGGGGAGATTTATCGGTATTCCTACCGCGCCATTACTCTGACGTCATCTCCATATTTGAATATTTAGAAAATATGAACAAAAGGAGAGAAAAATCAGTCCCAGAGATAATAGCTTGAACATTTGAATGTCTATATCCACTCTTTTTTCTATTCATTGAGTCAAACTTTGGGGAGTCAAAAATGGAATTACAATGTACATACTTTACTTTTCTTGGGGGGTAGTGGTTTGGATTTATTTACTTATTTATTTTACTTAGGAAATTAACTTTAGTAGGGTGAAATTGACCAACAACAATATATAGGTTTCAGCTGCACATTTGTATGGCATTTGAACTGTTCATTATGTTTTATACCCCTCACCCAAAGTCAAATCATTTTGTTTCACCTTATATTTATCCCTCTTTCTACCCTTTCCTCCACCCTCTCTCCCCTCCCTATTTACTCAAGTGCTCTTTCCTCTCCCCCACATTCCCTTCCCCCTGGTAACCACTTCACTTTTATCTATGTCCATGAGTCTCAGTTTTATATCCCACTTATGTGTAAAATCATACGGTTCTTAGCTTTTTCTGATTTACTTATTTCACTCAGTATAATGTTCTCAAGGTTCATCCATGTTGTCATAAATGTCACTATGTCATCGTTTCTTGTGGCTGAGTAGTATTCTATTGTATATATGTACCATTTCTTTATCTAATCCTCTATCGAGGGGCACTTTTGTGGTTTCCATGTCTTGGCCACTGTGAATAATGCTGTGATGAATATGGCGGTACATGTGTCTTTACGTACCAATGTTTTTTGGTTTTGGGGGTAGATACCCAGCAGAATAATAGCTGGGTTATATGGTAGTTCTAATTTTAATTTTTTGAAGAACCACCATAGGTTCTTCTGTAATGGTTGCACTAATTTGCACTCCCAGCAGCAGTGAATGAGGTTTCCTTTTTCTCCACAGCCTCTCCAACACTTATCTGTCTTGTTGATAATAGCCAATCTAACTGGTGTGATGTGGTATTTCACTGTAGTTTTATTTGCATTTCTCGAATAGTGAGTGAAGATGAGTATCTTTTTGTATAACTGTTGGCCATTTGTATGTCTTCTTGGGAGAAGTGTCTGTTCAGGTCCTCTTCTTGTTTTATAATTAGATTATTTGCTTGTTTGTTGCTGAGTTTTGTGAGTTCTTAATATATATTAACCCCTTATCAAAGCTGTTCTTTGCAAATATTATTTCCCATTTAGTTGGCTGCCTATTTGTTTGGTTGTTAGTTCCTCTTGCTGTGCAGAAGCTTTTTAGATTGATACAGTTCCATTCATTTATTTTTCCCTTTACTTCCCTTGCCATTAGAGTCAACTTCATAAATTATTGTCTCCGGCCAAGGTCCATGAGGTTAGTACCTATGTTTTCTTCTATGTTTTTTACAGTTTCAGGTCTTATATTTAGGTCTTTGATTCATTTTGAATTAGTTTTGTGCAGGGGGACAAACTATGATTCTTTTGCATATGCTTTTCCAGTTTTTCCAGCACCTTTTATTGAAGAGACTTTCTTTTTTCCATTGTGTGTTTTTGGCTAATTTGTCAAAGATGATTTATCTATGCATATGTGGTTTTATTTCTGGGCTCTCGATTCTGTTTCGTTGGTTCATATGTCTGCTTTTTCTGCCATATCATGCTGTTTTGATTATTGTGGCTCTGTAGTATCATTTGAAATCAGGTAGTGTGATACCTCTGACTTCATTCTTTTTTTCTCAGGATTGCTTTGGCTATTTGGGTTTGGTTTTTTTTTTTTAGATTTTATTTATTCATTTTTAATTGAGAGAGAAAGGAGAGAGAGAGAGATAAAAGTGATAGAGAGAACAGGGGGATGAGGAGCAGGAAGCATCAACTCCCATATGTGCCTTGACCAGGCAAGCCTGGGGTTTCAAACCAGCAACCTCAGCATTCTAGGTCAATGCTTTATCCACTGTGCCACCACAGGTCAGGCACCTTTATTTTATTTTTTTTATGGTTCCATACAAACCAGGTAATTTTTGTATGTTCTATTTTTTTTTTTAAATGACATTGGGATTTTGATAGGGGTTGCATTAAATTTGTATATTGCTTTGGGTAAAATGCCCATTTTAATGATGTTAATTCTTCCAATCCATGAACATGAAATATTTTTCCATTTCATTGTGTCTTTTTTAAGTTCTTTCAATAATGTTTTATAGTTTTCAGTATATTCTTTGTTAAGTTTATTCCTAAGTATTTTATTTTTTGTTGTTGCAATTGAATAATGAGTTGTTATTTTCAGTTCATTTTTCGAAGTTTTATTGTTGCCATATACAATAGAAATACAGTAGACTTTTGTACATTGATTTCGTATCCTGTGACTACTGTATTGGTTTATTGTTTCTAATAGTTTTGTGGAGGAGTCTTTAGGGTTTTCTATATACAGGGTCATGTCATCAGCAAAAAGTGATACCTGTACTTCTTTTTTTTCCCTATATGAATGCCTTTTATTTTTTTCTCTTGCCCGATTGCTCTGGCTAAAACTTCCAGAGCTATGTTGAATAATGGTGGAGAGAGTGGGCAACCTTGTCTCATTTCTGATTTTAGAGAAAAAGCCCTCATTCTTTTCACCATTTAGTATATAAGCTGATGGTTTATCATATATGGTCTTCATTATGTTGAGGTTCTTTCCTTCTATTCCAATTTTATTGAGTGTTTTAAACATAAAGGGATGTTGTATCTTAACAACTGCCTTTTCTGAATCTACTGATAAGATTGTATGATTTTTGTTCTTTGTTTTGTTGATCATGTTGATCTATTTCCCTATTTCAAACTGTCCTCATGCTTCTGGTATGAATCCCACTTGATTGTGGTGTATTGTTTTTTAAATGTGTTGTTGTATTTGATTTTATAATATTTTGTTTAAGATTTTTGCTTCTGTATTCATTAGACATATTGGTCTGTAGTTTTCTTAGTTTGTGCTGTCCTTGCCAAGTTTTGGTATGAGGGTTATGTTGACCTCATAAAATGTGTTGGAAAGTATTGCTTCTTCTATTTTTTGGAAGACTTTGAGAAGAATAGTTTACCAAATCTTCTTTGAATGTTTGGTAGAATTTACTAGTGTAACATTCTGGGCCTGGACTTTTATTTTTGGGGAGGTGTTTCATAGTTATTTCTATTTTCTCTCTGCTTATAGATCTATTTAGGTTTTCTACATCTTTGTTGTTCAGTTTAGGAAGATTGTATAGTTCTAGGAATTTATCCTTTTTCCTCTAAGTTGTTGATTTTTTGTGGCATATAGTCTTTCATAATATTCTACTATGATCTTTTGTATATCTATGATTTCTGTGGTATTTCTCCTCTTTTATTTTTGATTTTGTTTATATGAGTCCTTCCTTTTTTTTCCTTAGTGAGTCTAGCCAGTGATTTGTCAATTTTATTGATCTTTTCAAAGAACCAGCTCTTTGTTAAATTAATTATTTTGTTCTGTATTTCATTTAGTTCTGCTGTAAATTTTACTATTTCCTTTCTTCTGCTGACTTTGGGTTGCCTTTGTTCTTCTTATTCTAGTCCATTAAGGTGTTATGTTAGGTCATTTACTTGGGATCTCTTTTGATATGTCATGTTGTCATTTTCATTTGTCTGTATATTTCTTATGATCTCTGCTTTTATTTCTTCTTTGACCCAGTCATTTTTTAGAAGTATGTTGTTTAATTTTCACATTTTTGTGGGTTTCATTACTTTCTTTTTACTGTTGAATTCTATTTTCAAAGCCTTATGATCAGAAAACATGCTTGGTATAATTTCAGTCTCCCTAAATTTGTTGATGTTAGTTTTGTGGCCCAACATATAGTCTTTCCTTGAGAATGGTTCGTGCACACTGGAGAAGAATGTATCAATCCGATGTTTTGGCATAAAATGTCCTATAAATATTCATTATGTGTATTTGGTCAAGAGTGTTGTTTAAGGTCGATATTTCTTTATTGATTTTCTCTTTGGATGATCTATTTAAAACCATCAATGGTATGTTGAAATTTCCCAGTATGACTGTGGTTTTGGTTGCTTCTATTTTTAGATCAATTAGTAGATGTCTTATATATTTTGGTCCTCCCTGGTGTGGCGCTATGTCTTCTTGATATAGTGTCCCCTTTATCATTATGAAATGTCCATTTTTATCTCTGGTTACCTTTGTTGTCTTGAAGTCAGCATTGTCAGATATGAGTATGGCTATACCTGCTTTTCTATGGATATTATTTTCTTGGAGAATCATTTACCAACCTGTCACTTTGAATTTACTTTTGTCCTTGAAGCTTAGATGTGTCTCTTGAAGGCAACAAATGGTTGGGTTTTGCTTTTTGATCCAATCTGCTATTCAGTGTCTCTTTATTAGTGGGTCCAGTCCATTTACATTTAGGGTAATTATGAACACTTGAAGATTTCCTATAGCCATTTTATGTTTAGTTTTCTGGTTGTTCTGTGTCTTGTTTGGTTCTTCTCTTTCCTGATTCTGTCAGTTCTTTTTGTTTGGTGGTATTTCATACTTCTTTCCTGTTTCTTGTTTTTAAGCTGTGTGTTTCAGTAGTGGCTTTTCCATGGGTGGTTACCATTAGGTTAAGAAAATAATGTTCCATGTACAAGAGTTCTTTGTCATGTGAGGTCTTCTGCCCTCCATCCTCCTTTGCTACTGCAGATCTTTATCCTCTCCCCTTTTATGTTATTGTTGTCACAGATTATCCTTGTTTTTATTGTGACATTGTGGGAGCTTTTACTTGTTGTTTTGATTTGTTTTGTTCTTTGTGTCTGGTTGAATAACTCCTTTGAATATTTCTTGCTGTGCGGGTTTTCTGGTGATAAAGTTCCTCTGCTTCTGTATGTTTGTTAAGGTTTTTATTTCTCCTTCATATTTGAAGGATAACTTTGATGGATATAGTATTTTTTGGCTGGTAATTCTTCTCTTTCAATGCTTTAAATGTTTGGGTCCACTCTTTTCTGGCTTGTAAAATTTTTGCTAAGAAGTCTGATGATAACTTAATGGGCTTTCCTTTATATGTTATGGTTTTCTTTTCTCTAGTTGCCTTGAGGAGTCTTTTTTTGTCATTGATTTTTGACAATTTTATTACGGTGTGCCTTGGAGTAGGTCTGATTGGGTTGTGGTAACTTGGCATTCTCTTTACTTCTTGGATTCAAGGCTCTAACTCTTTCAATAGGTTTGGGAAATTCTCTTCAATTACCTGTTTGAATAGGCTCTCCTTTCCTTTTTCCCTCTCTTCTTCTTCTGATATACCCATTATTCTCATATTTCTTTTTCTGATGGAGTTAGACAATTCTTGTAGAGCTCTCTTAGTTCTTTTAATTTCATGAGTCTCTCTCTTCTTCTCCCTGTAGTATCTCTAGTTGCCTGTCTTTGATGTCAATGATTCTTTCCTCTATCTGGCTTGTTCTATTAGCTAAACTTGCTACCTCAGTCTTCAATTCACATACTGAGGTTTTCACCCCTGTTTTTAAAGTTTCAGTATTTTGGTGAAGTATTTGCTTTGTTCATTAATTTGTGTTCTGAGATCACTAAGTTGCCTCTTTGTGTCTTCTCACATCTTGTTGAGTAATTTTAGAACTTCAATTTTGAATTCTCTAATTTAATTCCAAGTCTTCCATGTGATTGATATTTTTTTATGGAGATTTTTCATTTTCTTTCTGATATATGTCTCTGTCTTGTGTAGCCATTGTATTAGAAATCTTCTTCCTTGATGACATTTGAGAATTGTATTGGTAAGAATCCTAACCAAAAATAAAGAAAACTAAAAAAAATTGAAAAATTTAAAAAAATACAATTAAAATATAAAAATTTAAAAAATTATGACAAGTAAAAAAGAAAAACCACAGGAAAGAAGATCAAAAGCAAAGAAAAAATACAAAAGAAATATACCTGCCTGACCAGGTGGTGGTGCAATGGATAGAGCATTGGACTGGGATGTGGAGGACCCAGGTTCGAGACCCTGAGGTCGCCAGCTTGAGCATGGGCTCATCTGGTTTCAGCAAAGCTCACCATCTTGGACCCAAGGTTGCTGGCTCTAGCAAGGGGTTACTCGGTCTGCTGTAGCCCCACGGTCAAGGCACATATGAGAAAGTAATTAATGAACAACTAAGGTGTTACAACGAAATACTGATGATTGATGCTTCTTATCTCTCTCCATTCCTGTCTATCCCTCTCTCTGACTCTCTGTCTCTGTAAAAAAAAAAATACACCCACAAAAAAATAAGAATAAAACTATAAAAAAATTCAAAAAAGAGAATAAGAAATAAGAAGAAAAAATTAAAAATGGGGAAAAAGTGGAAAAATAAATATTGGTTTAGAGAGGTGTTTTTAAGTAGGTGTCACTGTATTACAACTTCTAGCTCTGTGAAGTTCCTGGGCTGTCAGCTGAGATGTTGTTGTCACAGTGATGTAGGCGGGGCCACAGTTGCTTTGGTGAGTGAGGCGTGTTATGAGGTCTTTACTGCTCTAGCAATGGTGATCTCAGAATTCGGGGTGCTCTTTCCCATATCTCAACAGACCTGGGGTCTGGACATGGAGCATTTCTGTTCTTCAGTGGGAGAGCAGCTCTGGGAAACTACTTGTGGGGTTATTCTCTGCCCCCTTTTATACCGTGAGGTGAGGGAGGCAGGATCTGGGAGGCTGGGGGCTGCACTTTAGCTTTCTCTCTCTCTGCCAAGTGTGGGCTGCAGGCAGACCACAGAAACACTGGCCATGACCCTGTGCTCTGGCCGCTTTGGTTTATCTTCCCCTTTGCCCCTCTGTGTCACCACTCCGCCATCAGTACATTCGGTGTGTGGATCTTTCAGGTGCACTTGCGAGCCCAGCTGGGGTTCCTTTGGTGCCTTATAGTTGTTTAATTAATTGAAATTTCAAAGGGGAGTATCAGGAGTATCTCTCATGCTGCCATTACTCTGACATCATCCCTAAATTTGTCCATACTTTTCTTTTGCTTAAAAAAATATGGCATATGCTAGTGCTTCTCAAACTTTAATGTGTACAGCAATCACTTGGGGACTTTGTTGAAATGATGATTCTGATTTTGTAGCTCTGTGGCAGGACCTGAGAATTTGTGTGTCTAAAACCTTTCAGAGAACAACTGTGTTGCTGGTCCAGGAAAAATATCAGGTACAGCTACCACTTTGTGTCATTACTGACTCCTTACCAACATAATCTTTTTTTTTTTTTTTTTTTTTTTTTTTTTGAGAAACATGACCCTCTGGAGAGAGTTCCTCTCAGCTCTTACAGGTAATAAAAGAATCCATCAGGACATTCTTTGGGCTCTACTTTCAAAAGAGAACCAAAAGCTGACCACTTTTTGCTTTTTTCATGGCTAGTCCTTGCCCACTCTCATTCTAGTCTCAGGAAGAATAGAATACAATTCTATTGCAGACAGAATGAAACTATTATAAGGTGAAAGTTTGATTCTGCTCCTTCTCTGCTCCAAAATCTCAGTGACTCTCTCCTCTTGTAAACCGTGAATGGCTCACCTCCCCCTCTGCCCTCTCTGAGCTCAGCCACTGCCTTCCTTTTCCCTTACTCCACTCCAGTTCCACTGGCTTGGTTCTTTTTCCAGCACACCAGACATGCTCCCACCCCAGTGCTTTTGCGTTGGCCATCCCCTCTACCTGAAATACTCTTCCTGTAGATATCACGAGTACTCCCTCACTTCCTTCAAGTCTTGGCTCAAAGTCACTTCCTCATTGAGACTCACCATGTTGACTCTATTTAAAAATGCAACTTGCATCCCCACACCTTGCTTTCCCCTTTTCCACCTTCTTCTGCTCTGCCTATTTCCTGTGGTCCTTATCAGTTTTTCACATACTATATAATATAGTTATTTATTATGTTATTATTTTTCTACCTTCACACAGGAATATAAATTGTTGGTATTGTTCACTAATGTATTCCAAGAACATAGCACAGGGCCTGGCATGCTATATGCTTAGTAAATATGTAATGAGTCAATGAGGAAGGAATCTGCAGACTGCAGACATTCTCCTCTGGGGAGACCTGAGGAAGCCTGTCAAGGTCCAGATGACCAATGATCCAAGCCAATGACCTTTCTGGGCTCCAGTAGGAGACCCTGTATTCTCTGCACGAGGAGGGCAATGTTTGGCTGAACCATCACTGTTTCTGGGCAAAAGTGAAGAGCTTTATCCACAACCTCCCACTGCATTTAGACACTTTTTGAAATAAATGTGCTTAAAACAGGAGGACACTACTGGCAAATGTCATTTTGTCTTACTCATACAGATTGCCTTAAACAAGGGAATATGAGTAAAAAACTCAGCACAGTGCTTGGCACAGTTGAGATTTCTCATAAAGGTCGGTTGTTATGGTATTCATCCACCTGTAAATACGGGAAACCCAATCACTGCCGTGAGTGTTGCTCCCTGTTGTTCAAAAGCAGCTCCCTTTCTGCCTCCTGACTTTGGAGCTATGCTTGGCTCAGCAACCAAGTGCTCTCTGGGAAGTGACTACAACTGAAATGCACATAGGTAGGTAAACCTGTCAGTCTACTGAGGATGGCTGGCTCTGCTGAGGGAGACATATAGGGGCAGGAGGCAAGACTGGAGAAGCGCATCACCTCTCCAAGCCCAGGGGGTCATTGAATAAATCACTCTCTAGTTCAGTGGCCTTCTAATGGTTTGAGGGACTGAAGGGAAAATGAGTCAATTTTTTTAGCATCCATAAGTTCTTCCACTTACAAGTATCCCTAACAACTGCAGACCATCTCTAGATATCAGGCCAAACATCTTGGCAGCTCATTTCAACTTAGCCTTTTCTTAGCTGCTTGTTTCTTGTGTTGGCACAGGTTCAGCTCTGGGGTTAAGGGAGTAGCAGAGGGACCAACATATTTTTAATCACTGTAAAAATTGTTATTGGTGGCCTTGGCCAGTTGGCTCAGTGGATAGAGCATTGGCCTGGTGTTCGATTTCCAGTCAGGGCACACAAGAGAAGCAACCATCTGCTTCTCTTCCTCTCCTCCCCTTCTCTCCTTCTTCCCTCTTGCAGCCAGTGGCTTGGTTGGTTCAAGCACTGACCCCAGACGGGATTGCCAGTTGGATCCCAGTAGGTGCATGCAGGAGTCTATTTCCCCCTTTCTCACTTAAAAAAAAAAAGAATTGTTATTGGCTAGTTAGGTTCATTCCTTTATTTTTACTGTATTATAAATGTTAATATGATGAACTTTCATGGAGAGAAATCATAATGCACATCCATGAACATGTCCTTGAAATGGAAGGGCTTCATTGGAATCTGTCCAAATTTTAAGACGTTTCATATATATTGCCAACTAGCTGTTGGGGGAAAATGCAGTTTTAAAAAGTACTGACCTGGAATTTTTTTCAGCTTGTCACCTTATTCTTTCCCTCAGGAGAAATCATTTCTGTCTCCATGGTAACCTTGCTGTTTTCTCTTGTATCTTTCTCAGTTTTCTATTACTGGTGTTTGCTGACAAGGGTGACTGCCTGTGGTTGGCCATGCGTTAGCCTCAGTGCTGAGCACAGTGCCAGACACTCAGGAAATGATGGGACAGTGAAGAGTGAAATGAAAGCATATGTCTTTCAATATAAAAATACTTGTTAAGGCACTGTAGTGAGTGAGGAAGTATAAATTTCTTTTCTAACATTAGATACTTGAACCACTAATTCAAATACATGTGGAAAATTATTTGCTACTTCTTACAGAAAATCACCCATGACTGTGTTTGGTGTTAATCTATTTCCTTATATAAAGCAGTAATGTCTGTGCATAGCTGGCTACAGCTTCAAAGTTATATGCAAAAAAACCTTGTGGGCTGTTACCATCCTGCTCAGGGTTTTATTAATAACATCACATAGTTATGCTCATATAATATTGCTCATATAATAATACTCATATAATATTGCTCATATAATAATACTCATATAATATTGCTCAAATCTATCCCATACAGATTGTGTCCTTATAATTATTCACCATGGATTGTTTGTATTGGTATTTAGTTTTATAAATATCGCACTAAATATGCTTCATCTTGATTACCAAGGCTTATTGCGCCCCTTGAACATCGCTCCCAGAGTGGGTGCCTCGTGTGCCTCAGTGTAGTTCTGGTCCTGGAGATTAACTGTCACAGTTTAAGATTTTGAGCAAGTCAGCAAAATTTATAACAAATTTTGAACATTTCAAGTAACATGGCTTAATCAAATAACATTTGCTTGATTTATCATTTGTGTACTTAACTATTTTTTTTTCTAGGTCTTCATATCTAATCAGGCACCTGTTCCAATCATTGTACCTGTGGGTGAAGAAAGAATTGGTGCTTGCTTTCTGCAGGCAACACAAGGGTACATTTTTGAGACAGTTATTCATACCAATACTTGACTTTATCAACTCAGGGGTTTCCTTTTGCTCAATTAGTGACTTAAGAAATATTTTTGGACTCTCTTTGTTTGATAGGAACTATGATAACTAAGTGCTATGTATGAAAAAAGTGAGTAGAATGTGATATTTACTTGTAAGTTGCTCCCCATTTGATAGTGAAGGCAGTGAGTCACATTAAGATAGAATTAAATGCTCAGTTTCCATGGAAGCAGAGAGAAAAGACAGGGACACCTGGAAGAGAGGGAAGATGTCTTGGTCATGCTAAGTTGACTCTTACAGAAGGATTATTTGTATGAGCAGGAAGTAACGCTGTACTGCAGCCCATAAGGAATCATGTGTAGGTTGAGATTCACCTTGTCTGCTGCATTATGTTATCACTGACGCCTGACCAAGCGGTGGCGCAGTGGATGGGGCATCTAACTGGGATGCAGTTGCAGCAGATGTTATCACTGACGTTTGAAGTTATCATTGGCAAGCAGCAGCTGTTGCCAAGAATAGTACATCATATCCCATATTTTTATAAATAATGGTACTGTGGCTTTTCCGAAGAACTTATTATTATTTTTTTTTAGAACTTATTTTTAATAGAAGACACAAGTCAATACCTGCACAATATATAGGAAGGGTATAGATTTGTTTATATTATGTCTTTTTAAAAATTTTAATTTTATTTCAAGATTTTATTGAACAGTTACTATGTACAAATGAATAATCCCAAATCCCTATCTTCAAGAAGTTTAAAATCCATCTGGGAAAAAGACATGCCCACGAAGTTGTCGAGTTCAAAGCCAATGTTCCTTACGGTAAGGACCGAGGCAGGTCACCTGGGTGGGAGCCTATGGAGGCAGCTCTGCTGAGACTGGTGATGGGGAAGAAAGAGGACTTTATAAAGAAGGAGGCATTTGAGTTGGTTTCTGATGGCTGTGCATGTTGCACTTTGTTTTGTTTTAGGAGGTAAAATAAGGAAAGGCATCTGATTCTAGGAAAATAGCTTGGGCCCGAGAATCATGAAAATAAAAGTCAGTTTGGGAAATTGAGAAGCAATTAGGTCTTGCTGCTGATCGGCGCCTCTTAATTCTGGCTGCACATTGGGATCACCTGGGGAGCTCTAAAAATACAGGTGCCTGAGTTTCACCCTTCCAGAAATCCCAGTTTAGCTGCTCTTTGATATGGCTTCTGCATCGAGATTTTTTTTAAAGGTCCCTGAATTATTCTAATGTGCAGCTGAGGTTGAGAATCTCTGCTGTAAGGTGCAGCTATTCAGTGTGATCCTGTGAGCAGAAAAAGAAAAAGAAAAAGAAAAGAAAAGAAAATATTTTTTCTTGGGCTGAAATATCTTTGTGCTGCAATTCTTACAAAGAAGCACAAAGAATTTAAAAGAACATACCTATTAAGTTTATGTAAAAAAAAGTCAGGGTCAGAAATTCTAATTTACAGTTACAAATGAAATAAAAAAATGAGATAGTCCAAGGAGGCTTGCAACTACAGTAACTCACCGTGAGAAGGAACAGGGTTTGAGCTGAAGGAAAGTGGATTTTGACAAAAAAAAGCAAGGGAATGTTAATGAAAAGAGGAATCAGTACTTAGGTTTTTTTAAAGGCTGTCTTCGCTTGAATTCTGAATGTAGGGAGACTTCCGCTGAAACTGCTCATCTCCCCCCTTTCCTTCCATCAGCTACCAGATGTGTATACCAGCTAGGGTTCATACAAAGGGAAGTGAATTGATGAGGCAGACAGGCTTTTTTCAGATTAGATGGAGAGGAAGGACAGCCACTGCGATGTTCCTCTTACTCCATTACTCTCCCAAGCTCCAGACTTCCTGTCATCTTGAATGATTTCAGCCTTCTCACCAAACAAACCCTATTAATTCTGCCTCACAATAGCTCCCACATTGTCAGATGATGGCCTTTTTTTAGGAAACTAAATGAAACCTCCTCATCCAAAAGTTGGGTGTATATAAGTGCTCAAAGGAGAATCTTCTCTATAAAGATAAATACTTCCAAGCCAGCATTTCTTATCTTTCTTGACTGTTCTGGTGCTCAAACATGCTTCAAATCCATTCGTTTGCGCTGTGTTCTCCCTTTCCCCACCAAACCTATAATCCATCACACTTGACTGTGAACTGAGGAAGGGTCTAGATGACCATTATTGTTTTATTTTCAATACCTACCACAGTGTCAGATATGTATTCATTAAATGTTGATTGAAAAATGATGTTTCCCAGCACAGAGTTTCTATTTTGTTTCCCTTTCTGCCTGTCTTTTCAACATGTGACCTGAGTAACACTAACATCTAGGCCCCAGGATCTTGCTTCTGTAGACCTAGTCCATTTGATGAAAAGTCAAACCTTTTAATGCTTAATTTGTATTAATTTCCTGTCTTCCCATTTTCCATAATATCTCCCCACTTCATTCTGGTTCCTAAAAATCAAAGAAAGATTTAGTTTATAATTTTTTTTCCTATAGTATTTTCCTGAGCTCTAAGGAGTGAGCTGGCCCTTGTAGGAATTATATTAACATCAATTAATTGATCTACCTCTGAAACATTCCATGGTGGAATGGTCCCTTTCACTCAAGGGACCGTTTTCCTTCTACACGTAAAGAAATGACTTTGCCAATCACAATAAAGTAATCCATTGACCACGACACAGGAAGAGAGAACATGAGCCTGGCTTCTCCCTTCTATACTATTTCTCTCCAGGTCCTGCCCATATCTCTTTCCTAAAGGGATAACATCCTAATTTTTCTCCTTCTTAATTTATCCTGTCTTCTCTCTCCATTTTCTTCAGCTATAGAAATATCAGACACGTTTTTAAAACATAGTTGTGATAATCATCTTCTTACTCAAAACTTTTCAGTGGCTCTCTATTCTAACTCAGATATGTCTATCTGACTTAGGTATTCATAGTGACCTCACGCTCTAGCTGACTTTCCCTTCTAGACTCTTATCCCCTTGCCTATGTGACACTCAGCCAAACGTGCCTAGTTTGGCACACCTTCCATATAGCATACTCCTTCTTGTCCCTTCTTATCTTTGTTTCTTCTTTCTTATGACTGTCTGCATTCCCATCAAGAATGTGTACCCATCCTCAAGTGTTCAGAATCACCTTGTGCATGTAGCATTACCCAGTTGTGCAGATGAACATGATTCCCTTCTTTATCTAACTTCTTCACTGAACTGTTGTTATATTTTTCTCAGGTCCCTCAATCTGGCTTGTTTTATAAATATCTATTAATTATTCTACACTGTTTGGGTTTTGAGTCTCTAGCACTATAAACTGATCACAGTAAGAGAATTTGAGACAAGTTTTGTTAAAATGTAGTGAAAGATTAGGATGAGAGGAATGAGACATAATCTCTTGTATCTAAAATATTAAAAAGGAGACCTACTGGGGGGGGCACAGGAGCTATCTACTTAATATTTAGAGGGCTTTTGTTTGATTTCTAAACTCTCTATACTTTTTTCCTTGTACCATCACCTTCCTTTTCCAATATACACACTCATAAGCACACACACATGGGTAAGGATGAGAGTTTTGTTACCCTTAAAGATAAGCAAGAGATTCATGATGATTAGTCTGGGATAGGCAAAAAGATACCTAATATCATTTAGGTAAAAAGAGTATTTAGTGAAGAAGAATAAAACCATTAACATTTCTGTAGAGCAAATAGTTATAATCCCTTTACCATGCTACAAAACTTTGTGCAGAGAAAATAAAAAATATATATTATCATAAATTTAAGAAGAAAATTATGTGCTATAGCTATACCTGGTAGAATGTGAAATAAAAAGTAATTTAGACATATGAGAGAAAATGAGTGACACACACACAGAGAGGAAGCTTGAGCAGCTTCTGTTCTGTATACAGCAAACTACGAACATTTGAACATTTAGTAACATCTGGACAAAAAGAGTAAGCCAGGAAAACAGTCTGTCTTTTGTGACATTTTTAAAATAGATCTAAGGAGCAACTTTTAGGGACAAAATAGCGAATGAGGTTTTATGCTGGACAGAGTATTTCACTCTTCCTTCCTGGGACTGCCCCTAGGTCACTACATCCCCCTGTAATTGCTGGTGCTGAACTCCCAGAAACACTCTTCTGGTTGAGTGACATGTCTCATCTGGAAGCTTCTCCTTAACAACTAACATTGCCACTGCTGGTTTTGTTGCTTTTAATGAGAGTCTTAGTAAGAGTTATGTGTCTTTGATGTGTAAGGGTAACAACTGAAAATGCCATTTCTAATAAATAACAAAAGAACCCAAGGGGCTTCCTTTAAGTTATCCCAAGTATGTCCAAGATTCTCCTTTCCAGTTTTTTGTTATTGATTTCATTGTGATACAAACTAAAACAACTTAAATATTTTCACTATAAAATCTAAAAGTTGCTCATGCACAGACCAGGTATTAAGCAGCCAAATGAGACTGGGATAGAACAAAGATTGAATTTGTAAGGTGGTTTTATGTTTTAAATTACCCAACATTAACCTGTATATACAATTTTTTTAAATTTATTTAAAAAAATTTTTTAAATTTATTTTTATTTATTCATTTTAGAGAAGAGAGACAGAGAGAGAGAGAAAGGGGGAGGAGCAGGAAGCATCAACTCCCATATGTGCCTTGACTGGGCAAGCCCAAGGTTTTGAACCAGCGACCTCAGCATTCCAGGTCGACGCTTGATCCAGTGCGCCACCACAAGTCAGGCTAAAATTTATTTTTTTATTATTTTTTAAAATTTATTATGTTAACATGGATTCAAGTGTCCCACTCAATATAACACCCTCACCCCTAACAATGTGCCCCCCATTATACTCCCTTTGCCTCCCTCCCCCTGACTCTTTCCCCCCTACCCTCTGAGATTTGCTGTCCTGTTATCTGTATCTCTGTGTTATGTATTTATAATGTCAATAATCTCCTCACCTTCTCTGACCCCATCCCCTTATGCCCCTTCCCTCTGACAGCTGTCCCTCTGCTTTCCGTGACTCTGCCTCTGCCTCTATTCCATTCCTCAGTTCACCATGTTTGTTAGATCCCACATATAAGTGAGATCATATATTTGTCTTTCTCATCCTGGCTTATTTCACTTAGCATAATAACCTCCAGGTCCATTCATGCTATCACAGAAGGCAAGATTTTTTTCTTTCTCATGGCCTTTTAGTATTCCATTGTGTATATGTACCATTACTTGTTTATCTATTTGTCCACTGATGGACACTTGTTACCAGACCTTGGCTATTGTAAACAATGCTGCAATAAATATGAGGGTGCATATCTTCTTTTGTGTCAGTGTTTTGGGATTCTTAGGATATATGCCTAAAAGTGGGATAGCTGGGTCAAAAGGCAGTTCCATTTTTAATTTTGAGGGGAAATGCTATACTGTTTCCTACAGTGGCTGCACAAGTCTACATTCCCACCAGCAGTGCAGGAGGGCTCCCTTTTCCCCACACCTTCACTAGCATTTGTTGTGTCTTCATTTGTTAATGAGCGTCATTCTGACAGGTGTGAGGTGGTATCTCATTGTGGTTTTAATTTTTTGCATTTCTCTGATGATTAGTGATGTTGAACATCTTTTCATATGCCTTTTGGTCATCTGTACGTCCTCTTTGGAGAAGTGTCTATTCAAGTCCTTTGCTCATTTTTAAATTGGATTGTTTACTTTTCTGGGTGTTGAATTTTAAAAGTTCCTTATAAATTTTGGTTATTAACCCTTTATCAGACATATTGATGAATATGTCCTTTCATTGTGTAGGTTGACTTTTTATTCTGTTAATGGTATCATTTGCAGTGCAAAAGCATTTTAGTTTGTTATAGTCCTATTTGTTTATTTTGTCCTTTATTTCACTTGCCCATGGAGATAAATTGGCAAAAATATTGCTATGAGAGATATCAGAGAGTTTACTGACTATATTTTCTCCTAAATTTTTTATGGCTTTGTGACTTATATTTAATTCTTTTACTCATTTTTAGTTTATTTTTGTGAATGGAGTAAGTTGGTGGTCTAGTTTCATTTTTTTGCATGTATCTGTCCAATTTTCCCAATACCATTTATTAAAGAGACTGTTTTTTTCTTCATTTTATGTCTTGTCTTCTTTGTAAAATATCAATGGACCATATATGTGAGGGTTTATTTCTGAGTTCTCTGATCTGTTTCATTGATCTATATGTCTGTTCTTATGCCAATACCAAGCTGTTTTGGTTACGATGGCCTTGTAGTATATAGCTTGAAATAAGAAAGTGATACCTTCTACTTTGTTCTTTAATTTCAAGATTGCTGAAGCTATTTGGGTTCATTTTTTGGTTTCATATAAAGTTTTGGAATACTTGTTCGAGATGTGTGAAATATGCCATTGATATTTTAATAGGAATTGCATTGAATCTATATATTGCTTTGGGTAGTATAAACATTTTAATGATATTTATTCTTTCTATCCATGAACATGGTACATGCTTATGCTTGTATCTTCCTTGATATTTTTTTAAATGTCATAATTTTTCAAGTACAAATCTTTTACCTCCTTGGTTAAATTTATTCCTAGATACTTTATTTTTTTGTTGTTGCAATAATAAAGAAAATTGTTCTTTAATTTCTCTTTCTGACTTTTTGTTATTGTTATATAATGCCATTGATTTCTGAATATTGATTTTATATCCTGACACCTTACTAAATTCATTTATCAGGTCTAGTAGTTCTTTATACTGAGACTTTGGGGTTTTATATGTACAGTATCATGTCATCAGCAAATAATGACAGTTTTACTTCTTTTCTAATTTGGATGCCTTTTATTTCTTCTTCTTGTCTGATTGCTGAGGCTAGAACTTCTAGAACTATGTTAAATAAGAGTGGTGAAAGGGGTACCCCATTTTGTTTCTGATCTTAAGAGTATTGCTTTTAATTTTGCCCACTGAGTATAATGTTGACTGTCAGTTTGTCAAATATGGCCTTAATTAGGTTGTGGTATATTCCTTGTATCCAGTCTCTATAAGATGGGGCAAGAGAGAGTCCCAAAGGTGGGGAAGTGTATTTACCCTAGGCTAATGCCATTCAGAGGGGACTGCTCCACCCAAGAAAGATGGTGACTGCAGTATTTGAGAATGACTCAGCACAGGGGTTCTGGTGGCCAACCCCAACAGTATTGCTCCCTGGTCCACCAACTTCATACTCCCCTCATGCAACTCTACTCCTCTCAGCTCTCCCTCCACTAGAGTCCTGAGTAAGTGGCTATTAACAAGATTTTCTGCACTGGCCTTTTAAGACAAAGCCTGTGTCTCCAAGAGCTCTGTTTCTTTCTTGTAGACAGAAACCTTGGCTCTTTTCACCACCAAATGCTATGTGGGCACCTATTCTAGGCCCTGGGGCTCCATGCTGTGGTGCTGAGTCTGGGGCTGAGGACTCTCCCCTTTCAGGACAACCCTCCCAGCAGTGAGAGTCCATCTAGACCCACTGCTGCTCACTCCTGGGAGTGGGGCAGCCCTTTCCACAACTCTGCCCTTCCTACCAGTCTCAGTGTGGCTTCTTCTGTGATCTTTGGTTAAAGACTCCTCTTTATTTAGTCCGAAGTTGGTTTTTCAGGGTGATTGTTCTTAAATTAAGTTGTAATCCAATTTGGTCCTGGGAAATGGCAGTTGGAATGTCCACCTACTCCATTGCCATCTTGGAATCTTTAACCTTTATATACTATTAAATTGTATTTCCCCCCATCAGTACTCCTCACCTTGATTGGAGGCTTTGAATGATGAGAATTACAGCCACAAGCACTCCCCTTAGATCCTCCATCCTCTCTGCTGCCAAACCGATGTCTCAGAAAGAATACTGGACTTTGTCATCTGTTGAAATCCTTCTAAACTCTATCTTTAGCAGGCCATACAAGGCCTGAGGAGATTTGATCTTGCCTTAGCTCTCATCATTTTCCCTCTTTCTGCCTTGACATCCGTATGTAGTCATGTGAGACTGTACTGCCTCCCTAATTTGTGATGCTCCCTTTGGCTTTTACAACCTCTCTCAAATGTTCTTGCCTCCTCCTTTGTTCCCAGGCTGTTTGTACTCAACCTTTCAATCTTAGTCCATCCATCACCTCTTCAGAGGTGCCTTCTCACCCCTCCTCATGTGTCCTCAGCCCCATGTGATTCCTCTCTCATAGCTCACACCTCACTGTGTTGTCATGGAGGTTCCTGTCTCCCCAGGGAGGCAGTGAGCTTTGTGAAGACCATTGCTATGGCTTTATTGTCTTTCTATCAACATTCTCTGGAACAAGACAATTAACTGGGGAAATATAGATTATGTCCTGGTTAAAATAAGATCCATTCTAAATTGCTTCAAAGTAACTTACATATTTTATATAATGCTCTCCCCTTCCCATGCCATTCCTCTTTTAAACTTCCCCTTTTCTGAACCCAATTCAAAACAAAATAGTAATTAAAAAAAAATAAAATCATCCAGGAGGAATATATTCCACATATTTCAACAGGTCACAAGAACAAGAACAAATTGTTGTTTAGGTGATGTTGTGCATTTTCTCATGTACAGCGGGTATCTCTGAGCTCAGCAGCAGAACCTCTCTGATCAGTTCATTTCAGTGTTACTCTTGATTAAATTGATCAGCACAAAACATACTCTATGGGTTGGTGGTCAGAAAAACTGGTGCTTGTGGGTCTCTGATGAAGAATAGACTAACTTCTTCAGTACATGATCTGAAGTTAGCTTAAGAATGTTGTGGAAAAATTATTCTGTCACTGAGTCTGCAGTCACAGTCTGCAGCCCAGAGGAGAAATCACATACCCGGAGACCATCCTTCAGAAGTGTTATTGATGGTGATGAAAATATGGGCAGAGAGAGCAATAAATCAGGGGTTATTTGACCCATTTTGTGAACAGCAATCCAGGTTAGGTTTCCATAGTAAATATTCCTCACTGTGTTCACCATCTTTTCCCATTTTCCAGGACACACACACATACACCAGCCATATTTATGGAATATATAACCCAGCTAGGGGAGATGGATACACTGAGAGCAGAGATTTTATTTTAATCAAGCTTTAGAAACTTGCAGACATAAATGACACCAGAGAAAGCAAATGTTGCTGTTTGATTGGATTAGTCTACCCTTAATTAATAAGAAAAACACTTGTATTTTGAACACAAGATATTGTTATAATTAAAACGGTTGCTTCATCTGTAAGAAAATAAAATTATCTTTCGTAGCTTGTAGCAGTGAGCTATGACTCATATTTTTTATTATATGCATCCCCTCTCTTGTTAAGTTCCTCTCTTTAGGTTCCAGGATGCTTTAAGGCAGACAGAAAAGTAGGTATAGCTACTACTGTGACACTAGTCAAAATTTTGTGCCCCATTAAGTGGCATTGTCTAGAGACTGGGCCATTTCTTACAGTAAAATAAATGTATGAACCTGGCTCAAATATTGTTTTACTTAAAGCACAATTTCTAGCAGAGTGAATCTTTTTCCAAAGGGTTTTACTGCAGTAGTATAAATGACTCACTCTAAGATGTCTGATCTCCCTTTGACGCTCATAATTGTGGGGGTGGGGTGTGTCCTGCGCCGTGCATGCGTACGCGTGGGAGTGGACAAGAGCAAAGGGCCGGGTTGGCCTGGAGACTGGACGTGAGAAGCTGCCAGAAGCTGAAGTTTGGTACCTCTTATGTTCCATGCAACAGGAGGGAGGGACTTTCTCCTGTTTTATTTAATTTCATTTAATCTGTGCAATGAAAATTGTATGGTTCTACTTTATATGTGAAGAAAAAGTCTGCTAGAGACTTATAGACTTGTTTATACAGTGGCAAGAAGCAGGGTTCACAATCAGGTACTTTGAAACAGTGCTCTTCCTTACACCCTATGATACTTAAGATTATCCCAGGTAGACTTGGGAGTCACTAGACTGGGGTTTTCTTCAGCTTTGACACGTTGGGTGTGGCATTGGGCAAGTCACGTATCCTCTCAGGGTTTGTTTGCTCGCCTTCAGCACAGCTAAGGCCTTTTCTGTGTTCACTGTAGGGGTGTGGTGACAACCCCAAAACAGAGCTCCTGTCAGAAATCACTTGGTAAATTACAAAGCAGCGAATGAATATAAAGGGTTGTTATACATATAGCCCTTGGCCCACACCTGAAGGGTAGAATATCAAGAAAGAGTAAACCAATTTTAGAAACACTGTTTTTGTGGTCTATGAACTTACATTCACAATGGCATAAAGATTTCTTTGCTGTGAGAGTCGATTAATTATAGTTGCTGGTCTTCAGTGCATGGCTTATCTTATACACAATTAATTATTCCATAAATCAAATAAGCAAGTGGTTGGCGAATGACATCTACAGCCTTTGAGCTGACAGCAAAATATATTATGCTCCATAAATATCTCAGGCCACCTTTTATTTTCTAGACATTTTGGTGTTGGTTCCCGGGAACAGATTGTTACTAAGGAAAAACACTTGTGCTTGCTCGTGATGGCAGATGTCCAGCCCCTTCAGCAAGTCAGTGGACGTCTCTTACAGTTCTGACCTCAGAATAGCAGGCTCATTTGACAACTTAAAACAAAAGCAGGGTAATTGATAAGTTATTGAAATAATTTTGTCAGTACCAACTAACTTATTGTGTTCTAAAAACTGTGGTCCCTGACTCCTGTTCTATTTTTTTAAATTTTATTTATTGATTTTAGAGAGAGGAAGAGAGAGAGAGAGAGAGAGAGAGAGACAGAAACATTGATCTGTTCCTGCATATGCCCTGACTAGGAATAGAACTGCAACCTTTGCATTTTAGGACAAAACTCTAAATGAGCTATCTGGCCAGGGAAAACTTTATAAGACTCTGATTCTTTCTTCTACTACCAGCACCTAGAATTGGGCCTGACATATAGTAGATACTCAACAAATGTCTCCCTCAAGCTCCAATCTTAAACCAGTTACCTTTAGTTTCCTTGTCTCTATTGACTGATTGTGTTTCCTCTTGCAACTTATCTTGAACTTAGCATTTTAAACTGTGTGCGTACCCTGCTGTATCTGTCAAGGTTGAGCCTTAGCCTAGGGTCTTGTTTGTCTATAGACTTCCAATTGGCTCACAACTGACAAGTTTTGGTTTTGCACATCTTCCTTGCTCTCTGCTGCTATCTACCTTCCTTTGGGAGCACCTCCCTACCCAGACAGAAGGATGACTCCTTGTGTAATAATTGTGATTGGTTGAGGTTGACAGAATATCATCACTCTGGCTTGATTCAATGTATTTTAACATCACTCACAAAATGTCTTTTCTCACTTCTCAGCAAGGTCAGAATTCTTAATAAGGAAATTTGCAATGTAATCTATTCTTGACCTAGAGAAATATAAATCGTTTAAAGTTATTTAATTTGGTAAATTATCCATATGTTGGTGAATTATAAAATATCTCTTTCTGTCTTTTACCATTCTATTATCCTTGGGCTCTCTTCTCTTTATACAATAGCATGATAATTAAAATGAAAATGTTAATTTATTTGAACCTCTAAATATTTCTCTAAAACCAATAAAGTCTGTATATCCATATATACCATCATAATACCATTACAATTTATCATGACATGTTTACTGAATTTCATTGATTCAAACATGCATATATATTTTTACCTGGAAATATTTCTAAAATTGGTTGCATACTTGAAGGAATTTTAGTACTGTTCATTGATTTAAGGGATAGTATTTCTTTTTCCTTAGGACTGTATAATAGTAACATATCATACAACCAGCAGTGCCTTAGAATTGACAGAAAGTAACTTAAATCTAATCATACCTAACACTTTTAATTCACATTTGATAGACATTATTTAGTGTCTGATTAAACCTTATTCTATCCTCCTTCTGCTCTGCTTCTTTGTATTGCATAAGCTGCAATGCTTAAAATTTTTCTGGACTTCAATGTAGCTGGAGTTGTGACTGAGTTGGGTTTTGCTAAATACCTAAGCACACAAAACCTGAAAAGGGAAAATGAGACAAAGGGTTCTTCTGGTTCCCTTCGAGTGTGTGCTTCTGGTAAACAGGTCTTGAAGACAATGTATTCCTCTTCAAAAGCATCCCAGCGGCCTGTCCCCGGCTGCCTGGGCCCCAGAGGCAGCTGTGCACGCAGGAGCCCCAGCCCCAGTGGGCCCCTGAGTCCAGCTTCCTGGGCTCTGCATCGCTGCTTGACAGGGTGCTTTCTGACTCAGCAGTTCTGGTGCTAGGATCAAAGGTTCCCTGGTGGGTGGGTTTTGTGTTGTTCTGGGAGCAATTTCTGGAAGCTCAGCTTAGAATACATTCTTCTAGCCCTTCCAACAATTTTGTAAATTCCCTGGATGTACAGGAGTAGTTTGGGAGTAATTTATGGTTATACCAGATTAAGAAATCACATTTTAAAACAGAAGTCTCAAAGAAATGAGGCCCTTTATTCATTTCTTTAAATCAATCCCAGCAATTTAAAATTTTTTAGCTTTTTTTGTTTTATACATAAAAACACCAGGGTTTGTCATTGTGTTTTCAGTAAACAGTTCAATACAAATGATTTCCTTTAGAGAATCCACAGCACTTAGTATTTCTATAACCTCATAAAATGACTATAGAAGAAACATTATTGTTTCAATACCATCCTCAATTTCTTTATCTCAGGCAGAAAAGCATAAGCAAACAAGTAGGTAGATACATAAATAAATCATTGTTAAATTATGGAAAAAGAACCACACAAAATACTTTCACATTTATCTCATCTGTCACTTGAAGAAATAGAGTTTTATGAAAACAAAACAAAACAAAACAAAACAAAGCCTACTACATAGGATATCAACATGAACTGTCAGTCTGACCTTAAATAAGTCATTCATTTTATTATGACTCACATTTTCTTTCTATAAATATGGAGAATAAGACTTGCCACATGCCTGGATTTCAAGGATATTGTCAAGAAGAATAATATTAGGTAATGTCTTTACATACACTTGGCAACAAACTTGTAAATTTTGGTATCATTAAACTTGGATTGTGTGCTGTTAGTATTATTCTTATTACTAAGACTTCATAGTGACCAAAGTTGTAATTAAACACATTTAGAATATTGATCTAATTAAAAAGCATATCTCTTTCAAAATTGCAGTTTCAGTCTGCCCTGTGAAAGAGCTCTATCCATAGCCATAATAATGAAATATATCCCAAGGTTAAATCAGGACTTCTCTGAAAGCCATTAGGGATCATTTCAAAGCTAAAAATAATTAGCTAATAAATGTTTCTATTTCAAATTCTCTTCTCAGAAATGATTAAAAGGTACATATTTTGAGACCAATAATTTTCAGGTTAACTGTCACTTTTTTTTTTTAAGTGAGATGAGGGGAGATATACAACTCCCGCATGGGCCCTGACCAGGATCCACCTGGCAAATTCCGTCTGGGGCCGATGCTTGAGCACCAATCCAGTTATCCTCAGCGCCTGGAGGCCGCTCGAACCAACTGAGCCATTGGCTGTGGGAGGAGAAAAGGGGGGGGGGGGCGGAAGGGAAGCAGATGGTTGCTTTTACTGTGTGCTCTGACTGGGAATCGAAAGCGGGACATTCACAGGCCAAGCTGATGCTCTATTCACTGAGCCACTGGCCAGGGCCAACTGTCACTTTTTTATCTAAAAGGTTTTTTTCTTTTTTGGTGTGTAGATCTATGACTTAAGATCAATGTGCTTAGTAAGAACTTTCTTTTAGTGTATAGCAGTAATGTTGAACCAAGAGAAAAGAGTCACTAACGTCTTTTTCCTAAAATAAAATTTTAATTTCTATTAAGTGTAGTTCAAAATCAAATTGGTACCTCCAACTGTGTGCTTTTCTATTGCTTCAACCAGAATTAAATGTCAAAGAAGTTAATTAATATATACTTCTCACAAGAATTAGGGGATATTTCAAAATGAATATGAAATGATAAAATATTCCCTAATTTTTGTGAGCAGTATATAAGAAAAAAAGTAATTTAAATTTTAGTTTTTGACTATTTCCCTATTACCAAGGTGAAAACAAATTTCTTTCCATCTTTAGTTATAGAATACACTTATATACTTGAGTTATTATATCTATCTTTCAGTAGCAAGAATAGAAATCACCAAAAGTTTGCATTTCTATTGTTAATGCTGCAAGGTAGTTGAATGTGATGGTTAGATGTACAGACTCATGAGATGACTGCAGGAACTCAAATTCTGGCACACTGACTTATAAGATGGTAACTTTGGACAAATGACTTAACTTTGTTGTGTTTCTCAGTTTGTAAAAGGGAAAAATAGCAATACCTACTTTTTAAAGTCTTCACTGGCATGAAATGAATTAATACATTTAAGAAGGCTCTTATAAAAGAGCCTAGATTATGCAAGTACCTATTGAGCTGTTGTCATTGCCTGAAATGAGATAAATTCCCACCACATCTAATTTCCTTGTGCACATGGTCTATCTTATTTATTTATTTATTTATTTATTTACTTTTTGTGACAGAGACAGAGAGACAGATAGAGACAGATGGATCGGAAGGGAGAGAGATGAGAAGCATCAATTCTTCATAGCAGCACCTTTGTTTCTCATTGATTGCTCTCTCATATGTGCCTTGACTGGGGGTTATAGCTGACCGAGTGATCCCTTTCTCAAACCAGCGACCTTGGGCTCAAGCTGGTGAGCCTTGCTCAAACCAGATGAGCTCACGCTCAAGCTGGTGATCTCGGGGTTTTGAACCTGGTTCTCCCGGGTCCCAGTCCAATGCCCTATCCACTGCACCACCGCCTGGTCAGGCTGGTCTATCATATTTAGAAACTTGATTTATCACATAGTCAAGGCCAAATGAAAATTTCCTCTTCTACTTTATTTATTACATAGTATGTTAAATAACAGAAATCAAAAGAGTATGAAATAATTATAAATCAATAAGCTCAAAGATTGGGTTTGACCTTAATGCTTCTACAATACAAGGTAAGACAAAAGTTGGTTTAAGTTGTAAGCACGCAAAACACAGAGTTTATTCTTGTATTATTATTTAGTAATTATTATATTATTTTCCATACAAACAACTGTAAACCAACTTCTCCTCCCCATATATTTTCATGATTTGCTGTGTAGTCAGCCTACCTGAAAAGGCAGTAAGACAAATCTAGACATAGGGTAGCTATGATGGAAGGAACCTTTAAAGAGGTGTTCAAATCATCCCTGGTGTGAATATAAAACATTTTATTTTTGTCTTTTTAAAATAGAAAATATAGATATGTTACATTGCTGTAGAAGGTTTTTGGTTTGTGCTATGATTTTTTCAATTAAATATGTTATCTTTCTTTTTCCAAGTTCTTATGGTTGTGATTTTCTGTTTAGTGGTTTCATTTCATTTATTTGGGAGTGGTGTTACTGATATTTCTTTTGGATTTTACCCTGCTCCCATTTGGAATCTGTTCATCTCATAATGGGCCCTTTAATATCTATGATATTGTCAAGAAAGTCTTGGATTTGGTGTCAGAAGTCCTGAATTCAGGACTTCTGTCTATAGCTTGCCCTGGTTTACACTGTTTGATAGAATATAATGAAAGAGCTCAGTGAATTTCAAAGTGCCATAGAAATTTCAAGCTCTTTAAATTTTTAATATTATATGGCAGATTTAACTTACATTAACTACTTCTGTATAGAAATCAGATGGTTTGGAATGTTCACTGAGTCTTTTAGCATGGCTAATTTAAAACTATTGTGCATATTTCAAGGTAGTATGCATTGTAGACTAGATAAAATCTATGCAAATTTTAAAACATAAATAAAGAAAAATATGATGGAACTGCCCAATTGTTACACCTTAATATAAACAAAGCATTCTAATTGCCACCTGTATGCAATTGGTGAACATTTTCTATCTTAGGTTTTGAGGATATAAAGAAGTATAAGACTTGAACTTTGATCTTATAAAGGTAAATCATTACCAAATATAGAAAAAAGAAGAAGATGAAAATTCCAGACATGGATGATGATGTAGAGGTGAGAATACATATGCACTACTCAGCATAGCTGGAATGAAACAGCAGGTTAGAGAACAGAGGGAACCAAGTCAGTATCGTCTGGCAGACTGGGAAGAGTCCTAAAGGCTATTGGGTACTCATAAGCATTATTGCCTATGACATTTTGCCTATCACAAAAATTTAAAGTATAATCAGCTTAGCTATTAAAATTTGGCTGACAATTTTACTGAGTTTATACGATTCTGAAAATTTTCTAATTTCTTTTTAACAATGGCCTAACAGATTATTCAGAATAACTTTTCCTGTGCTTTTCAAGGCAATTTTAATATTACTGGAAATAAATACTTCTAAATATGAATAAAAGCTAATTTTTTTTTGCAATAGTCTTTCTAAATTTCAAAAATCATGAAGTTTTATATTGCCAGAAAGTTTAGGGGCTAACATTATTGTTTATACATAATCACCCATAATCTATACAACCATAAAATTCTTAAATTTCTGACAGAAAAATAAAGATAAAGAAAATGAATCACTAAATACAGAAACTTATAACTGGAACATGTTCAAGAAGCAGAGAATGTGTTTAAAACTGACAGCTCATCAGATGTAGTTTAAGTCAATGGTTATATTTGTGTAAGCCTGAAAGCCAAACAAATATGTCTGAAATTCCATTGGTAAAACACTTTATGATTTTTTAAAAAACTATTTTACTTTGGCAAAAGCTCCTTTCTAGATTTACTGCATCCCACCAATAGAGGAACTGACTCCTGAGAAAATTCAAAATACATCATGAAAATAGATTTGCCAGAGTGAGGAAATGTACAGCAGCAAAGGGTGCCTGAGAGGCCTCTCAGCCAGAGAGGAGAAAACCAGCCACTGCTGCGGGGTCTTCCCAGCCATTCACCTCCCACTCTTAGCTGACAAAGGGTCCAGGGGGTGATGAAAGTGAAAGGAACACATCTCTCCCCTCCCCCACCCATACACTGAGTGTATACAGTAAAAGAATTGTTCTTTCATAGGCAAGCATGATTGTTGTTTTCCTTTCCACTGAAGAAAAATTCTCAAGTTTACAAATAAAAGTGCTTTGATTCATAGATTAATCCAGACATGTTTATGTTTTGTAGGCCTGACATCCAACTGACAGAAACTTTGCCAGGTTAGAATATTATGTTACCCAACCCAGACTCAAGACCTGGGGTGGAGAAGGAATTTCTTCCAGCATTCCTGTTTGTTTCCATCTGAAAGGAAGGCGATGCTATACTTTGTTATGGGCTTAATGCAAGGCATTTACATCAGAGCCCATAAGTTTAGTTATCTTTTTTTTTTCCTTCTAGAATTTCTTAGGAAATGATGGCTTGTAATTATTTTGTTATTTATTTTGGGAGAGATAAGTATATTATTTTTTGAGCCTCCCAAAGATTATAATAACAATAAAGAATTCATGAACTGCAGATAAACATAGCTCAGAAGCAGAAGTATTTCCACCACCTGCAACTTAACTGCATTGGACAGTATGAAAGGGCAGCACTTCCCATGTTCCCATAGACACTGGAGTAGTGGGCAGGAAAGCTGTAATTAAGGAGGCGTGATGCATTGGACCAAGGTTTTATATTAAGAGGAACATTCTGTTTCATCTTAATTAGTGTAGCTTATTGATTCCACAAACATATATTGAGCAACTTGTGGAAACAAGACTATTTGCCTTCATTGAGATCGCAACATATAAAAGAAAAATCCCAATGCTAGTGATACCAAGACTCATTTTGAAATAGCATATCAATAAAGGGTAAAATCAAAACAAAGTAGAAAACTTTTGGTTTGACTGGGCATAGGTTTCCACCAATGCCAAAAACTGGAAGGCTTCTTATAGATTATCTACTCTGGTGGCCTCACTTTAAAGACTAGAGCCTGATACCAAGAAAAGGAAGGCCACTTCCTGAAGCTAATACTGTTAGAATGTTACAGAATTGGTAACAGACTCGGTTTACTAGATTTTGAGTCCAATTCATTTTTTTCTTGAATATGACACAATCACTCTTAAAAAAACAAAAGCCAAATTGCTTAATACATTTAAGCCCAAGGAAAATCTTCAGATATTCATTCCCGTATGCTGGGGAATAGAGGGATTTAGGAAGCTGTGTAAAGCAGTGGAGAGTTGACTTCTTGAATGTGCTGAGCACTGTGCTAGGTGCCCCCCCCCCAACCTTTTTAAATCTTTGCAACAACTCTGAAATCAGTAGTATCATCTCCATTTTCCAGATGAGCCACATGAGGCCCAGAGAAGCTAAGAAATTTACCCAAATGCACACATTTTGTGAGGGATAGATTTAGGATCCATACTTCTTTCTGTCTCCAAATCCTTTGCTCTTTTTACTGTATCTTAATTATTGCCCTATTAGAGGATGTTGTGCTTTTCTTCATAAATGAGTCCAATTTTATCCTGCCACCCGGTTTTTATGACTGTCCAGATTGATTTCACTTTTAGATTTATATTTCACAATTACAGGCTTTTTCTCTCTCTTCATTTATCTCATCTCAGTCATGAGGTTGGAAAAAATGAGAAATATGCTGGACTAAGAGCATTCCAAAGTATTTGGCTGCACCTCAGTACTCTGTTAAAATAATATTATTTATAACCTTTTGCTTGGTCAATTTTACTTTAAGTGTGGCTATTTCCCACAGGAGGCTGTTTTCTTTCATGGTAAGTTTTACTGTTTGAAAACCGTGATCACAAAGCATTTTCTAAGTGAGATCAGATCCTTGTCTTCATAATGAATGGACACATATTAGACAATAGCCTCAATCAATCTGAGGCAGCGGATTGGAGAATCTGACCCTCAGGAGCAGTGGGGTGGAATGTTGGAGGGGAGAATGCCATGTTTACACTTGAGCCATTGACCCTAGTCACAGAACATAACTTGTCTAGTCCCACGTTAGGTCAAATTTTACAGCTGGGCTTTGGTGGGTTGCGCCGTTTTCCAGAATGCCTTCTGAGGAATCCAGAGTTCATTTTTTTCTGCATTTCTCCCCTGCTAGGCTGTCATGTTAGCAGATTTGTTTAGCTGCCGTAGCAGTCTGGGACCTTTCATTGACTTTTGAGCAGAAGACATGATTTTCAGGGAGAGATGAGGTAAGAGACAGCAGAATCATTACAATGGAACACCCACTGCAAAAAGCGGGGAGGCAGGCTTTTGACAGGGCGTACCTGAAAGAGACCTGTCCTTGCCTCCACGTAACTTTAACCACTGTCTGAAATTGATGGCAAAGCAGTGTGAGTCATAGGAGCCAAGGGTTTGTTATTTAGAAACTTGAACAAACACAATTTCTCTGGAAGACCATTCCCTTTCAGACAAAAAAACAATCATTAGTGAAGCTGCAATTCACAGGAAAATGACAATACTCCACTCCCACCAGCATCTAACCTAAAAGGAACCTGGGCTAAAGAGAGAGACTAAGTAATTAATCCCCAACTGTGATTACATAACCATTTACACTACAACTTCTGGACTTGTGGCTTCATTCCAGTTCTTAGAGATATTCTTGTCCCAGTGGTGGCGAGTGGCCACCATGTCATTTCCCTGTCTCCCTGTCTCCTGGATAGCTGAACGCCTACTGATTTTCCCTAAACCACAATTGTTTCCAGATCGGGAAGATTGGGTGGACATTTTGTTGAATGCAAAGGAAAGCCTCTATCACACTAAGCATTAAAACATGGTGTTTTAACAGAAATATGAAATATTGATGCAGTTATAAATCAGTGAAAACCCAGAGGGAAAGAGAATCTCATTTAAGAAAAATCTTTTATTTTCTTTTTCCTTATAAAGAAAAAAATGAATCAGGGAACCACATTTCTGAACTAAAAACTGTCAGTACTATAATCCTAGATGTTGTGTGGCTGAGAAAAGAAAGCCAAATCGTGCATGTAGTGTGAGCACTTGAAATGACACATTTAATATCTTAGTTGGGGTAAAAAATGTCTCCCCTCTTTCCCTTATGTTACCCAATATTGTTATTGTTTTAATTATTGTTATTTTATTAATGCTTTTCTCTTATGTCCTTTTCCAAATTTAATATTATTTCTTAATTTTGCCTTCTGTATCCTAGATAATGTTTGTGGATTGCCAGGGTGCTTATTAGGGTGGTAAAAGCTCAGGCTAGCTTGCTTAACCTATCTGCTGTTACTCAGGATACAGAACCTGTTGGAGGGCTGTGTTGTAAACAGGGCTGCGATGTCTCCACTAAGGCACCTTGCCAAGTTGAGGATGAAGTCAGAGCGCATCCTAATGGGGTTCATGTAGTACGGTATAAAATGTTGCACAGAAATCTGACTGATAGTCTATTAAATTGGGTGGGGCGGCAGCAAGCAAATTTATCACTCACCACAGCCTGGATCTGCCCTTCATCACAGCAGAGTTGTTTCTCTGTGCTGGACTTAGATAATCTTTGCTAGACTTACAGAAATTCTACACTTGCTGGGGAAAGTGTTGAAATGTGAGAGAAGCAAGGGGAGATGTGTGGGAAAGAAATGGAAAATGGATTGAGACTGTTGGAATGGGATCAAAATACCTAGGCTTTGACATCATTTGCCAAGAATCATAGTTACTAAGACAAAATTGCACAATCAATTAGCCAAAATTATAACAAAGATGAGGTTTGTTACTCAAGTGATGCAGAGATAGGAAAGTCATAATGTGATGGTGGTGTGGGGACGATCACCATGTCTTCTTCTGACACTGTGTACCAATGCCCTCATAGTTGTTTTTCATTGTGTTTTTAAATAATGACTCAAGGTTATAGTGATAACTCATGTTTCACAATTTACTTAGATCATTTCATGTACTTTTGAAATTTCTCTTATGTTTCCAAATACAACTTACTTTGGACTTCTCAGAAAAAGGGAGAGTCCATGTACTGACCCATCACTGACTCCCACTGCCCCACCTCAGCCACCACAACTGCCCCTCTAAGTCACTTGTTTTTTGCTTATAACTCAATGGAAGATGGGTGGTGGTCCATCCATTTGTGGAAGCTTCTTTAGAAATTTAGCAATGGTGGGCAAAGTAAAAAGATGTTCCCCAGATAAAGAGTCTGGTAGTATGAGGACAGGGCGTATTTCATCTTTGCTCTCTGCTTTAGTTGGGATTTCTGTACATTATTTTCTTTTATTAACATCATAGAGAAACTGTACTGAGTAATTGTAAAATATAGACTGTGAGGAGGAAAAAGATAACACCTGGTTTGATGTTATAAAGATCTCCAGGGATCTAACAAAATGAAATATTTATAAAAGTTATAATTGGGCCTGACCAGGCGGTGGCCCAGTAAATAGAGCGTCAGAATGAGATGAAGAGGACACAGGTTTAAAACCCTAAGGTTACCAGCTTGAGTGCGGGCTCAGCAGCTTGAGCGCGGGGTCACTGGCCTGCAGCCCAAGGTCACTGGCTTGTGCCCAAGGTCAATGGCTTGAGCAAGAGGTCACTCTCTTTGCTGAAGCCCCCCTGGTCAAGGCACATATGAGAAAGTAATCAATGAACAACTAAGGTGCCGCAACAAAGAATTGAAGAATTGATGCTTCTCATCTCTCTCTCTTCCTGTCTGTCTGTCCCTATCTGTCCCTCTCTCTGTTTCTCTCCCTAAAATCTATATCTATATCTATATCTATATCTATATCTATATCTATATCTATATCTATATCATCTATATCTATCTATCTATCATCTATACATACATACACATACATATATAATTGGTATTCTTCCTAAGAACTATAGTTAATAAATATTCTGTGATGGCGTTGTTTTAGAAAAAATTTGTTTTGAGTTGTTCATAAAAGCTTTAGACTATCTGTGTCTGGATGTTCCTTTAGCATAGAGTAGTAGACACAACCCAAATTTTAAATTAAAATTTGAAGTAAATAGATCTATCCATAGGTTAGAGGGAAATGGAACATAAAGACTGTTTTTATATTTGCAATTTCAAATGGAAACATCCCTTAATAAAACCAAGCTTTGCCAAGGTCCCAGTTAATGATGTTACTTGGCTTAGGAAAATAGTATGAGACCCATTTGCCTTGGAAAGCTGGGAAAGCATTTAAAAAAAAAAAAGCATTTGCTCTTCAAAAGAAAGTTTTTCAGTTGTCTAGCTCTGGAATCTTTAGATGGTACTGTATTATCTGAAGTGACTGAGTCATGTAGGTCAAAATTCCCCATGAAAAATGCTTTTAATATACCTAAATTATTTAGGAGATTCAACACTTCTATTGCTAAAGAGAACAGATAGGCAGTCTTACAGGTGTCCACAAAAACATTGGAAATAACATCACCTTCAATGAGTTAGTCTGGTAAAATCTACACAGAATAGATTTGATTAGCACTCTCTATAGAGGGTAAACCAGGGTATACCTGTAATATAGGACGGGAAAGTCTTCCTAACACCTAAGTCTCCAATCTTATAGACTCTTAGAGAAGCAGAAATGGAATATGACTGTGATGTAGCAATCTGAATGTAACCACACTTATGACACACTTTTATAGGGAGACAGCATTAAAAGAAGAGAGCTGAGTAGCCTAGAATAATTAAAAAGAAGTGTCAAGAAGTAACATTTGTCAGAGTATCTCCAGTACTCCCTAAGGGAAAGAATGTCCGTGCTAGTCCTGTAAGTGCCCCAAACCTTTGGGCTGGCAAATTCTAGTGTGTGAATACCATATTTCCCCCTGTATAAGATGCACCTTTTTTTGAAAAATTTGGATTCTAAAAAGTGGATGCATCTAATACAATGGCTGTAGTTTTTTTACTTGCATTTCCTACTCTTTTGTGCTCATTGTTGAAGACCGTGATGCGTCATCAGACACAGATGAGGGCAAGCTAATGGATAGAGTTTTGACAGTGATGAGGAGTTGTATGACTTTTATGATGAATAAAACTTGAGTTTAATAACTTTATGTAATACTTTTTTTTTTAATTTCAGGCCTCAAAATTAAGGTGCATCTTATACATGGGAAAGTCTTATACATAGGGAAATATGGTAAATGCATCTGGCCTTTATATTCCAATAACATTCATCAGGACCATCTACCTCAATCAAGTTACTGATGATAATTTATCTTCCCATGATGTGTTATAGGAGAAGAATGACTCATTGAAGTGAACTTTCTGATCTTCTTGGGAGAGTTTTCTATCTTTGTAGTTTGATAATTGACTTGTTTGCTCTTAATGGTTTAATTAGTGGGATTTGGTTCTCCAAGCCAGATCCTTCCATGTGTGATAGTAACATTGAATTTTAAGATCGAAATGATGGAGACTTCCATGATGTTAGTACTCTTTCATCTTGCCCTGAGCACCAGTGTTCTCTAGTCCCACAATATGGTTTCTCAGTGATGAGAATAGAGTAAGAAAAAGACTGAGTTGGCATAAAGCAGTGTTTGAGAAAAATCAGATGCAAAGGGGAAAAAGATTTTGAGATAAAACTAAATTAAAAGAAAAATTTTTTTGTTATACTTTATATTTGTTATACTTACATATTTTTTATTTTCCATGGTACATACAATGAAAATACATTACAATTAAAATGTCAGACTCAAATAAAATTAGAATATTAAAATAAGAAGAAATGGAATATAGATGTTTGATCCTTTCTATTTTTTAATGATTCTAACCTTATACTTACACTGTCATCCCTTTGTGTAGTTCAGCTATAATTAACATCTGGTATCTAACATACACAGGTATTGTGGCAGGTAGTTTATGTATTTCATTTCATGAAATTTGTTTGATCAAAAACTGGTCAATTCAGTCAAAGCAGTATTTAGAAAAACTATTTCCATTTAGTTTTGTTTGAGGCTTTTAAATGATCGTAAAAAGACTAATTTTTCTCCCAACCATCACAAAATGGAATATTATTTATTTATTTATTTATTATTTTTTACAATGAAAAACCAGTGAAAGATCTGACTGGAGGCTCCACTTTGAAGGGGAGTGAAGGTTGTGGCCCCTCAGTGGACTCAGCCTCTAAGAGATTGAGTGTCCTCCAAAGAGCCCAGGTCGGGATCTCTAGAGCCTCAGAAAAGAGACAGTTTTATCCCCTTATCAAATAGAGATGTAAGTTTTCTTTTACCCTCCCTTTGTTTCAAATACAGTGTGTCTGTAAAGTCATGGTGCACTTTTGACTGGTCACAGGAAAGCAACAAAAGACGATAGAAATGTGAAATCTGCATCAAATAAAAAGAAAACTCTCCCAGTTTCATACCTATTCAGTGCAGTTCGATGTGGGCTCACGCACAGATTTTTTAGGGCTCCTTAGGTAGCTATCCTGTATAGCCTCTACAGACTCGTCACTGACTGATGGCCTACCAGAACGGGGTTTCTCCACCAAACTGCCGGTATCCTTCAACTGCTTATCCCACCGAGTAATGTTATTCCTATGTGGTGGCGCTTTGTTATAAACACGCCGATATTCACGTTGCACTTTGGTCACGGATTTGAATTTAGTGAGCCACAGAACACACTGAACTTTCCTCTGTACCGTCCACATCTCGACTGGCATGGCTGTGGGCTGCTTCGCTGTATACACGGTGTTGCATCATCATCTGTGCATGCGCACATGCTGCCACATCATCCTACAGAAACTGAGAGGGTTTTCCTTTTATTTGGTGCAGAGTTCACATTTCTATTGTCTTTTGTTGCTTTCTGTGACCAGTCAAAAGTGCACCATGACTTTATGGACACACTGTATATTAAATTTAATGAGGTTTTAAAAATATCTTCCCCACCTGACTGGTGGTGGTGCAGTGGTTAGAGTTTCAAGCTGGGTTGCTAATGTCCCTGGTTGGAAACACTGAGGTTGTTGCTTTGAATGAGGGCTCATTGGCTTGATCACAGGATCATTGATGTGATCCCCAAATCACTGGCTTGATTCCAAGGTCGCTGGCTAAGCAAGGGGTCACTGGCTTAGCTTGAGTCCTCCCACCCTTTCCTTTGTCACAACATGTATGAGAAGCAATCATTGAAGAACTAAAGTGAAACAACTAGGAGTTAGTTGATGCTTCTCATCTCTCTCCTCCCTCTTTCTCTCCCTTCTTCTCTCTCTCTCATCAATATTAAAGAAATCGTCACTAGGACTGGTCAACCTCCTCCTTCCCTCTGTTTAGCTGACTTGATCCTTCCAAGGGTATTCTCTTTTGTTTCATATGCAGGACCAGGAAGCACCCTGTCTTGCCAGATTGCCTGGATGTCCATCATTGCTCCAAGGCTTTCTGATTCCTTTGAGTGAAGCTGGTCTATTCCTCACCTCAACTAATTCAGTTTTGACAGATCCTATTTTAGATACTAACTGCCTTCTTGGTGAGTTTGTGAGTTTTATGTTTTAATTTTTTAGTTTTACAAAATCCTTTAAGGTCAAACTAGATTCATTGGGGAAGGAGACCAATAATAAGATATTATTAATTATTTTAATCAAAGTAATTATCTTAGTGAGTGTGGCCTCAATTATTGCAATTTTTTTAAAACATAGCTTTTGAATTGAAGTTTTTTTCTCCCAAAAATAAGACTATTGTGGAGCAAAAAACAAGGCATAATTTCATCTTAACTTTGAAACACAGTCAAATTTAAATAGCGTTAATATAATAGTAATATTTTGGTTTAGAATTCTCTAATAGTTTTGCTCCAAAGTGGTATCAAGGAAATTATTTTAACTCAGGTTCTAGAAAGGTGGATTGAACTAAATAATATTTTAAGATATTTAAGAATTCTAAGACTTTGTAAGGCATTGTCATATTGATAGTCCTTTTATATAAAAATCAAAATTATTCTGAAATTATTATTTCTTATTTTAGAGGCATCAGTATAGTCTAGTATCAAATAAACTGGTACAGAGTGACTTTACTGTCTTGAACTCACGTACTGCAAGTATGAATATATGCTATTATGAACTTCAAATGGCATCACTGGAAATGTTTTGAAAAAGCACACCCTCTCATCATTTTTTAAAACAATGCTATCCAGTAGAAATGTAATGTAAGCTGTATATGTAATTTAAATATTCTAGTAGTCACATTTAAAAAAAAGTAAGAATAATTTTGCTACTGCATTTTTTTTACTTTGATATAGCCAAAAAGTTATTTCTTCAACATGTAAGCAACATAAAAAAATTTGACGAAATAGTTGCATTCTTTTTTTGTTTGTTTTTAAACTGAGTCTTAGAAGCCTGGTACACATTTTATGCTTGCAGCATACCTTAATTTGGATTAGTCACATTACCAGTGCTCAATATCCTATGTGGCTAGTGGCTACCATACTGGGAAGTGCAAATCTAGATAAATTATTTCATTCTGATCATAACTCTAAAAACTATGTATTAAAATACATATTTTTTAAAAACCCACCATATCTTCATATTCACCTGAATTTCTATTAATCTCCTGAGAAGATTTTGTTTGCTCAGGTTTTGACATTATGACCAGTTTCACACTGCATGAACTGCAAGGATGTCAATCACCTTTTAGAGAATGTAGGTTGTGCAACAAATGCCAATTATCCAGCCTCCATGACAGGGGCTGTGATGGCTTTGCCTGGAATTTCAAAAACGGACTCAACTTGAAAGTGACATATTTCATTGTGTTCATTGCAAAACTGATGCCTTATCAGAAAACCTATTTTTCTACTGCCTCTAGAATATTGACCACTGCAAACAGATTTACACAGGTTCCACATATACTAAAGACAGTTCTTTCTGCAAGCCTCAAAGCAGAAAAATTTAGTCCAGATTTATACCTTATTACAAATATTCTGCACAACATTGGACTGAGTGCTTAAATAGAGATGTTATATAATAATACATTTTTTGGTTACAACATTTAAATACATTTCCTTCCTTCCTTTGTCTTTTTTTTTGCCCCACGTTTATATTTTACAATAGAAATAGGAGATGCTTTGGAAGTTCTTAGTAGGGAAGAACTAGGGACTGGGTTTGAATCAGATTTAGTATATGTTGAAATCTCCATTCACAAGGTCAATGACAATTATAAGCAAAGATTGTCTCTGTGAAATGTCTTTTAAGAGGAGACATTTTACAAGGAAACATGCTTTCCTCACTAACTTTCCAAATGTGTCTGAATCATAAACTGAGATTTATTCCAAGTACTTTGTAGAGCTTTAAACTTAAGACAGACCTAGGAAATGAATTCATCTTCTCTTTATAGATATGTGGCGGGCTTACAATGAACGGGAAATATAATGTATCCAATGAGTGAAATACATCAGGATTCCAACCCTTGATTTCTGATCCAGTGCTAATATTAAGACTTCAAATTTTTTAAGTTTCTGATCTGCTTACAATGGTTCTAAAGTTTTAGGATGCTTTAATGTCAAAGAGTTAAGCAGATATAAACGGTTATAGTTGTCAGGAACCTTTGGATTTTTTTTCTAGTTCAGCAGTTTCTAACTCTAGTGCCCTGGCCGACAGTGCTGGGATCACCTATGCTGCTGATTGTAAATATGGGGTTTGGGCTTCTCTTGTCACCTTCCTATCAGGATCTCTCAGGGGAGGTTTTGGGATTGTCATTTTCTGTCAAAGCCTTTGAGTGATCTATACAGTAAAGGTAGAGAACTCCCCCCCCCCCATCTTGTGTTCCACAGCTGAGAAAATAGAAAAAAAAAACAATTTCAAGTGTTTGCCTCACATCTCTGGGCTAGCAGATGTCAGGTTTAGGGCCAGAGCCCATCTGAGCTTTCTCTGAAATGCCTCTGTCTCCCCTAATACTGTTTATTCCATACCACCATACACGGAAGTAATTGAAGGGGAGGGAGGGGGATGATCATATTTTAGATTCATTTTCAATAATAAGGATTTTTAAAAATAGTTTTACTTGAAATAAAGTTAACCAAACAGATCACCTTTAACCATTTATTCTTTAATCAAACTTTTACTATCAAACTTTGCAATAACATTCTTCAGACACTTTTGCAAGCAAGTTTTCCTAAAACTCTCCTTCCATTTTTAAGGTATATGAGGTTTAAGATAATATAAGAAGATACCTATGTATTTTTCTGTGAAAGATGGAATCCTTAGGTAGGTTTATGTTAATTTTATGCAAATCTAATACATTTTATGCCCCCAAACTTACGGTGATCATAACTATTTTATTCACCAAAACTTGGCCTTCAGCAAGGTCCTACTGAGGACTGATGATGTGTGCCGCCTCCTTCTGCCTGGATTGTTGAGACATTCATCATCACCCTGCTTGGAAAGTCAAAGACCTGTAGTACATGATTGGAGGCTGAAATAGTACATGAATAGAGGCCCGCTTTTCCTCCAGCACAAGCTAAACTGTCTCTTGAAGCATTTGGAAGCTTAGTCTGTGGAGTTAGCTTGCTAATTCCCCGGCACTACTCATCTTGATTCATTTATGCCACAAAGTACCAGTTGTTTAGGTTACAATTTTATTGAGTAAAAAGTAACACTCTAAGATGTATGGAAAATATTACTGAATTATTAGATTTAAGAGTGACTGCTTGCCAACAGCTAAATTTAGAAAGAATAAATTCCTGACAATGCAACTTGAGAGAAAATTTTAAGGGGTGATGATTTTATTAATTTTCAGAGCTTTATAGCCAGCTGGCAAAGTTTTTTCTATACTGTTGTGGCTTGCCTTTGAAATTACTTTCTTTTCTTAAATTAACCTGTCTGAGTTAAAATGACACAATAACAAAAATAGGAAAATGAAATTGGCCTCTGTACATAATCTTTAAGTATCTTAATTAACTTAAATAGTAGTACTCTGAGTTTATAACTGCTGCAATATGCTCTGTAAAAAGATATTGGCATTAGGAACAGATCCCCATATTAGTTTTATCAACAGATAAATAACACATAAACACAGAATCATATATAAAAAAGTAGAATGATGCTTCTAGAATTAAGAAAGAATTTGCCATTTAAATTATCACCTGGTTGTACCACTTAGGGTGGTAGAAAGAACACTAAGCTCAGGTCAGAGGGTCCAGGTTCAGATGATAGTTCTGTCACTGGACTTATGTGAGTTTAGGCCAGCAACAGAACTTCTCTGAGCCTCAGTTTCTTCATCTCCAAAATGGACATATTAACACTAACGTTGCCTTCCTCCCGTGGTGTTATAAAAATAGAGTAATAAATGTGAGTGTCAAGAGGAGAAATTTTATTCCCAAGAATTCTAAGGAGATTATCTCCTGGAGAGGAAAGAAGTCAGAGAGAGTGGTTCAACTGTGGAATATTGTACACACATCTTACAGAGTGTGCAGGGGAGGGTCCTAGGTCAGCTCAATCACATTTGAGCAGCAGGAGGGAAGGAGAGTGAGTGTCCTGGGTGTTGTGTGCATAGCACTCCCAGGAAAGAAAGGTTTAGAGAGAAGTATTTGTGAGTAAACTGAATGGATGGATGGATGGATGGATGGATGGAAGGGTGGATGGACAGGCTAAGTAAGCCCCTGTACCAACTTTTGAAGAAAACCACCAGGCAAGATCTTCTCTGGGGTGGTTGCTTAGTGGGCAAGAGGAAGTCTTAGGGTGGCTCAGAATCCTTGAGGTTTGATATGTAAATTTTATGTATGTTACAAACACCAGGTATTTCTGTTTCTTAAATAAGGCTAAAGGTTGGTGAGCTGGCTGCTTTAGGAGGAGCCCTATTCCACTACTAGAAGGCTTGGTCTTCTTCAAGTTGTATTGAAAGTTTGATTGTGGTAACTGCTACCTTGGGTCCTGATTCTGTCTTCAGAGTCCCAAAGCACTTTCTTCTCTTGGACATATGGCAGCACTTCTTCAAACAACGTGCTCAGTGCCTAGATAAGGGCGGAGAGCTATATTCTGTGTGTCAGACCATGATTATCAGCATGTAAACCCTCCATAAAACATTACAAGTCAAGTTAAACCTGAAGTGCTGAGAGTACAACTCCAAATTTGTAAGTTGTCAAAGTCTTTCTAGGGGTAAACAGGCCTATAAAAAGCCTACTTTATCTATGATGCTCATGAAGTATAACACTAAGTTATTGTGTAAATGGTGGCTTTCTACAGTATATGTTTACATAGAAAAATAGTATCATCATCAAAAACCTATCTTGCACTTTTTCATTCATATAAAAGATGAATCTTTTATCCCAGAGATTTATACATTTATAATTCATTCCCTTAACTCAGTGGTCCCCAACCCCCGGGCCGCGGACTGGTACCGGTCCGTGGGCCATTTGGTACCGGTCCGCAGAGAAAGAATAAATAACTTACATCATTTCCGTTTTATTTATATTTAAGTCTGAATGATATTTTATTTTTAAAAAATTACCAGATTCCCTCTGTTACATTCGTCTAAGACACTTGTCTCATAAGTTTGACAATTATATTTAAAAATACCACAGTTTTTACGCCAGTCGCATAATTTTATTTTGTGCATTTATCTGTCCCACCCTAAAGGCCGGTCAGTGAAAATATTTTCTGACATTAAACCGGTCTGTGGCCCAAAAAAGGTTGGGGACCACTGCCTTAACTAACCTCTCCTTCCTTCCTTCCTTCCTTCCTTCCTTCCTTCCTTCCTTCCTTCCTTCCTTCCTTCCTCCCTTCCTTCCTTTCTTCCTTCCTTTCTTCCTTTTTACTTTCCTTCCTTCCTTCCTTCCTTCCTTCCTTCCTTCCTTCCTTCCTTCCTTCCTTCCTTCCTTCCTTCCTTCCTTCCTTCCTTCCTTCTTTCCTTCCTTCCTTATTCATTCATTAAACTCTTAGTTTTTACTATGTAGTAGACATTGGCTAGCTGCTAGTGTTAGAATTATAGAATATCTAAGACATTGTTTTTAGCCTAACAGAGCCTCATCATCAAGTGTCTAAAGTAAGAATATAGGGTGAGGTATTATGAATTAGGATGAGAATAAAAGTTTGTATCAAGTAGTAAGTAGCCAACCAGTGGGTGAAAGAAAGTGGAATTTGAAATAAAAATTTTAGAGCAATTTGAAGCTGTTGATATAAAGATGTGATCCAACAAAATTATAAACCTGTAGCCTTGGAAAAGCCATATTGCTCTAAATATTTTATCTAATACAAGAGAACACAGATCCTGGAAGGACATAAGACAAGGCATGGTCCCCTTCATACTAAGTCTTTTCAAGCCCTGCCCAATTATACTTCTAGATAATATCTTGTTAGTGGAAGGCTTCAGGCAACTGGGGGACTACTTGTTCCTGCAGGATTTTGTTTTATTTTATTGTGATGCCATTTGTCTTAGCATACTTTTTATTTCTTACTATAGACATAGAATCCTGTAGAATAATAATTTATCCTTTTTTAGTTTTAAATTTTATTTAAAAAATTAACTTTAACATGGTGACATTGATCAATAAGAGTACATAGGTTTTAGGTGAACATTTCTATAGCATATACAACGTTCATTATGCTGTATACCCATCACCCAAAGTCAAATCATTTTCTGTCACCTTGAATGTGTCCTTTTTTATACCATCCCCCACCCCTCTCACACCCCCTCCTCCATTTCCCCTTCCCCTGGAAACCACTTCACTTTTATCTGAGTCCATAAGTCCCAGTTTTAGACCCACCTATATGAGAAATCATACAGTTCTTAGCTTTTTATGATTTAATTATTTCACTCAGTATAATGTTCTCAAGTTTCATTCATCTTATTGTAAATGTCACGATGTCATCATTTTTTATGACTGAGTAGTATTCCATTGTATACATGCACCACATCTTCTTTATCTAATCCTCTATCAAGGGACACTTTGGTGGTTTTCATGTCTTGACCACTGTGAATAATTCTGTGATAAACATGAAGGTGCATGTGCCTTTATGTACCAATGTTTTTGAGTTTTTGGAGTATATACCCAGTAGAGGGATTCCTGGGCCATATGGTAGTTCTATTCTTAATTTTTGAGGAACCACCATACTTTCTTCCATAATGGTTGTACTAATTTGCATTTCCACCAGCAGTGAATGAGGGTTCCCTTTTCTCCACAGCCTCTCCAACACTTGTTATTTTTAGTCTTGTTGATAATAGCTAATCTAACAGGTGTGAGGTGGTATCTCATTGTAGTTTTGATTTGCATTTCTTGAATAGCTAGTAAAGATGAACATCTTTTTATATACCTGTGGGCCATTTGTATATCCTCTAGGGAGAAGTATATGTTCAAGTCCTCTCCCCATTTTATAATTGAATTGTCTGCTTGTTTGTTGCTGAGCTTTGTGAGTTCTTTATATATTTTGGGTATTAACCCTATCGAAACTGTTGTTTGAAAAATATCATCTTCCATTTAGTTGGCTGCCTATTTGTTTTGTTGTCAGTTTCTCTTGCTGTGCAGAAGCTTTTTAGTTTGTTTTGATATAGACTTATTCAGTTATTTTTGCCTTTACTTCCCTTGCCTTTGGGGTCAAATTCATAAATTGTTCTCTATGTCCAAATTCCATGAGCTTAGTACCTGTGTTTTCTTCTATATAATTTATCCATTCACCTGCTCATTGGTTGAATTTAGCTCTCTCCAGATGAAGTCATTTTTTATTTAAACCTTTATTCTAATAATACTTTCTAAAAGGTATCTTTAATTTTTCAGATTAGTCATTCACTAATCAGAGTCCCAAGGGTTTAAATACTCAAAATAATACCCTCTTAATTTTTATAAACTAAGATGGTTTGTAGACTTTTCTAATTAGGTCCCACAAAAATTCAGCAAAAATTCTGATAGAAATTAGATGTCATTTTATGACTACATTCAGTGACAGATATTTAATCAAGTTTATTTCTTACCAGACATTTAAGTTTATAGTTTCCTAACAAAGAGTGGTAAGATCTAAATTAACCATGCAACCAAGAATGTAAAGGAAGAGATTAAATAAAATGACCTTTTAGTCTAACCCTTATTATATTCATTTGAGTAGCAAATTGGGCAAATCTTTTTTACAAAGTTCCCACATTTTTCACTCAGTCTTAAAGAAAATATTGGCCTCAGAGTACCCAGTAGGTTACTAGACCTAAGGAAATTCCAATCCTTTGGTTCTTGGACTAATTTGCTCTTTATATTGCCAGGATGAATGTAGGATCCCATGTACATATCAAAGCAGAGTTTACTAAGGATGAAAAAAGGAAAAGTAAGAAAACAAGTAAAGACAATATTTTGTAAAATGCAGTAATCTCTCCCTGGCTAAGCTCTGGATATAAGTGAGGGTATAGTTAAAAGGCGAGTCATTATACCATTGCCTACTCCTTTTGCAATGAAATAGATTCTGTTAAACAGGTATTTTTATCTTATTAGCCTCTGAAACGATAGACAAGCAGCAGTGTGTTCTTCTGGAAAATGGTCAAAGAAAAGGAGTCATTTTGTCCTCTTTAAAATATAATATCTTTTTTCTTTACTGTATCATCCAGAGGACATTTTATTTTATTTTTTTCTTAAGCAAAACACGTTTTTTTGCACTAGTAGGCAGTGAGTGAATTCTTTTTGCTAGCAGAAAGGAGAACAATTTTTGAGTGCCAAAAATAACTCCTTTGTATGAAAATATCACTTTGCCAAAGACATCTTAGAGAAGAAAGGAGAGATTCATGTTCTGAATTAATATTTTAAAAAATACACAGACAGTGGAATGTTAGCAATAGAACATGAAGAAATTGACATAAATAGACTGAAGAGAAACAAGTAATCTTTTTGAATGTTAAAGCAGCCCCAAAGTCTGAATGTTTATCTGGGTTCCAAGGCTCCTGGCTTTTTGTGTGGTCTTAGAATGATAATTTCTCACCCAAGGCTGTGTCTGTAGCAGATAGGTGTTCTAATCATCCTGTTTAGTTCAAGACATTTCCCCTTGCCTACCTTTCACTATACGTTTCAGAGCAACATTGCCAGCTAGGCAAAGTGTGAGCCATCTGGATAGAAAGATGACCCTAGTGATAGGAACAGAATTAGAATAATCTCATATTTGGCTTTGTTTATAGATTTTAATATCTATTATATTGTCATCTTTAGGATTTATACATTCCACAGAGTCTCTTTATCCATTGTGTTCCTTTTCTTATTCCCAGCCCCCAGAACAGTTGCTGGCAATTTTTGAGTAGATGAAATGGATTAAAGTTTCTTTAAAAGTACATACATGCACTACTACAAGAGCTTATTGTGGCAGCCATCTAATGTGCCAAGTTGGCTAGACTGCAGTCCAAGTCCTCTTCCTAGGAGGCTGGGCCACAAGAGATCCGAGGACGAGAGCTGCAGTGTGGAAATGAAGTAGCCCTGTCTTCCAGCGAGAGCCAGTCTTGCTCATCTGCTGGCTCACCTTACTGGTGTGAAGAAGCGGCCAGGCTAGCAACTGCTCTACTTTGTTACAGGTCTTCATTTGGCTTGCTTTATCAAGTCCTAAGCCAGGCATGTGTTTTAGCTCCATGCCCAAGGGCTCAGCTTCTTCAGGGCACACACACGACCCAATTCAGAGGCCACAAGAACACACAGTTTTGTCTAGTTTGTTCTCATGGGCTCAAGTTATGCTTGTGAATTTTAGCTTGTCTGTGATCTGATCCACCTTACATCAATCTCCCCTTTCCAACTGCTTGTCTTGGATTTCAAGCTGCAGTGTCAAACTAAGGGCAATACATTACAAAGACTGAAAAGCCACCTCCCAGAATTGTGTAAGGTCAAATTCTTTAAAACAATTAAAGAAATTTATCCATCCATCCATCCATCCATCCATCTATCCATCCATCCATCCATCCTAGTGATTCTGCTTGTCTGAATGCTGAATGAACTCTAACCTCTGACTGATACAGGTTTTGTTGTCTGGAAGTAGGGTGCTGCCATAATGACACCTAAAATGTGGGAGTAGATTTGGAATCAAGCAGCGTGTAGATGTCAGAAACACGAAAAAATTTCAGGAGAGTGTTGGTGAAATCTTAAGTGTCTTAAATGACTAGTCATAGAATTTTGAGTTTTGTGGAGGTTGGCAGTGAGGACTGAAAGGAATGGAAAAAAAGTCTTATTGCAAACTGGAGTAAAGGGCAGAAACTTAGCAATATTCTTGCCTGCAGTATATGGAAAGTACAAAATGTGCCATTGAATGGGAGGAATTTAGGTAAGCAGACTTCTAAGCAAGGTATTTAGGTACCACCTAGCTTCTTCTTGCTTCTTGAAGTAAAATATGAGATGAGAGAGAGAAAGAAAGAGAAAGAGAAACTCAGGGAAGAACTGTTAAATACAAAGAAGCCAGGATATGATGACATGATGATGGTTTGAAAGCTGTGAGACTCTTCAGATGGTCCAGAATGCTAAAAAAAAAAAGAAAGAAAAAAATGTTCTGAGCATAGATCAGATCCAGGGCAATGGCAGAAAACATGTGAAGGAAGATAAAGGCCAGGGTGTGGCCCTAGAATCTCATATAAAAATCTCAGAAAGATCTATGATGGTGCCTCAGAGATCCTGAAGTCAGACTAAAGGCCCCAGAGGAGAATTATAAGTGGACCACAGAGATTCTCTCAATCAAACAATAGGGCTTCAAGGAAGTTTCAGGGCAATGTCCCTTAGTTACCACAGCAGAAGCCCAAGGTTTATCCAGAAGACATTTGTAGGTATGTCTTCTTTTTACTATTGAATTTGACCCCAAGAAATTTCATAGGGGTTATATTCAGAAGTATTCATCAACTTGGTCTAAGTGGGACAGTATTGTATAGAATAAAGAAAGACTAGTGTACGAATCCTCAAAGTTTTAACACATTCTGCCTTTTGTGAAAATGCAAAGATGACTTAGCTAGTAGATCCATTAACCCAGAGGACACAAAGAATTATTTTTGACAGAGTCAGAGAGATAATCAGAGGGAGAGATAAGGACAGACAACCAGGAAGGGAGAGAGATAAGAAGCATCAATTCTTCATTGCGGCTTCTTAGTCTCCTTCATTGTTCATTGATTGCTTTCTCATATTTGCTTTGACCAGGGGCTATAGCAAAGCAAGTGACCCTTTACTCAAGCCAGCGACCTTGAGCTCAAGCCAGTGACCATGGGGTCGTGTCTGTGATCCCACATTCAAGTCAGTGAGCCAGCACTCAAGCTGAATGAGCCTGGCTCAAGCCAACAACCTCGAGGTTTCGAACCTGGGTCCTCTGTGTCCCAGTCGTATGCTCTATCCACTGCACCACTGCCTGGTCAAGCTAAAATTCGAATGATTTAAAAAAAATATTTTTTTATTTTTCCGAAGTTAGAAGTGGGAAGGTAGTCAGACAGACTCCTGCATGCACCCGACTGGGATCCACCCGGCATGCCCACCAGGGGGCAATGCTCTGCCCATCTGGGACATTGCTACATTGCGGCCGGAGCCATTCTAGCACCTGAGGTGGAGGCCATTGAGCCATCCTCAGTGCCTGGGTCAACTTTGCTCCAGTGGAGCCTTGGCTGTGGGAAGGGATGAGAGAGATAGAGAGAAAGAAGAGGAGGGAGGGGGAGAAGCAGACGGGTGCTTCTCCTGTGTGCCCTGATCGGTAATCAAACCCAGGACTTCCACATGCCAGGCCAATGCTCTACCACTGAGCAAACCTGCCAGGGCTTGGAATGATTTAGATGATGAGTTTCTAGACTTTGAGCTGACTGTAGTGGGATGCCAATTTTGAGGTCTTTGGAATAAGTGAGTATATTTTGCATTTGAGGGGGACATGAATCATTGGAAACCAGAAGATGGACTATAGGTATGTCCCCCAGTGATTCCTGCATTCTGGGATTCACATTCCTATATAATCTCTTCCTGTTGAGTGTGGCCTTGGTTTATTGATTCACTTCAAACAAATAGAATAAAGCAGAAGTAATATAGTGTCATTCTGAGACTGGACCATAAAAGACTATGTTTTCCACCCGGAAGTCTCTCTCACTTTCTTTTGAATGACTCACTCTGGAGGAAGCCAGCTACCATGTCATGAGGCAGTGCTGTGGTGAGTATCATTGGAGTTAGCTTAAAAATGGACCTTCTAAGGCCTGCCAATAGCCATGTGAGTATGTTTAGAAGCATATTTTCCCTGTTCAGTCCTCAACATGACCATAGATAGCCCCAGCCAAAACTGATATGATAGTAGCTGAAAGAAAACTTAAGCCAAAACTAACCCACATGGTGCTCCTGGAGTCCTGATCTATCAAAACTTTGTTGAATAATAAAGGTCTCAATTTCTAGCCTCTAATTTTGGGATAATTTACTATGCATAAATGGATCAAAACACATTTAAATTCTAGAAGATAGACTATGCTAAAATTTCTAATTGTTATTATGCAATATTTTATGAAGAGGCTATTCCAATCTGTTTAATAGGATGACACTGTCAATGAATCCTTTAGTCACCATTTGAAGAGGGCCAACCTTAAACTTGGTCCCTTACCTTTCCACTGTCTTTTGTGATCTTCTGATTAATTTTTTCAATGATAAAATGATTGCTAAAAGGACATTTGGGCATGATTTCTTTTGTTTTCTTTAAATACTCCCAGGTTAGAATGCTCAAAGATAAGATGGGTTGAATTAATATAGAATAGCAGCTAACCATTATGGCATGCTTTATCTGGACCAGGAACTGTGAAAACGGTTTTTACATCATCATTTTAGATAATTCTCATATCAACCCTTTAGAGTAGATATCATTATTCTTCCTATTTAGAAAAAACTGGCTCAGTGTCACACATTGGTAAGATCCAAACCCATTCCTGCCTGATGCAAGGCCTGAGCTCTCAATCATCCTAGGCATAAAAGACCTGTGCTTCTTTGCATAAACAGGCTATTGCTAATAAACTGCAATGGGTGGATTCTTTTTGTAGCCCGATACTTACAGAAATAGAACCTTTTCCTTTTTTTTTTCTTTTCATTTTTCCTAAGCTGGAAACGGGGAGGCAGTCAGACAGACTCCCACATGCGCCCAACCAGGATCCACCCGGCATGCCCACCAGGGGGCGATGCTCTGCCCCTCTGGGGGGCTGCTCTGTTGCATCCAGAGCCATTCTAGCGCCTGAGGCAGAGGCCACAGAGCCAACCCCACTGCCCGGGCCATCTTTGCTCCAATGGAGCTTTGGCTGCAGGAGGGGAAGAGACAGAGAGGAAGGAGAGGGGGAGGGGTGGAGAAGCAGATGGGCGCTTCTCCTGTGTGCCCTGGCCGGGAATCGAACCCAGGACTTCTGCATGCCAGGCCGACGCTCTACCGCTGAGCCAACCGGCCAGGGCCAATAGAACCTTTTCATGTCCTCATGGAGGCAGCCTACGGAGAGCTTAGAATTCAAACAGGCATCTTTGCCAAATCTGACCCCATGACGAATTTGAGAGAGGGGTGAGTGCCCAAGCTGAAATAAACTCTGTCACTAGGTGATAGATAGCCTCTGCCCCAGGAAAACCTCAGTGGGTCTTGAGTGTTGTTCAGAACGTGAAAGATTATTTAAATTAGCCAGTTATATTGATTTTCAGAGTTGGGAGTACATGATCCTAAGAGACAAATCTCAGGGTTTACAGAGACAGTTGGCTGAGAAGAACAACTCCCCACTTATGCCTGTAATCAAGACTACCATATCATTGTCTTTCAGTAGGAAAAATAGAGCCTGTATGTAAACTGTTATATGCCAGAGCACTTACTAGATGTTTAAGCATTTAGGACAGTAATTTTCAATTGGTGTGCAAGAATTTTTAAAGCATACAATAGAGGGGCACTGTCCTCTTTTCCCGTAGATTGTCAAATAAGTAAATGACAACAGCCAATACAACAATGAATGAATCAAGTGTATGCATATTTTTACATATTTTTTGTCTAATTGGCTAAAAAAATTAATATATTTTTTGGTGTGCTGCAGAATTTTAGTAATTAGTTTATGTGTGCCCTGAGATGAAAAAAGTTTTGAAGTCACTGATCTAGAATCATTCTGACAAATTCCATTGACTTATTTGTTTGTTATTTTTAAAATTCAATGGAAATATGAAATACAATGGATTCCATGATATTACCAAGTATCTTTATTCTATTTGAGATCTTTTTTAAGAAGTTGACATTAGTACAATTTTTAGAAACAGAAGTTTAATAAACTTCTTAACTAAATATTTATTTTTATTTGCTTTTACTCCCACTAATTCTCCAACAGACCTTCAAATTTCTTCAAAATTCAATGCATTATGTATCCCACTTTTAAGTTACTCATAATTTAAAACTATAATTGTTGGCAAATATAGTCCATGGTTTTCTGGTTGACTTTCTTATATTTAGACTATGTGTTGAGTCACAGGGTAATGGGTCAGGTCAAATTTTATCTTATCTGAAGCAGCAGAGTTTTTAGGTCATTTCTAGTTTTCTTATTTTCTCTTTTCAAACTTTCACTTAAAAAGAAAATAAATTGGGAAACAGCAGCAAAGCCTTTTCCTTCCTCTTTCGGCTACTTAACTGCCAACTGCCAATCTTTCTGAATTCTTTATCTGATGTACAAAACACAGAAAAATTGTGGCTGTTTCTGGAATTGACAATAGTTAAATGGAATTATAGCGGGGACTCAAACCAACATGTATTTTGTGGAGACTTTTGATTACACACAGCTTTCTCTGAGACATAAAAGCCTCTTGAAGGATTAGCTTGCTGGAGAGAATTACCATTTTGGAAGATTGGTGTCACATTTCAATGATAAAAGTATTCAGGAAAAAAATGCTCTTTGTAAATAATCTCTAAATTCTCAGTAACATCTGAGCTCTTGGGGGCCAGAATCAGGGCACCAGTTGGCATAGATTAAATATACACAAACATAAGCATGCATTTCATAACCCAAATGTCTCTCAGTTGTGTTATGATCCTCTCTGGGAAGTATCCACAGCATGACTACTGTCTCCTTGAAAAACCTGTTACATGGACCATGATAACACCCTTGTAGAAACTTTATTTGAACCACTGATGTATTGCAGCTATATTAAGGTGGCAGCATGAACTAACTTAGTTAAAATCCAAGTATGTTATATGTAACTTTTCCTTAATATACTAGTGTGAAATACAACGTTTTAAAAATACTTTAAGGGATGTAATTTATATGTTGTAAACAACTTACCCTATGATGACTCTTCTGATAGATTTACATACTTTATTTATTTAGGTTTAATTTTTAAATTCAAAACATACTTTCTTTTGAAAGGGGATTTTGTACATTACTATTGAGTTAGTTATATGGACAAGGTTTTTGAGATTAATTATTTTTACCAGAATATCTGATCTGGTTGAATTTTTTTTTTGTATTGTTTCTATCTTATTAGGATTTTGAGACATTATAAAGTATTACTTTTGAAAATTAACTTAGAATTTTTGGAAGTTGGTTAGTTTCTCATCAGAAATAGTTTAGAGGAGTTAAATAATTTTACACATTTATCTGATGACAGACCATGGTGACCCAGGAACAAAGCAGAACTCAAGTACTAACTTCTCTATGAAGACGGAGTCCATGTCAAGCAAAAATCCAACTTCAAAAACTCCTTTTGCAAATTAGCCAATTGATCTCAGCTCTCTGGCTCCCATTAGAACATTTCATGAAACAGAGCTGGTGGAGTGAGTCTGTACTACTCCCCTTAATCTGAGCCTCCCTAAACCAAGCCCCCACATGCCAGTTTTTCCATCTCAATGTAAATTGGGGTGAGACATGGTGGAGAGGTTAGTTCTGAATATGAAATGCTCTATGAAAGAAAGAATTCAGAGAATGTGCGTGTGTGAATATGAGAGCATGTGTATATATCTGGAATGAGGACGGGCAAAATAAAGAGGTAGGTAGGCGGAGGGGGAAGAGAGCTGTGATATTCCTGGAAATAATTTGTTCCTCTGTCACCATGGTAAAAAGGCGTCTCCCTTAAATCATGCAGGCGTAATGAATGGTGTGATACCTGGTAGCCTGCACAGTTATAAATACATGGCCTTTCATCCTGGAGATGGCCCATTACCACTCACTAAAACAGTCTGTCACCGTGGTGCTCTGGGGCCATTCATTTTTCATGACCCTCTTGGCGACGTGACTGGGATTTTGTAAAACCATACTCGGTCTTTGCCCAGTCAGTTCTCTGCATAAATATTCTTCGATTCCTTTCTTCCAGAGGTTATCATATCTTGGTTGTGTGTGTGTGTGTGTGTGTGTGTGTGTGTGTGTGTGTGTGTGTGTGCACGCGTGCTCCCCAAAGACAAATAAACCAACAAACAGAACAAAAACTAAGCTTGGCCTTGCTGGACACAGCGTTTCACAGAGTAAAGGTTGACTAAAATTTAATCTAGTAATATCAGGAATATTCAAAGTTTACAGTTTAATGCACAGGAGGTAAGAAATTTTGAAATTACCTCACCATTCTCAAGGCCTGGATTTCACATCATAAAAAGCAAACTTGAACACAGCAATTGCCGCAAAGCCAGGCCTTCTGATTTGCTGGTGCTTCAAATAACAGTTGTCCTTTTGATAATATTGACACCTATCTCCTTACACAATCTAGTACCCCTCCTGCACTTGTAACATATCCCATCTGCTTCTTAGGGCCACTGTTCTAAGGAGCCTGGAAGAGTGAAGAAAGGCCTGATTGATCACAGGGTCCTATCAAATGTCAAAGCTGGCCCTGGCTGACCTCCCATCTATTCAGAGCTGCTTTGATTTAATCTCCAAACTGGCTGCTTCTTTAGGCTGTGAGTTCTATCTGCAACCCATGTGTCAGCGTTGAGATATGACCTGTTTCACGCTCCATTCATCTCATTTGAAGGACGGAAATTAAACTGGAGAGTCGAAGAGGGAAACTGCTGAAAATACACACACATTAACTGAAGCCTTTTGTGTGGGTACATTATAAAGTTTGAACAACTATTAAAAATAATATTAAAAGCAAATTGATCTTTACTGCACTGAAATGGTTTAGAACTGTCCCTCCCTTCACCACGTTCATCTACTTTTCTTTCTTCCTCCCTGTTTTGTAGTAATCGTACAAAGCCTGTCGCATTAAGGTTTCAAGTGAGAGAAAATTTTACAATTTCTCAGTTACTTTAAAAAGGAGTCCTTTGGAAAATTCACTTATTGCTTGCAATTTTCTCAATAAATATTTTAAAAGTGTAACCAGACTAATAGAAATGTAGACTGTTTTGTTTATCATTATCTATTTAAGTTTCACCACTTAAGGTGATAAAAATCAATTAAAACTTAAACTTTGGGAATAGTCCTAGACCTGTCAAACATAATGCTGCAGTATAAATCTACATACCCTCTGTTTTATTTTTTATTTCTAAACTCTCCTTGCTTTTTTTATTAGACCTTCTATACTATTAATCAAAGCTAGTAACTGAAAGTTTTATTCCTTATAGATGTATCTGTTATAATAAGTATAAAAATAAACTCTTTAATTTACTAAAGGTATCCCAAAACTATAAGAATAATACAATTATATTTTAAAAGTATTGGGAAAGTTAGCTTTATTTATAATATTTCTATATTTATTCATTTGCTCATACATTAATGTATTTGTTATTTGAACTCCATGCTATAAAGTATCCATAGGGGAATAATGTTTTTAGTTTTTTATTCAAAGAGTATATTGTACATTTCTTGTTATAATAGTAGTACATATTCAATATAGAAAGAATAAAACAGCAAGGACTGATGAGGAGAGAGAATAAGAGATAGAGAAAAATGAAAGAGAAAGAAAATAGCAAATACTATTGACTAGAGTAACTAACATTAATATTTTAGTGTTTATTCTTTCTTTTCTCTTTCCTTTCCTCTTTCCTCATCACCTTCCTTCCTTCCTCCACCTTCCTTCATCCTTCCTTCCTTCCTTCCTTCCTTCCTTCCTTCCTTCCTTCCTTCCTTCCTTCCTTCCTTCCTTCCTTCCTTCATTTGTTTTGGTATTAGCACAATTCTTATTTCCCTTATATGAAATCACATTAGTTCTTCATGGGAGAAGACTACATTTTCAGTTTTTTTGGGCATTCTTTTTATGACTACATATAATATATCACTTTGTATAGAAGTAATTATTTTTGCTAATATTATATTGATGGTCATTTAGTTTTCTAAATTTTTACTACAATATATATTATTATATAAAATATTTTATGTTTCTATGATTATTTCTGAAATTTTCTAATTTTGAAAAAAAAGAGATACCCAATATAATATTTGCAGTTAAAAATATATTATCCTTTTTTTTTACTGGTTCTTCATTTGAATACTCACTTAGAAATAACTTTTCTTCCTAAAAATATCTTATGTGTTTTCTTTAGTATGTAGGGTTTCTTTTTTTTCCTCTTTGTTATACAAAGATTTTTCTTAATTTTTAATTTTTTTAAATTTTTATTAATTTTAATGGGATGACATCAATAAATCAGGGTACATATGTTCAAAGAGGCCCTGGCCGGTTGGCTCAGCGGTAGAGCGTCAGCCTGGCGTGCGGGGGACCCAGGTTCAATTCCCGGCAAGGGCACATAGGAGAAGCACCCATTTGATTCTCCATCCCCCACCCCTCCTTCTTCTCTGTCTCTCTCTTCCCCTCCCGCAGCCGAGGCTCCATTGGAGCAAAGATGGCCCGGGCACTGGGGATGGCTCCTTGGCCTCTGTCCCCTTGGCCTCTGACCCAGGCGCTAGAGTGGCTCTGGTCGCGACAGAGCGAGGCCCCGGAGGGGCAGAGCATCGCCCCCTGGTGGGCAGAGTGCCGCCCCTGGTGGGCGCATGCGGGAGTCTGTCTGACTGTCTCTCCCCATTTCCAGCTTCAGAAAAATACAAAAAAATAAATCATATGTTCAAAGAAAACATGTCCAAGTTATCTTGTTATTCAATTATGTTGTATACCCATCACCCAAAGTCAGATTGTCCTCTGTCACCTTCTATCTAGTTTCTTTGTGTCCCTCCCCCTCCCCCTTCCCCTCACCCTCCCTCTCCTCCCCACCCCCGTGAACCACCACACTCTTATCAATGTCTCTTAGTTTCATTTTTATGTCCCACCTATGTATGGAATCATGCAGTTCTTGTTTTTTTCTGTTTTACTTATTTCACTCCGTATAATGTTATCAAGATCCAACCATTTTGTTGTAAATGATCCGATGTCATCATTTCTTATGGCTGAGTAGTATTCCATAGTGTATATGTGCCACATCTTCTTTATCCAGTCTTCTATTGAAGGGCTTTTTGGTTGTTTCCATGTCTTGGCCACTGTGAACAATGCTACAATGAACATGGGGCTACATGTGTCTTTACATATCAATGTCTCTGAGTTTTGGGGGTATATACCCAGTAGAGGGATTGCTGGGTCATAAGGTAGTTCTATTTTCAGTTTTTTGAGGAACTACCATACTTTCTTCCATAATGGTTGTACTACTTTACATTCCCACCAACAGTGAATGAGGGTTCCTTTTTCTCCACAACCTCTCCAACATTTGCTATTACCTGTCTTTTTGATAATAGCTAATCTAACAGGTGTGAGGTGGTATCTCATTGCAGTTTTGATTTGCATATCTCTAATAACTAATGAAGATGAGTATCTTTTCATATATCTGTTGGCCATTTGTATTTCTTCCTGGGAGAAGTGTCAGTTCATGTCCTCTTTCCATTTTTTAATGGATTGTTTGTTTGTTGTTGAGTTTTATGAGTTCTTTGTAAATTTTGTATATTAGGCCTTTATCTGAGTTGTTGTTTGAAATATCATTTCCCATTTACTTGGCTGTCTGTTTATTTTGTTGTCAGTTTCTCTTACTGAGCAAAAGCTTCTTAGTCTGATGTAGTCCCATTCATTTATCTTTGCCTTCACTTCTCTTGCCTTTGGAGTCAAATTCATAAAATGCTCTTTAAAACCCAGGTCCATGAGTTTAGTACCTATGTCTTCTTCTATGTACTTTATTGTTTCAGGTCTTATATTTAGGTCTTTGATCCATTTTGAATTTTTTTAATACACGGGGACAAACTGTAGTCTGTAGTCGAGTTTCATTCTTTTGCATGTGGCTTTCCAGTTTTCCCAGCACCATTTGTTGAAGAGGCTTTCTTTTCTCCATTGCATGTTGTTGGCCATTTGTCGAAAATTATTTGACCATATATATGTGCTTTTATTTCTGGACTTTCTATTCTGTTCCATTGGTCTGAGTGTCTATTTTTCGGCCAATACCATGCTGTTTTGATTGTCGTGGCTCTGTAATATAGTTTGAAGTCAGGTATTGTAATACCCCCAGCTTTATTCTTTTTCCTTAGGTTTGCTTTGGCTATTTGGGTTTTTTTATAGTTCCATATAAATCTGATGATTTTTTGTTTCATTTCTTTAAAAGATGTAATTGGAATTTTGATGGGAATTGCATTAAATTTGTATATCACTTTGGGTAATATAGTCATTTTGACTATATTTATTCTCTGTATCCAAGAACAAGGAATATTTTTTTCCATTTCATTGTATCTTTTTTGAGAATTGTTATGTCTTCTTGATTCAGTGTCCGCTTAATTATTATGAAAGACCATTTTTGTCTCTGAGTACTTTTCTGTCCTGTAGTTAGCATTGTTAGATATGAGTATTGCTACACCTGCTTTTTTTGGATGTTATTTCCTTGGAGTATTGTTTTCCAGCCTTTCACTTTGAAGTTGTTTTTATCCTTATTGCTTAGATGTGTTTCTTGTAGGCAGCATACAGTTGGATTTTCTTTTTTAATCCATTCTGCTACTCTGTGTCTTTTTATTGGTGACTTTAATCCATTTCCATTTAGTGTAATTATTGACACTTGTGAGTTCCCTATTGCCATTTTATAAATTGCTTTCTGTTAGTTTTATATCTTGTTTGAGTCTTCTCTTTTGTTTTTCTATCATTTGTTTTTGTTTGTAATCCATACTTCTTTCCTCTGTTGCTACCTTTTTTAAGTCATGTGCTTCTGTGGTGGTTTTTTCAGGGGTGGTTACCATTAAGTAATGAAAAGGGTACCTACCACATTCACTGTAGTGCACTATCTTATGAGTGCTTCTGCACTCCATTGTCCTTTGCTACTGTTAATCTCCATCGTCCCTCCCCCCCCATTTTTTTTTTGTCTTTGTTGTCACAGTTTAAATTTGGTTTTATTGTGTTCTTGGTGGAGCTTTTACTTGTGGTTTTGTTTTGTTTTGTTCTTTGTATCTGGTTGGAAAACCTCCTTTAGTATTTCCTGGAGTGGGGGTTTTCTGATGATAAATTCCCTCATCTTTTCTGTATCTGTGAATGTTTTTATTTCTCCTTCATATTTGAAGGATAGCTTTGATGGGTATAGTATTCTTGGCTGAAAGTTCCTCTTTTTCAGGACTTTAAATATTGTGGTCCACTCTCTTCTAGCTTGTAGAGTTTCTGCTAAGAAATCCAATGATAATCTAATAGGCCTTCCTTTATATGTTGTATTCTTCTTTTCCCTGGCTGCCTTGAGAAATTTTTCTTGTCATTGATTTGTGCCAATTTCATTATGATGTGCCTTGGAGTAGGTTTCTTGGGGTTAAGATAACTCGGTGTTCTGTTTGCTTCTTGAATGTGAGGCTTTAGTTCTTTCCACAGGCTTGGGAAGTTCTTGTCTATTATTTGTTTAAATATGTTTTCCATTCCATTTTCTCTCTCTTCTCCTTCTGATATACCTATTATTCTTATGTTTGTCTTTTTGAGAGTCAGACAATTCCTGTAGGGCTTTCTCATTTTTTAAAATTTTTGAATCTCTCTCTTCTTCTCTCAGTTGTGCCTTAAGTTGCTTGTCTTCTATGTCACTAATCCTCTCTTCTATCTGGCCTGTTCTATTAGCTAAGCTTGTTACCTCATTTTTCAGTTCATGAATTGAGTTTTTCATCTCTGATTTGTTTTTATAGTTTCTATTTCCTTGGTAATATATTTTTTGTGTTTGTTGAGTTGTTTTCTGAGCTCCCTAAATTGCCTTTCTGTGTTTTCTTGTATATCTCTGAGTATTTTTAGGATTTTGATTTTAAATTCTGTCATTTAGCTCCCAGGTTTTCAATATATTAAATTTTTTCTCCATAGATTTTTCCTCATCTATCTGTGCTACATCTCTGTCTTTTGTATCCATGATATTTGATTTCCTTTCCCTTAATGGCATCTGAGGGTGGTTTTGTTGATATCACTAATGAGAATTAATAAAGAAGTAATAAAAGGAGAAAAAAATGGAAAATAAAAGAAAAGAAAATTTATTATTATTTTTTTTCTTCCTCTCCTTTTCCCTCCTCCTTGAGAAAATATCATGATGAACTGTGAATTATATTGTGTTAAATGGAAAAAAAAGTGCCTATAACTGAGGGCCTGAGTTGGGGAGAAGTGATAAAGGGGTAAAAAAGGAGGTAGGGACCCACAAAATGCAAAAAAGGAAAAAATTTGGGTCAACAATAAAATGATTTGCTTGTAAGTGATGGGCGACTAAGAGATATAATGAGAGGGATAAGAGGGAAACAGGAAAAAGGAAAAACAATTATTATTGTATTGAGTGGAGCAAACACTAGGTAGAATGGAGAGCTGGGGTTGGGGGGACTGCTAATGAGTTAAAAAGTGAAGTACAAAGCACCCAAAATACCACAAAAAAAAGTTTGAGTCCCAAATAAAATAATTTGTTCGTTATTGAGGATTGAATGAGAGGATAAGTAAAGGAGAAAAGAAGAAACTGATAGAGAGGGAGAAAAAAGAAAAAATAAAAAGAAGAAAAAAGAAAAAGAACAAAAAGAGAGAGAGAGAGACTTAAGGGTTTTGGAATGTAACCCTTATAGAGAGAAAGGAAGAAGAAAAGAAAGAAAATGGGAAATGTAACACTTAAGGGTAGTGTAGTTCAAGAAGAGGAAAGAATAAGATGGGCAGAGAATAAAAGGACCAATGTGGAAGCAAAAGAAAATAATCAAGACAAGAAGATGAAAGAAACAAACAAAAAAAAAATTGGAAAATTTATAAAGTCTGTGGATTTTTCTTGATTTTGAGAGGTTATCTTCTTCCTTTTTCTTTCCTCTCCCTCTTCCTGGTCAGTGACTCTATACCCCAGGATCTGCCCCTGTGGCACGCTTAGGTAGAGATTTGCAGTTGATAAGTCTCTATGGCGATGTCATATATTGGGCTTCAGTCTCGTTGGTAGTCAAGGCTTGTTAGCATTTGCATTGAGAGTCCATTTTCCCGGAGCCTCTCTCCTAGTCTCTCCTTCCTGAATTAGCAGCATGATGATCCAGCTATGAGGTTGCACTGCCTCTGCCTGGAGAGTAAGAGGTTCAAAGAGCTGGCAAATCCCCACTCTATCCCCACTCAGTGCAGGACTCTGGGTAAGGCTCTGTCAGTCAGAGTCACCAGTAATCAGGCGGGGCTGGGAGCCAATTGCTCTCAAGGTGCCATTCTATGCACCTCCTGGCATGTCTAGTATGCCTCAGCACTCTGTGGGACCACTCTCCTCAGCCGTTTTGCACTTTTGTAACCTGTTTTTAACGTATATCCCTGAGTGTGAAAGCTCTGCCAATCAGAAGTTGCCCCCACCCCTATGTGCATAGCAAGAGGCACTAAAAAATATCATGCCTGTTGTCTTAGATCTCTGAACTGAGAGAGATCTTGTCAGTTAGAGCCGCATAAGCCAGTTGGGAGATGAGCAGACTGTGGGTTAAGCTAATTTCAGCGATTGGATCTGCAGATCTGCTCCAGAGACAGACTGCAAGCTGCTTGTGCGCCCCTCCCCATAACGCTTTTGTATTTTTTTATTCCGGGGGATGTTAGCTTGAATGGCCCTGCCCACCCGGAGAAGTTCAGGCATAGGGAAGTTCGCTTTCGCGCACTCCCCGCGAGCCGCTGTTTAGGGTGCAAGGACCACATTGTGATTCTGGTCACAGCCCATGCAAAGGCCTCTGACCCTGCCCCTCTGTTCAGGAACATGGGAGCCCACTCCTGGGGTGCTAGGAGGAACCTCTTGCACACTATCTGCGCTCACCAACCACGATATCGGGGCTAATGGCGGCTGCTGCTCGCACATCTTTGCCAGGATCCGGCGCAGGCATTAGCTCGCATGGGCTGAGTTGCCACAGGCACAATTCTTTCCTCAGCTTGGGCATCTGTGCCACAGCCTGACTCCTTCCACATCCTCAGCCCCCACTCTCTCTCAGTTCCAAGTGAAAGCAGCCTTTGCTCAGGTTAGTGAGGAAGGTGGAGTGTTCCTTTCTCCATCTTATTTTCTTCAGGGTTGATTATATAGTTAGTCAATTTTTCGCTCGACCCTACCTTCACCTTCAGTGTGTAGAACTCCCGGACACTCCAAGGATAGATTTTTCTGTCTCTGGTTGAAAAACTTGTGAAATTTTGGGGAGATTTATCAGTAGCGCTCCTCACGGCACCATTTCTCTGACATCAAAAAACCCATATAGGGTTTTTTCATTCCATATTTAACATATGTCCAAGAGAATGAGTACATAGTGAATCTTACTATTTGTACATGAACCATTTCACAGGACTTATGGAAAAGCTTTCAAACTCTGGTATATGGAGAGAAAGGTTTTGACCATCTGAAGTGTTTAAAGAATGTCATTTAAGCATTTAATTTTGCAATAAGGAAGAAGGAGAATGCAAAAAGATTGCACCCCTCTTGTAGTGCTTCTCAGTAAGATCTCTCCCCGCATATCCTTGTGTAAATATCTTATTATTCAAGGCTGAATGTGCTGAAAAAATATATATTTTGCAGATTAATTTGTTCTTATGGTACTGGGTAAGAAGTGGTTCAATAATATGATACTATGCAAGAAATCTTTTTGCAATGATGGAAATATTTTATATCTGTGCTGTTCAATATGGTAGCCACTGGCCACATGTGGCTTTTGAACACATGAAATGTAGTTAGTGCAATTGACAAACTGAATAATTAATTTCATGTAATTTAAATCAATTAGCCACATTTGTCCAGTGGATATCTTAAACAACACAGCTTAAATAATTTTACCATTATTTGAATCATTGTAATAGTCATGAAACATTGTAAATACCCATCAGTCAAGTTAATTTCATTGAAGAATAAATATTAGATCGTCAAGAATTTACAATCTTGGAATAGCATAATAACAATAAGAAAGGTAAAAACTATTTTTGTATTGAGAGATACTTTTCACAGTTTCTTTCAGAGAAGAAGAGTAAAAAACTTCATTAAGGCAAAGATGATAAAAGTGTTTTCCTGGACCCCTTGGATAATATGGATTGTTAAACAAAAAGATGATCTGGGTTGAAGATCTGGCTTTGCCACTAACCACCTACTGTCCAGGGGAAGTCATTTTTGGTGGTTTTACTTACTTCATAGTCATGATAAGGGGATTAGGTTAAGTGATATTTTGTTCTTACTGTGGATATATTATATGAACTTCTTTTGTCTTATATTCAGACTCAAATACTACTTTTTCCTTCTTATCTCAATAATGTGTTATAAGCATCCAGTGCCAGATACCTTGTAGGTTCTCAGTAAGTAGTTATTGAATGAATGGATGCATTTTTTGTTTGCCTGAGTCAACAGCTATTTTTACTGTTCATTCCTATAGCTTGATTCTTTCCATACTCTGACAAATAAAGTTTTTAATATGGCTGGCTTTGATGCAGGAGAAGGTTTTTCTACAGAGTGGTAAAGAATCACTGGGCACAGCCCTCTGCTCTCAAATTGCTAAAAGCATATAGTGTCAGAGATGTCCAAGGATGTCAGAGAGTCTGTAACTTGTTTGACCTTCCCACAGGAAACCCCTTAGGGTGCTCCCAAAGGCCTGACTCAGGTACACTGAAGTAATGACAGGAAGGCAAGAGAGGGCCAGAATGTAACTAAGGTTTAACCCCCTGGGACAGTCATCATATATGACTTTTTGGAAAAGGAGTTATCCATATCTCTACAATATTAATTACCTTGATCACTAAAGTCCAGAATAATTAAACTTTCCTTCTTTATATTACAATATATATTTTTGTTAGATATTTATTATTCCCTTTTTAGGGATATACTTACATTTTAATGTGATAATTCTTTTAATCCAATACTGTTAACTTTAGTAAAGACAGACACTACCATTATTCCAGATTCCTATATCTCACAAATCCCATCTCAGTGTAACCTATTCTACTGTAATCAAACATACAGGAAAATACTGTCTAAAGCAGAAAGCACTATATAGACATTAGTAGCTGTTATTACAGTATTAATTGATATTGTAGGTAATTTAGCAATTACCCTTATTTCTGGTACATACTGTCCTCCAGGAACACAGCAACTGCTTAAAAATTTTGGGACTCACTATAGATGCCCTGAAATTTTCCCGGAATTTCTACGACTTCAATCCTACAAGATTATCTAGAGAAAATTCATTATACTCTTCACTAAGAGAGACAATATTAAAAATTAATGACCATTTCAGCCCTCTGGATGTAATATAATTCAGGTAGGGGAGGAGGTCTGTCACTTTCTTTTTCAAGGGCAATTCACAACACTTTGAGTGAAATAAATCCCTGAAGCTTAATGATCTTCTCCATTGTAGAACATGAGGGTTGACAATGTCTCCTTTTAAAAGTAGTAATATTTCATTTAAAATTAGTGCATGTGTTTGCAAAAGAAAAAAGAGGTAGTGTGCTGTAAGGCTTATATAAATGTTCATATCCTTTACTCTCATGTATTTCACAACTAAAACTGTTTCTTAGAGAAATAGGCCAATGAAAGCAAATATCTAAGGGAATGGCAATATCTTACACCTTATCTATGATAAAAAGAACAGTTAAATACAATTTAGGTACCCAGTATTAAGGAAATGCTTAAAAATTATATTGTACTAGCAATAAAACACATTAGAAAGATGTTATAACATTTTAAAGCCTATATATACATGTGGGAAAATGTTAATGCATCAAGTTAAGTAAATAAAAAAGCAGAATGCAGGATTTGTACTTAGTGCATGAGATGTTTGTATATCTTGTTTGTATTTAATATATCTTTCTGAAAGTTGTTTCATTGGGTAGAAAGTTTATATTACGTAAAGAACACAGGCTTGGGATTAGAACAAAGTTTAAATTCCAATTCTACCACAAGCTGTGTGACAATGACAAATTATAGGATCTCTCTGAATATCTATTTTCTTATTAGCTAAGGTTTTGTTTTTGTTTGTTTTTTTGGTAAAGATTAGACAAGCAAATCTATTTTAATAGCCTAGAATGTGTAGGAACTCGGCACCATCATTTTTCTTTCTCTTTACTAGATAACTGGAAATTTTCCTGAAATGAGAAATTTCACTCAAATTTATTGATTTTTATAGGAATTTCAATTTCCCTGGTTTTGACCCAAATTAGACTATTTAGTAAATTTTTTAAAGATAATAATTAATGTGATAACTTCTGTAATTGGTCAATTATCTTTATATTTGAATGGATTCCAGAAAAATATTAAATATCCTGGATTGGAGGTCAATTTATATACAATAGAAAATATAAAGCTAAGAATGGTATATTAATTTCTGATGATTAATTCATGTGTCACAGGGTGCACAGATTAAACATTATTTCTGGGTATGCCTGTGAGAATGTGTCCAGATGAGAGTATTATTTGGATTGAGGAATAAGTAAAAGTGGTTTACCTTCCTCAATGTGGGTAGGCATCATTCAATATATTGAGCACCTGAATAGACCAAAAAGTGGGAAACAGAAGAATTTATCCCATTTCATCTCTTTTTCCTGACTCAATATTTGGGGTAAGATATCTCATCTCATCTAATTTTCTTTGGCACTTGAACTGGGATTTATACCATAGGCTTCCATGGCTTTGGGGCATTTGGAATTGGGTTGAATTACACCATCAGCTTTCTTGGCTCTCTAGTTTGTAGATGGCAGATCATAGAACTTCTCAGGCTCCATAATTGTATAAACTAGTTTCTTATCTATCTATCTATCTATCTATCTATCTATCTATCTATCTATCATCTATCTATCTATAATCATCTATCTATCATCATCTATCCTTCCATCTAATCTATCATCTACCTATATCTCCTATTTTCTGTGTCTCTGAACACTGACTAATAAAACTTTTAGTACCAAGACTGTTGAATTGTTTCTTTAATTAGATTTCAAGATGCTAATGACTTTATTTTCAGTAGTAAAGAGAGCACTGATAGTTCACAGTGTGAATTGTTCATAGAGATATGCCACATGGTACTCCTAATCAGTTATTTATATGAAGCAAGGGGATAGTTAATACTTTATAATGATGCTTTTGAACATTTTTGGAAAATTAACAAAAATAATGACACTGGTTGATTGCTCCTACTGTTGCTGACAAAGTAGCAAAAAAAAGTTCAGGAATTCAGATTCCCAACTCAAGTGCTACATAAATGACCTAAGAGCTTCCATGTGTGCCCTGAAGGACCTTTACCTCCTCTTTTGGGGAAGGGGTTTATAAATTATTGGTTGTATGCAGGATAGTTATATCATGTTAGGCAAAATTATGATCTTGTTTCTTTGTCTTTATTTGGAGATTAAGTCTGGTTTAAGCAGATGTGTGTGGGTGCCAAGTTGATAAGGGATGAACTTGTCATAGTTAATTTTATGTGTCAGCTCACTGACCAAGGGTGCCCAGATTAAATATTATTTCTGGGTATGTTGGTGAGAGTGGGGGTAGGCATCATTTAATCTATTGGTTCTGTTTATCTTGAGAACCCTGACTAATATATAACTGATCTTGGCTGTGAGCTAGTTCAATATGCATTCATTTTCTCCATACTCTTGATGTTAAATTCTGGAACATTTATTATGTACTTTCTATTAACATTCTGAAAGTTCTTCCCCTTAGATTTAAGGATGTCTTCCAAATATAAGGCAATTTCAGGATACCTAGAAACTCACTACATGGTATATAAGTGTTTAAAAGAAATTGCTCTTTATAGTGAAAAAGAAGGATGATGCCTGACAAAGTGACTTTTGCTTCTTGATAGAGGGGGGTCAGAGAAGATAAGGGAAAGATCAAACAAGAGGATTCAATTTTTTTGTCAAGTGAGGCAATGCCTTGTACCAGGCTTAATTGCAAAAGGAAATTAGTAACAAGTGCATGTATATTACTGCATGTATTAATGTAGAGTTTAATTGGTTTGGAGTAAATTAATGGCTGCTTGCAATATTTCTGGCAATTTGTTATAAGCGGTGTAATTTTAAATTAGTTTCTTGAAAATGCTGGATAAAACATTTTAATTCACACATTGCTTTAGGAATTGACTTGGGGATAATAAAATATAATGAAATGTTTTACCTCTGATGGATGTAAGTTTTATTTGCTCTGAAATTTTTTTTTAAACTTAAATGCAAATAATGAGTACGCTGCTTGGATATTTAGAAGAGTTGTAACTGTTTATAAGTTACTCATCTCTCTCTCCTTGGGGCAAACTAGAGCTATTTTAACATTCTGTTTTCTTAAAGCAGTAGAGGACAAGGAAAGTTCTCTACGGCTTTGCTCTTTTAACAAAAAAGGAAAAAAAGTGAAATAGAAAGGCAAGGAAGTATAAGAATCTGCCAACTCAGCAAATAAATTATTTTAAAAATAAAAATCGGGACACTTGCATTCGGGCCACTAAGGAGAAGTTCCATGAGTTCTCAGCTATTTTCCCAGAGCAACGGGATTACATATGACCAGTTGTCAAATGGAAATACGTCAGTCATTTTGCCTGATGTGAAAATTAACTGCAGGAAATTCTAGGGGGAAAAATGATAGTTATTCTTCCAAGGTAGACAAGAAAAATAAAGCAAAGGTATTTATTAACATATTATTTTTAGATTTGTGACTGTTACTTCCCTGATCTGACAGGAAAATAATGTACCTGAGAGAATTTCAAACCTAGGAGATCTGGGCATATGAAACCATTAAAAGAACACAGAGGTCCTCCCTCACTTAGAAATTAGACTGGTATTAGACACCTGCCCCTTCCTGGCTGCTGGGTGTTCATTTCCTGTTGGCTTTTCTCATTCCAACTACAGTTTTCAGCTTTCGAGAACAGAGTCAACACACTTTCCCTGCTCTCCTTTTGGAAACTTTCTTTGACATTATTTTCTTTTGCCGCTGATTAGGCAGTAACAAAACCTAAAAAAAAACCCCAAACTAAGGAATATGTTATGACCCAAATATTCAGAATTTATGCCAAAATCACCAGCTGTATTACTATTGGCAAAACAATGTATTTTTTCTCCTCAAACACTGTTTTTCTGTGATTATCTGACATTTAATGGATTCCTATCTGAGGTACTTAAACTTCTTTTTCAATTCTTCACCTTCAACAAGAAAGCCTGTTCTTACAAAAGCCTTTTCCAAATCCATCACCCCTCTGTTTTTTTCCACTGATGTTGGCACTTTTGTTACGGAGTTGATCACATTACATACTGCAGATTTTCACACATGAATTCGATTTGCCCATTGGACTGTGAGCTCTTTGAAAGGAAGAATTGTATTGTATTCTTTTTTGTAGCTTTATATGCATGTTCTTAAACACAGTAGGTACTCAACATGTGTTACCTTACTTAAACTAAGGTGTAAATGACTAATAAAAGTAATTTCTCCCTGGCCGGTTGGCTCAGTGGTAGAGCGTCGGCCTGGCGTGCGGAAATCCCAGGTTCAATTCTGGCCAGGGCACACAGGAGAGGCGCCCATCTGCTTCTCCACCCCTCCCCCTCTCCTTCCTCTCTGTCTCTCTCTTCCCCTCCCACAGCCGAGGCTCCATTGGAGCAAAAGATGGCCCCGGCGCTGGGATGGCTCCTTGGCCTCTGCCCCAGGCTCTAGAGTGGCTCTTGTCGCGACAGAGCGATGCCCGGATGGGCAGAGCATCGCCCCATCGTGGGCATGCCGGGTGGATCCCGGTCGAGCTCATGCGGGAGTCTGTCTGACTGCCTCCCCGTTTCCAGCTTTAGAAAAATACAAAAAAAAAAAAAAAAGTAATTTCTTTCATTAATGATACATTTTAGTGAGTGCATATAGATTTCATCTTGGGAACTTAGGGCATTGGTAAGTAAAAAGCCAAGGCCTTCTTTTCTTATTTTATTTTTTCAGAGGAACTGCTTTGGCCCATCTAAGATCATGTCACAAGAGCATCTTCCTCTTCTGACTGCCTCTAAGACGTCTATGGAGTCCTGATTTTTTTAATTTTCACTTTCACTTTTTAACAGTTTTAGTTTTGAAATTTAGAGACCTTTTGGGCATGGGAGTGGGGCAGATTTTCTTTTGTTTCTTTTACTTGTCTCTGTTTCTCTCTTTCTCTCTCTCTTTTTATAAAGAGCTTTCCTCAATACTATTTAGATTCCTAACTATCACCCTTTTAAGGTGGCAAGGAAGGTAATATTAACATAATTTTCCTTTTTAAATAAATAATTGTAGTTTAGAGACATTGAATTGCTTGAATTTGTTAAGACTATAAAAACCAGACTTTCTATCTCTACTTGTTAGTCTCCGAATACAGTATTCTTTTATATTATAATAACTTTACACAGCATGTCACATTATCTTAGGATATTTTCTCAGTAAGCTGAGAGATCAAGTACACATTACTAGACACTGTGCAATGACCTGGTTCAGTAACTGTTCAGCACATGGATCCTACTGCACTTAAAATCCAAAATGTACATGTCCATCAGCAGACTAAGGTCCACTTTTCTAAGTTTAAAGAGCTTATTCATTTAATTAATTTTCAGTGCAACTGTCTCTTTAGGTATTCTGAGTACTCAACATAGTGATTAAAATAATCTCTAGGAGAAAAGATTAAATATATGTCCATATTAAATTTTGCCATAGTCTACATTTTGGTATACTTAATACCAGATAGATTTATATGGCATCAGTTCAATTGGACAATTTATGATGTGTGCCTTCAGACATGTCATCAATGACTAGCTTAAATTTTCAAGGTCAATAATCAGGAGGCTCTTAATGACTTCTATACTGTCATTATTCTTGTAATTTAGGTAGGTATCACCGTGTTCAACAATACACTTAACCGAAACTCAGAAAATGGAGATCATTAAGAGATTAATATATTTGACACAAGCAAATATTCTTCACTTGTATATAGAAAAACCTTATGGTATCTAAAAGAGAGAAATAAACCAAAATATATCAGGCACAATGAAGATTAGCACCTAAATCTGATATGGGAATCTCTACTTTCTGTTTTACTGGAATTAAGATCTTCTAAAATGTGAACATAGCACTTTTTTCTCTGTTCCCACCAGAAGTCTGAGGTTGATATTCAGATGTGAACGCCGGACTTTACTTAATCAACCATGTCTATCTTGAGCCTTTCCAACTTGGCCAATCCACTGGTAACCAAACTTCTTAGTTATTGGCCACCCAAATCCTTATGTCTGGGTTCCTGGCTTGAGCCTGACTGTTCCATTTTGCTTTCTAGTAATAACTTTACTCACAGTATAATTTTATCCTTGCTCAGTCTGTTTCATTTTAGAGTGCAAAAATTGTCATTTCTGATTTCCTCTTCTTTTTTTATGGGCATTTGATGTTGGTCCCTTTTGGCCAGCCAATCATATGACATTCTCCCTCTACATTATTTAGAAATCTTTTGATTGAACTAATAAAAGGCTGATTTAGACTCACATGAAATAGAACCGAGTGAAGCCAAGCCTGAAGAATAATTAGTACAGGGATGTAAATTGCCACCGACACTTTTTCTCTTGTCTCTGCTTCTGTTTTCACATATATTTCTTTCTTCTCTCCTGTTGCAAACTTGGTATTTCTAAGCTGTCATGACAGGACATGGTTTCTGAATTCATTTCCCTGGAATTCATCACTTCTTTTCATGTGAGCAGCTAAAAGAAGCAGGAATTTCTTGGACTGATTTCAGATTCTCAGAGAAGAATCATTTGCTCATCTTGAATCAGATACCCACTCCAGGGCCAATCTAATCTCCCCAGGAGTAGGGTCATATTATACTATCAAGAAAATCCCTATATAACCATGTGGATATGGATGGGTTTAGTGGGTTGGGGGTTTTAACCTAAAAAGAAAAGGCCAAAGTAAGAGAAAAGAAACATTTATTTAAGACCATATATATATATATATATAATTATTTGGGAAGCACTGATTCAGGCAGAAGTCCAAATAGTATTTAATTAGGAGATGAAGGGAAGGGGTAATGTTCAGAAGGGGAAAGGAACAATCACAGCAATAGAAAGAAGGCATTTCTATTGGTGCAAACAACGTAACAGTTATGTTAATTCTTAACAGTGTTTCAAAATTTTTAGTCCTTTAACCATCTCTTTGGTAGTTATAATATCTGCTTCCCTGTTGTCTTTGCAAACAGTTCTTTGGAACACGATGTTGTGTTAGGCCCAGCCCAACGGTTATTTCTCCCTGTTCTAACATTCCAAAGAGCTGAGGCAGAAAACGTGGAAGGCAGTGCCTCTGGCACGGCAGCTCCGGTCCTTCTTAAAGTGGCTCCATGTTTATTACTGTTTACAGGGGGTTCTTAGTAGTTTTCAGAAAAAAGGAGAGTTCCCAGGGGAGATTCCGTGCCCTATACAATAGCTCTCTTTGTCTCAACTGCTACATAATTTTTCCAAGAATTACAGGTCTTTCTACGCTGTGCTAAGAGTGAACATAATTTAAATGGTTTGATGCTACTTTGCTTTAAATTTCAGCTTTCTAATATCTATCTTGTCTTTCGAAAGTGAAATATTTTTTTTCTGTCTTCAGCTTTCATAATTAGATCAGTTAGAAGTTTTCTATCTTTTAGACAGAAAAGCAAAACGCAGTTTCCTGGCTGTCTTTCTCTGCCTCTGCTTGACCATCTCCTCCTAACTGAAAAAACATTCTAAATAAGCCTGATGGTCATTACTGGTGTCAACCGTGCCGTTGTTTCCGCACATAAAGGTCACAGCCTACTGCAATTACACCGCATCTGTCCCTCTGCATATTTTCCTCATTCAAATGAATGTTTCATTTTCCCAAAGAGAATATACTGGATGACATCTATGCTTTACAACTGGGCAATTTTACTGAAGAATACACTTTTCCTGGGCCTTGGTCACACCAGCAGTCCTTGCTTTTGATCTTGTATTCTTTAGTAGCCCTCGCCCTTTCACTTTCTGAAAACTATTATCTGATGCTAAAATTTTAGTCACTCTCTGTTTGTCTTCCCTAGATTATCAGGTGAAATACAAGTAACAACACAGCCCAAAAAACCCACTTATTTAATGTTCATTGATGGACTCTAGTTAAAACATCTTAACTTGAATTGTGATTAGAGCTGTGAAAACACTAAAGAACATTTAAAAACTTATGGGAAACTTTACAACTGGATGTAGTAATTAATAAACAGAATTAATTATTAGAATTTTCAAGCTATAAACTTTTCTATAAATTTTTATTAATTTTTAATTTATTGTGTTTACACGGACTCAAGTGTTCCACTGAATATAATTCCTTTGCCCTGCACCCGTGTGCCTTCCTATACACCATTTACCCCCCTCCCCATAACCCCCTTCCCCCTTCCCTCTAGGATTTGCTGTCCTGTTATCCATATCTCTGTGTTATGTATATATACTTTTACTAATCCTTTTACCTTCTCTGATCCCATTCTCTCATCCCCATTCCCTCTGACAGCTGTCCCTCTGGTCCCTGTGACCCGCCTCTGCCTCTATTCCATTCCTCAGTTCACTTTGTTCATTAGATTCCACATATAAGTGAGATCATATGATATATTTTTTTTCTCTGCCTGGCTTATTTCACTTAACATAATAATCTTCACTTCCATCCTGCAGTCACAAAAGGTATGATTTCCTTCTTTTTCATGGCTGCGTAGCATTCCATTGTGTATATGTACTTGTCTTTTTAATCTACTTGTCCACTGACAAACACTTGGGCTGTTTCCAGATCTTGGCTATTGTGAACAATGCTGCCATAAACATTGGGGTGCATATCTTCTTTTGAATCAGTGATTTGTTATTCTTAGGATATATTCCTAAAAGTGGGATAGGTGGGTCAAAAGCAGTTGTATTTTTAATTTTTTGAGGAAACTTCATACAATTCTCCATAGTGGCTGCACAAGTCTGCATTCCCATGAGCAGGGTAGAAGAGTTCCCTTTTCTCTACACCCTCACCAGCACTTATTGTGTGTTGATTTGTTAATGAGCGCCATTCTGACAGGTGTGAGGTGATATCTCATTGTGGTTTTAATTTGCGTTTCTCTGATGATTAGTGACCTTGAACATTTTTTCATATGCCTAGGGGCCATTTGTATGTCCTCTACGGAGAAGCATTTATTCAGTTCTTTTGCCCATTTTTTTAACTGAATTGTTTACCTTTCTGGTGTTGACTTTTAGTTCTTTATAAATTTTGGTTATTAATCCCTTATCAGATGTATTGGTGAATATGTTCTCCCATTGTGTAGGTTGTCTTTTTATTTAGTTCATGGTGTCTTTTGCTGTGCTAAAGCTTTTTAGTTTCATATAGTCCCACTTGTTCATCCTATCCTTTATTTCACTTGCCCATGGAGATAAATCAGCAAAAATATTGCTACAAGAGATATTGGAGAGTTTACTGCTTAAGTTTTCTTCCAAGATGTTTCTGGTTTCATGACTTACATTAAAGTCATTTATCTATTTTGAGTTTATATTTGAGAATGGTGTAAGTTGGTGGTCTAGTTTCATTTTTTTACAAGTACCTTTCCAATTTTCCCAACACCATTTATTAAAGAGGCTGTCTTTACTCCAACGTATGCTCTTACCTCCTTTGTCAAATATCAATTGACCATAAAGGCGTGGGTTTATTACTGGGTTCTCTGTTCTGTTCCTTTGATCTGTATACTTGTTTTTATGCCAGTACCAAGCTGTTTTGAGTACAATGGCCTTGTAGTATAACTTGATATCAGGAAGTGTGATACTTTCCACTTTGTTCTTCATTTTCAAGATTGCTGAGGCTATTTGTGTTCTTTTTTGGTTCCATATAAATTTTTGGAATATTTGTTCTATATCTTTGAAGTATGCCATTGTTACTTTAATAGGAATTGCATTTAATTTATAGATTGCTTTGGGGAATATAGACATTTTAATGATGTTTATTCTTCCTATTCATGAACACAGTATATGTTTCCACTTGTTTGTATCTTACTTGATTTCTTTTATCAGTGTTTTATAATTTTCCGAGTACAAGTTCTTTACCTCCTTGGTTAAATGTACTCCTAGGTACTTTATTTATTTGTTGCAATAGAAAAGGAGATTGTTTCCTTAATTTCTCTTTCAGATAGTTTATTGTTGGTGTATAAAACTGCCACTGATTTCTGAATATTAATATTGTACCCTCCACCTTGCCAAATTCATTTATCATGTCTAGTAGTTTTTTGACTGAGACCTTAGGGTTTTCTATGTACAATATCATGTCATCAGCAAATAATGATAGTTTTACTTCTTCTTTTCCAATATGAATGCCTTTTATTTCTTCTTGTCTGAATGCTGTGGCTAGAACTTCCAGCACTATGTTGAATAAGAGTGGTGAAAGGGGGCACCCCTGCCTTGTCCCTGATCTTAAGGGGATTGCTTTTAATTTTTGCCCATTAAGGATCATGTTGGCTGTATGTCATAGATGGCCTTTATCATGTTGAGGTATGTTCCTTGTATTCCCACTTTGCTGAGAGTTTTGATAATAAATGGGTGCCGGATTTTATCAAATGCTTTTTTTGCATCTTTTGAAATTATCATGTGGTTTTTATCTTTCTGTTTATTTATGTGATGAATCATGTTGATTGATTTGTGAATATTGTGCCAGCCTTGCCTCCCCAGATAAAATCCCACTGGATCATAATGTATGATTTTTTTAGTGTACTGCTGGATCCAGTTTGCTAACATTTTGCTGAGAATTTTAGCATCTAATTTCATCAGGGATGCTGTCCTATAGTTTTCTTTTTTTGTAGTGTCTTTACCTGGTTTTGGAATGAGGATTATGCTTGCCTCATAAAAAGAGCTTGGAAGTCTTCCCTCATCCTGAATTTTTTGAAATAGCTTGAGTAAGATAGGTGTTAGTTCTTCTTTAAATATTTGGTAAAATTAGCCTGTGAAGCCATCTGGTCCAGGAATTTGTTTGCTGGGTGTGTTTTGAAATCTGTTTCAATTTCATTTGTTGTAATTGGTCTGTTCAGGTTTTCTAATTCTCCCAGATTGAATTTTGGAAGATTATATGTTTCTAGAAATTTATCCATTTCACCTACATTGTCCAGTTTTTTTGCATACAGATTTTCACAGTATTTTCTTATAATTCTTTGTATTTCTGTGGTGTCCATTGTTACTATTCCACTTTCTTTTCAAATTTTATTTATTTGAGTCCTCTCTCTTTTTTTTTTGATGAGTTGGTTAAAGGTTCATCAATATTGTTTACCTTTTCAAAAAACCATTTCTTGGTTTCACTGATCCTCTGTATTGTTTTTTTAGCCTCCATGTCATTTATTTACATTATGATCTTTATTATTTTCTTCCTTCTATTTCCTCTGGGCTTTATTTGTTGTTCTTTTTCTAGTTCTTTTAGATGGAGGGTTAAGTTGTTAATTTGAGCTTTTTCTTGCTTTTTAAGGTATGCTGTAATGCTATAAACTTCCCTCTCAGGACTGCTTTTGCTGTGTCCCATAAATTTTAATCTGTTGTATGTTTATTTTCATTTGTTTCAAAGAAATTTTTGGTTTCTTCCTTGATCTCATTGATAACCCATTTGTTATTTAATAACATGCTATTTAGCCTCCAGGTATTTGAATGTTTTTCAGTTTTAACATTGTGGTTGATTTTTAGCTTCAGAGAAGATGCTTGATATGATTTCAATCTTTTTAAATTTATTGAGACTTGTTTTGTGTCCTAACATGTCATCTATCCTATAGAATGTACCATGAGCACTTGAAAAGAATGTAGATTCTGCTGGTTTGGGGTGAAATGTTCTGAAGAATCTGTTAAATCCAGTTGATTCAGTGTGTCATTAAAGCCATTTTCTGTCTGAAGGATCTATTCATTGATGTTAGTGGGGTATTAAAATCCCCTACTATTATAGTATTGCTGTTGATCTTGCCCTTTATGTCCATCAAAATCTGCTTTACATATTTAGGTGCTCCTCTATTAGGCACATAGGTATTTATGCAATGATTATATCCTCCTCTTGAATTGCTCCCTTTACCATTATGTAGTGACCTTCTTTATCCCTTACTATAACTTTTTTTAAAGTTTATTTTGTCAGCAATAAGTATTGCTACCTCAGTGAAATATTTTTCTCCATCCCTTCACTTTTACTCTATGTATATCTTTTGCTCTGAGGTGGGTCTATTGTAGACAGCATATGTACGGGTACTGTTTTCTTATCCATGCAGCTACCCTATGTCTTTTGAATGGAGCATTTAATGCATTTACATTTAAGGTTATTATTGATATGTAGTTGTTTGTTGCCATTTTATTCTTTCTATATACAATCCTCTTTTTTTCTATTTTCTTTTCCTTTACTCTTTTTACAGCAGGCCCCTTAACATTTCTTGCAGTATTGGTTTGGTTGTAATGAATTCCTTGAGGGTTTTTTTTTTTTGGTCTGGGAAGGGTTTTATTTCTCTTTCAATTTTAAATAATAGCCTTGCTGGATAAAATATTTTTGGTTATAGTTTCTTGCTTTGCATCACTTTGAATATTTCTTGCCAATCCCTTCTGGCCTCAAGTGTTTCTGTTGAGAAATCCTTCTGGGGGCTCTTCTGTAGGTAATAGACTGCTTTTCTCTTACTGCTCTTAGTATTCTTTCTTTGTCACTTAACTTTGACACTTTTATTATGATGTGTGTTTGTGTAGGCCTCCTTGGGTTAATCTTTAACGGGACTCTGTGCCTCTTGAACTTGTGTGACTTTTTCCTTCATCAATTTAGGGAAATTTTCAGCTATGATTTATTCAAACAGGTTCTGTATTCCTTGTTTATTCTCTTTTTCTTGAGGAACCCCTATGATATGGATGTTTTTTCTCTTCATATTGTCACAGAGCTCTCTTAGAGTTTCCTCAGACTTTTGAGCCTCTTTTCTTTTTGCTGCTCTGCTTCTGTGCTTTTGTTTATCTTGTCCTCTAAATTGCTGACTTGATCTTCTGCTTCATTTAGCCTGCTAGTAATTTCCTCTAGTGCAGTCTTCATTTCTGATATTTTATTTGTCATTTTTGACTGTTTTTTTTATGATTTCAATGTCCTTTTTGATGCTTCTATCTCCTTATTTAGGTGCTCATTATGTCCATCCATTGTTGCTCTAAGATCGTTGAGTATCCTAAAAATCATTGTTTTAAACTCTGCATCTCGTAGTTTGGTTACTTCCATCTTATTCAGTTCTATTTCTGGAGATATTTTTTGTTGATTCATTTGGGTCGCATTTCTGTGTCTGTCCCTTTTGTCTGTGTATTAGGTAGCACTGTCTGACTTTGAAATATTTGTGTGGTCTTTATGAAGAGGATGTGGTATTGTCTTCCAGACAACTCGTTTTCCCTGTTCTAGGAATGCATCTTGAGGGTCCTATTTTCCCTCTTGTTTTATGTGAGTGTTAGATGCAGTTGGTCCTTTTGTAGGTATGGTTATCCCTTTAGGCTGCTGGCTATAAAAGTCAACCTTGATTATGTGCATTACACAGTGTGCAATATCTCATGTTGGGCATATTTATTCTCCACTGTGTCTTGTGCCTGCTAGACTCCACCTTTGGGTGTGCTGCTTGTGTAGGTATTTGAGTCTAGGATTAGTGCTGCCTGCCACCCACTACCCCCCACTGCCAGTAGTATTGGCTCTAGTTCTACTTGTGTTGGCATCAGTTGTTGTTTGTTACCCACTGTGGGCTACCAGTCTGCAGCTACTGTACTTTTTACTGTTTGTGTCTGCGTTTTCTGTGTCTGGATACTGTGGAAGGAGCCAACCTTTGTATAAGGATCAGCTTCCTCCTGCATAGAGATGACAGCAGCTCTGTAAAAGCCCCAAGCTCTGTAAGATTTGTCTTTACTTTTCAGCTGCTCCTCCTCCTCTTGTAGCTGCCTGGTCTTCCCAGAGAGTCTTCTGTAGTAAGACTGTAGTGTAGGCTCAGATTGGCCTCACCCAACCAACCCCTCTACAGGTTGTATGCTTGGTGGGTTGGGGAAGCTGAGGTTGTGAATACAACATTTGTGGGACCCCCTACCAAGAGACTCTTGGTCAGGAGTTCAGTACAGGGAATGTGGCCCCTACTGCAGAACTTGATTCCTCAGTCACTGCTGGACACTCAAATTTTTCTTCCCAACAAGGTGAGCAGCTGGTTCAGACTGATTGTGGCTGAAAGTCTCCTCTGCAGAAGTTCTTTCAGCTATTGAGACCCCTATCTCAGGGAGGAAGACTGAGAGAGTTCTTTCCTAGGGCTAACTGTGCCCCTCCCGAAGGAAGCTAAGCCCCTCAACCAGATCCAACAATAGACTCACAGGTACCCACACTTTAAATGTTTATGCTCTAAGCTTTGTTCCCTTCGTCCTGTGGAAACTAGCCTAGCAGGTCAGAATATTCAGAGCACAGGCTGGCTGACTGTGAAGCTCCACCATATCCAAGGCACGTGAGCTGCTGTGCTGGTGCTGATCACGGAGAGTGGAACTCGCCTCAGCTGGGCCTGTTGTGAGGAGCTGTTCCTTAGGATACCATCTAGCAAGAGTTGTTAGGTCCTGAACCAATGCTTTCTGCAGCTGGCCTCCCAAGGAGGAACTCAGTGCAGACCAGTGGGAGACACTGCCCGTGACTGGCTGTCAGCAACCTTCATGGTGCTACAAGCAATTTAGAGTTTGTAGCTGCCTCTGTTGGGCCCAGATGTACATGGAAATACCAAGCTGCACAGCTAGGCTGGCTTTTACCCACTCTGGTCCTGGGCAAAAGTCCACTCAAAAGGCCAAGTTTCCCTGAGTCTCACCTCCTGCAGCCTGTCTGCTGGCTGCTTATTGGGCATTCAGACTTTCTGTTAGCTTTCTGATAAGTTTCAGCACAGTGGTTCTAATTCTAGCTGCATATAAAAAATAACTGGGGCATTATTTAAAAACACAGATTATTAGACTCTACTTGATGCCTACAGGCTGAGAATCTTTAGGTGAGGGATTTTAATGCTCCCAGATCTTGACGGTTAGCTAAACTGAAAGTCACGGTTTTCTCTGATAGTTCAACTCATTTCTTTAAGTGAATGCCAGGACATCATTTTACTCACAGATGGGCCTTTGGAAGAACAGAAGTCAACTTCACTTATGGGTCCAGAGAGTTACTCATCAGAATATCCCTACATCCCAGCCCCAGGTTGGTCTGCCTTCCTCATTCTTTTGTTTCCACTGAAACCTTTTCAGAAAATCTTCTTAGAGTCAGGGCCTTTCCCAGCAGGTTTGAGAAGAGAGAAGATGACGCCTCTCTACATCCAAAGTTTGGGAAAATTTGAGAGAGGAAAAGCCATTCTGCCCCTGGCCGCATGTCATCGGGAGGTGAAAATGAGAGGGGCACCCGGGAAAGGGCTGCTTGTCTCCCAGCCCCTTGGGTTTTTCCCACTTGCACTCCTGCCTGTAGCTTCAGCCCTGCCCCACTTTTTAAGACCAATTTGATCTTAGACACAAACTGGGATGGAGCTTTAACCCAACCTTGGGGTTAAGGCTTCCAGCCAAACCCTGATGTTGTGATCTGACTCTGATAACTAGGTTTCAGCCTTGCTCTACATGTCAATCTCTGTCTTGGCCACCTGTCTTTATGCCAGTCTTTCCAGATCACATTTTTTAAAGTGTGGTATAGGAAATCCTTCACCAGGGTCTTCTGAGGTACCGATCAAAAATAGAGATTATGAGCCTGCTCCAGATTTATTGAGTCAGAATCCCAAGGACAAAGTCTAATAAATGCACTAAAAATAAAACCCCAGGGCTAGAGACTCAGGGGATCTGGCTACAGGCTTGCAATCTGAGCACCCATAGTCAAGACTTGTTTGGAGAATCTCACAGAGTTTTTATCTAGAAATCCTGGAATTTCAGACATTTCTCTGTAACTTATATGTCTGATTATTTTCATTATCATCATCATTATTCTAACCTCTGGGTGGGTCAAAGTGTGGTGCAACATAATAAAGGTACATTTCTGTTTTAGCAGACATTTATATCACCCTAAATATGTCTGGGGTATATTGTGCATATAAAATTTGCACCTGTTTTTCAAAGGCCCTAAATATGATGAAAAAGAATAAGTTAGGTTTTAAAAAATATTTTCTAGGTGTTTTTCTAGTTACTTAGGTATATATATATATACGCATCTACATCTTAGGTATATATATATATACGCATCTACATCTACCTATATGTGCTGAAGGAATTGTTCTCTCAACGTTGAATATAAATAAGGACATTGCTTTATATCAGATAAAATAGTTGTAAAATACCTTTACAAGCACTACTAAGAACAAATGAAGTTATTTTACTGAAAAACAATCAGTTCTGACTTTAGCAACTCCCACCTCCATTGATATCTAAGTTCCACAACAAAGCTAAAATTTTTGCAAAATCTCCTTTGCACCAAGGCTGACATAAATTGGGATTGGTAAATCACTATGGCCATTCAACTACAAGGAACAAATTAGAAGTGATGTATTCAGAGCTTTTAAATCTGGGAAAAAGTTTTCTATCATGACTATATGTAAAAGATGCTTTTGTTTTTGTGAATGCTAATTAGCAAAAATTATAACATAACTCACCTGCATCGTCCCTGAACTGCCTAGAGAAACTCATATAAATTTTATCAGCTAAATAAGTGTGCTAGTATAGCATGCACCAACACCAAGAGTGAATTAGGCCAATTTATTCAAATAATGGTACTGTTAAATTATAAAGGGAGATGATAATTTTATTCCAAATTGTTTTATAATATTAATAATAATATTTAAAATATACTAGAAAATAATTTCTTTGTGTCTGGATTGCATTCTATCTATATAGTATTATCTACATTACAGTATTATGTAAATAAAATATATGGGATAATATACATAGTCATATGTGGCTGCAATAATTATACGAGGATATAATAGTAGACATAAAGTTTTTTTTGCAACAGAGAGAGAGAGTCAGATAGACAGACAGACATGGAGGGACAGATAGACAGGAAGGAAGAGAGATGAGAAGCATCAACCCATAGTTGCAGCATCTTAGTTGCTCATTGATTGCTTTCTCATATGTGCTTTGACCAGGGGGCCCTTGCTCAAGTCAGCAACTTTAGGCTCAAGTCAGTGACCTTTGGGCTCCTGCCATGACCTTTGGGCTCAAGTCCATGACCATAGGGTCATGTCTATAATCCCATGCTAAAGCTGGCAGCCCTGTGCTCAAGCTGATGAGCCTGCACTCAAGTCCATGAGCCCACATTGAAGCTGGCAACCTCGGGGTTTTGAACCGGGGTTCTCAACATCTCAGGCTGATGTTCTATTCACTGGGCAATCTCCTGGTCAGGCAATGTACAGATTTTTTTTTTAAAATATAGAAATGATTCTCCAATGGAATTGGGAAAATAACATCTAATTTTTGTAATCTTTCATATGGAACACTTTTTTGTTCTTGAGATAATTTTGTTTTTGTATTTTTAAGTACCTAGGATTTTTGTTGAAAGGATTTTCTTCAACCATATAGATCAGAGATCTCCACTTGCTGGTGCTTTGCTACTCATGAATATCTATATTACAATATTCAGAGCTTTAATTGAAAAGGGAAGATATGAAAGAAGAAATTTCCAGAAAACATGATGCATGTTCAAAGGTCAGCAGGGGCACTATGCAAATGAATTAAGGCTGAAAGAAAAAATCATAGCCATTGCCCCTGTGATGTCAAACCAGCAGTCCTGGTGGTGGCCTTGTGGAGACTCACCCATTCAAATATTTATTCATTTCTCCATATAATCGACATCTACCATATGCAAGGCACTGTGCTAGGTGCAAATGTTATAAAGACAAGTAAGCAGTTTTCCCTTGAAGGAGCACGTAGACTAGAGGGGGAGACATATTAATTGATACTTCAGTGGTAGATGGAATGTGCCATATGGCATGGTGATTAGCACCGACTTCAGAGCCAGACAGCCTGTGCTTGAATCTCACTCTGTCCTTAATCAATTGACTTTACAGGGAAGCTACTTAATTTCTTTTTCTTCATTTTCTTTATCTATAAAATGGAGGTGTCTATCCTAATAGTTTGTTTTGAACATTAGACAGATTAATATGTGGGACTAATCTATTCATGTTGCTAATAAATGCATTAAAAATAAATCAGAGAAACAGAATTGATGTTTTGTGGTCAACAACTGTTGAATAAACAATACACAAAAAGTCCTAATCATGAAACATTAAGAAATTGGGCTTTATCACATGTAAATATTTCTATTCATCAAAAAAATGTTATTATGAGTTTGAAAGGCAAGCTGCAGATTGAACCATGTGTCAGCAGTAGTACAGCACCATAGATAGAGTGGAAACAGAGTCAAAAGTCCCATATGATCAACCTTCCAGGAGCAGGCAGGGACATATCCCATGTAATAAGGCCTCCTTCAGCCCAAGGCAGATGGGTCTGTTTTGGAAGGAGTTCCAATCAGGCATGCAGTAGCAGCCTCTGCATCAGAAATGCAGAGTCCTTCCATGTGAGCAGAGTCTGTGATGAGGGCTGACTTTCTATGCCCCGTCTGATGATGGTCAGGTTGCAGCAGCTGTGGTGATAGAGGCAGGACCAGCAGCTTAATTGTAGTCATTCCCATCAGAGAGCAGGTGTTTATTCTGGGCATCTACCTGAGTGACCCATATACTTGCTCAGCAGTTCATTTCTACAGTTCTCAGCCCCCAAAGTGGTATCTTTAACCTGCCAGGTTTAGTTTTCCAAGTAGAAATAGCTAGGTTACTGGCACAAAACAAGAGTCAGTAAAAATAGAACCAGGTTCCTCAAGGAGACAATTGTCTAGCGTTCTGAGAATGACCTTGAGTTCTGCCCATAGTCCCTCCTGCCTACTTGTATTTTCAGTTCTGCATAGCTAGTACTGAGACTGAGAATCAGAATAGGCTAGTGGGTGCCGTAAAGTTTTAGCTGAGCTAATCCATCAGTGAACTAAGCTCAACTTTTTAGAAAAAATGCTTCCATCAAACAGATAGCTGCCACTTTTTCATGTAAAGTCACAATATCACTGGTACCATTTCCATCTGGCCAAGATGAAATATTGGGTCCTTCCCAACTTGTTTGCTATTGAGTCTGAGTTTACCCCTCTTCCCCACAAAATGAGGCTGTTAGGCTGAAGTCATACCGCCTCTGTTTGTCAGATGCTCAGGTGTCAGCTGTCCAGAAAAGCCCAGAAACAAGCAAATAGCTGCTTTTCTAAAGGACTATGAGGTAGCCATGTTGGGGAGGGACCTCCAGGACTGGGCTGCTGTCCTTTTGGTGAAATCAGTCACAGGGACACTTTGCTCCGGGCGGAGTAGAGCTGTGGGGACCCAAAGGTGAGAGGTGTGCCCCAGCTTGCTGGACAGCTTCCACATAGCTCATTGCACTGAGTCCTTCTTCTAAAAATATTGATTTGTACAAGCGAGAGACCAAACAGAACACCCAGATGAGGCAGCTACTGTCTCCAATACTCACAGAGTGCAGTAGGGGCTAGACTGTTTTTCTTGGCTGGTGGAGGTTTGAAGAAATAACACTTTTCCCTTGATTCCCAGAGGAATTGAGCATGCCCCAAATATCATTTGTTAATATTAGCCCTCATCCCCTTCTTGGCCCCTCTCCCACCACCTGTTGGTGGAGGTCAAAGCATTTGTGACTGAGGCTCTGATTCTCTAACTAATGGGGCATTAGCTGAATGAAAGCTGTGGGTAGGGTCATTTGTGCTAAATCTTGGCCCACCCATTGGTGGCAAAAGATGGGGGAGTTTAGGTACCTCTGGAGGAGAACTTGCCATGAATGGTGGATTAGAAAGCAATGTATTTGTCCACTACTACTTCACATCACTCTTCTTGAAGTAGAAAGATCCCTTCTGGCACTTGTGTGGTAATAAAGCACATACATTAATTCATTTACATTCAAATGTAGAAGCAAAAATAACAGTGTATTAAAATGTTTAAAAGGCCCCATTCACAAGGCTGCTTTAGCTTCCCTTCCCCTTGTGAGCCCTGCCCAAACCCCATTAGCTGAATCTGGATCCCTGTTCCTTCAAAGGGTCTGTTAGGACAGTAACTTGCTTGCCTGTCTCCAACAGAGTTAACCTAGTTTGAATCCTCTGCCTCCCCAGGCTTTGGATAATGTTTTTATTATCTAGTATATCATCTTCATTAACATTGTAAACCCCATGTAAGGCAGCAGGTACCTAAGTAATTGTCAATGCCTCACTTATGGTTTCCCAAGTGTTAGGCCTTCAAATTCATATATTAAAGTTTTCACTCCTAATACCTCAGAAAAAGATAGGCTCTTTATAGGGATAATCAAGTTAAAATGAGGTTATTTGGATAGGCTTTAATCCAGTATAATTTCTGTTCTTAAAAACGTGGAAAATTTGAACACAGAGATACACATAGAAAGAAGATTACATGAAGACACACAGGGAGAAGACAAACATCAATAAACCAAGGTGAGAGGACTGAAACAGGCCTTTCTTCCTTAGAAAGGATAACAGCTAATATCTTCATTTTGGACTTTGAGCCTTCACAACCATGAAGTAATCTGCTTCTGTTGTTCAAGACACCTAGCTTGTGGTATTTTGTGATAACAGTCCTTGCAGGTTAATACACCATGGGAATTTGACTTTCTCCTGAAAATCTCCCCAAGAGGCTAAAACCTCCCTTACACTACTCAAGACCCAATGCAAAATAACTCAAGACCTTTTGGTACTATTGCTGAATGAATCTAATGTTGGCAAAATACATTGTAGGATGGAATTGAGCCTTAAAGAGCTGTTCTTCCTTAATCAGCATTACACACCTCAGCCATCTCATCATCCCATTGCACCAGCTCTATTTTTAACCAAGTCATTTGTTTTTCTGCCCCAAATGGTCACAAACTTTTCTTTGCTCCTGCTCAGTCTTCACTGTGAAGCAGTCTCCTTGTGTGTGCTTTGCCCTTGATCACTAATTGTAACTTCTCATGCACCATGGCCTTTCTTTCCTGCTCTTTTGATTATATAGTTATGATGATTGCATCCTTTTGTAATTAAAATCTTTGGTTGGATATATTAATCTCACTATCAGTGATTTCTTCTAAAGTAAATATGTAATACATAATCACTTTAATACTATTAGTCACTTCTATGTATTATTGATCTTATATTTTTCTCAACATCTGACATGATGACATGATTTGTAGATAATTTCTAATAATTCTTCTCCTGCCCTGTGATGACTGATGACGAGCAATAGTTGTGTGTGTTTTAATTGCATACCTATCATCTACGGCCATACCACCCTGTACGCGCCCGATCTCGTCTAATTGCATACCTATCATTTGGTCCAGAAATGTGTTATAGTGAGGAACAGAATTTATCTGGCAGGTGGGTGACTTTGGATAGATAATCACTATACAAATAGGTCAAAATTATGGCTTATTTCTTTTTTTAAATTCTTTTAAAATTAAAAAAATATTTAGTGAAAAGAGAGGAGGCAGAGACAGACTCCTGCATGCACCCTGACTGGGATCCACTAGGGGGGCAAGCCCACTAGGGGGGCAATGCTCTGCCCATCTGGGGCCCTTGTTCTGCTGCAATGGGAGCCATTTTTTAGCACTTGAGGAGGAGGCCCTGAAGCCATTCTCAGTGCCCAGGGCCAACTCACTCTAATTGAGCCATGGCTGCATGTATCAATAGTTTATACCTTTTAATCAATGACTACTATTCCACAATATGGATATATTCCAGTTTGCTTAATCAGTTACTTGTTGAAGAATATTTGGGATTATTTCCAGCTTGGGATTATTATAAATAAAACTGCTATGAACATTCATATACAGATTTTGCACTAAAATGTGCCCAGAAATTTGTTTTATTCAGGTATGATGAGGCCAATAGGTCAGGAGACATTGCCATTGAAAAGACAGTTATTCACAGTTTCCAAGAGGAGGAGAGTACACTATGAACACCATGCAGGGTCACACAAGAGAACACCAGGTCAGTTGCAGGCAGAGAAATCGAGCAGGGTGTCTGCAGGAAGCAGATCATACTTTTCAAGGGAAAAGATGGACAACATAGCTTAAGAAAACAAAAAAGTAGATTGGCTACTTTGGAAAAACTTTAGTGGACTTCAGGGTCCAGAGGCCACCTATGCTGGGCCCTGGGGTAATTAAGGGAGAAAATAGTTTCTCAGAAGTGAAAAAGCATCCATAAAGCAGAGAGGCAGGGAGGGGATGTGGGTTTGGGGCTGGTTCACTGGCATAGAAAGGCAGGCTTCTGGGTGAGTGCTTTGATGTTTCTAGCAATCTAGAAACCAGTAACAGCCATGGGAGGGATAGTCCATTCCTAGTGAGCAAGGCCCCAGATGTCAGAACATCAGAAACTAGAAAATGTGGTTAATACAAAGCTTTTGTGTGAACCGAAGTTTTCATTTCTCGGGGCTGAATGCCCAGTGCTGCAATTGCTGCATCATATGATAGTTGCGTGTTTTGGTTTATATGAAATTGCCAAATTATTTCCCAGAGAGGCCAAATGATTTTACATTACCACCAAAAATAAAGGGGTGATACAATCTCTCCAGATCTGTAGATTTTAAAAAGTGTATTGTTATTTGTGTTATTAACATTTCAGGCTCTAT